>NC_073636.1:60567196-60870227 GCF_029407905.1 Bubalus kerabau
GGCTCCAAGAGTTGATGTAGGCAGGTGAGGGGAGGCTGGAGCTGTGGGATGGTGCAGGTGGCTATGCAGCCCAGTATATTACCTCAAGGAGCAGATGGGCTGAGAACCTCTTATGGACTGAGAGAGACCCTCACTACTGAGAGTCCTGGGTAAAGTTCTCAACAGCACCCCCCAGTTTTGCATGTTGTCTACAAAAGACTCCAGCATCAAAAAGCAAAACCCCAGTATGAATTAGAGTAAGAGTACTCCCCACCCCCGACCCCATCACCATGGCTAGTGAAGAGACTCTTCATTTTTCTCCCTCCTCCCACCCTACCACAGAGGAGCAGCGAGTGTTCAAAAGAGGTCAGAGGAGACACCTCTTGGAACTGGATATAAGTTTAAATTGGACTGGACTGAGTTTGAAAATCAAAATGACCATTCAGTTTTTGGTTGGATCCTAGATGCTAAGATGAGAAAGGGGGCTCTGACAGAGGTTAGTTGGATAAAACAAAACACTTCATGTTTCTACATTTCAGTGAACCCGTTATGTATTATACACTTTAGATGATCAAATTTTAAATGAAATATGGTGTTCCTTCTGTGCCAGGCACTCTTCTAAGTCTTTGCATCTGCTAGTTCATTTAAACCTCACAACCATCTTGGAGAGTGGGTGCTATCATTAATTCCCTTTTACAGATGAGTAAGCTGAGGCACAGGCAGGCAAAGTGACTTTCCCAAGGTCACACAACTAGTAAATAGCAGACTCAACTATAATAGTATGCAGGCTGGTCAGGGCATGTTTGCACATCTGGGCTGTAGGCTGCCACTGAGGCTTGTGGTTTAGATGCCAAGTGGGAAGCTCTTGGGGGGATAAGAGGGGACAGTTGGGGCAGCACTAAACTTGGACAGGCCCATGTCCTATTTAAATCATGGAATCTCATAGGTCAGCGGGATCTTTGAGGATCCTTGGAGGATCAAGTCCACCTTTATCCCCATTTTACTACTGGGGTAAACCAAGGGGAGAGGTGGGACTTGCCCAGGGGCCCCATGGCTCAGGCCCCCTCTCTTCTTAGGGTTCTCATGTGAATTTATATCAGACATCAAGAAGCCTAAAGGATGAAGCTGTGCTCCTGTGGTTCTAATCTGGAGGGTGGGCGGGCAGGGCTCCATCTTGTAGGCAGAATACCTAGGTTCATCCTTCCTGGGATGCCTGTCTATCCCAGAGGAGGGCCATCCTGGACTGGGGAGCAGTCGACATTGGCCTACCCTGGCCCAAAGGCTTCGTCTGGCAGCTGCGCCTAGGTGGGCGCTGACCAGGGTGCTGAACCTGCATGGCCCCTTCCTCTTACAGCCTGGCTGAGGGGAGAAAATGAAGAGGGAGGGACAATTTTGGGGGGTCATATTTTTGTCACTCAAAGAGACCAATATGACTGTTGGGGGTAATGTCTGATACACAAGTTTGGGGCTAGGATTTATTTGTAGTCTTTGTGGCAAAGTGGGGGTCACTCAACTGCTCTGGGTATGCTTTTTCATCTGTCCAATGGGGAAAATAGCTCCCAAACCACCAAAGTCAGAAGGCCAGGGTGAGCATCATTTGGGGTCATATGACAGAGCCCTGCATGGAGCCTAAGGCCATGTCTAGGCCAATGAAGCCTCTCAAGAGGTCACCCTGACAGGCTTTGGGGCCTGTTCCTTCCTCTGTGGGATAGGGATTGGGCTGGGTGCTTTCAGATGCTCCCAACCTGGGTGCTTGGGTGCTGTGGCTGTAGGTGGAAGTGCTCAGAGACATGAGATACACTTTGCAATAGGACTGACTTCGGAGTCTCGGGCCATCTTGGGAATTATGCAGCATTGTTCCTGTCTCGTATCAGTCCTGACTTGTTTTCCGGCTTCAGGAATAGATTTTGCCCATGCTCCTCCTCTGGGCAAGATGTGGGGTCTAGGTATAGCAGTTTTACTAAAAAGAGCACCAGTTTTAGAACCAGGCTGTCTTGGGTCCTCATCACAGCTCTGCCACCCCTGAAGGAACAAACCCAGCACCACTTCAACTAAGCTGCTACCAGTGTTTACCTTGGGAATAGCTAGGTGTACTACATGAGACTAGGAGGAGTTTGGCACACTGAGGGCATCAGATAGTTATTCTCGTCATTGAACAGCAGCCCAAGGTTTCCTTCCTCTTGTTCATGAAGTGAAAGTCATTCAGTCATGTCTGACTCTTTGCAACACCATGGACTGTATAGCCCACCAGGCTCCTCTGTCCTTGGAATTTTCCAGGCCAGAATACTGGAGTGGGTAGCCGCTCCCGTCTCCAGGGGATCTTCCCAACCCAGGAATCGAATCCAGGTCTCTTGCATTGCAGGCAGATTCTTTACTATCTGAGCCACCAGGGAAGCCCTCTTGTCCATGAACCCCCAGTCTTATCTACCCATATGGCTTCAGTAATGATAGCTGGTACCCACAGAGCTCCTGCTATCTGTTTGTAAGACACATTATTTGGTTGGGTCCTGTAACAATCCTGAAGGTAGATATGATGCTCATTTTGCAGATACAGTCACACACCAGCAAAGGGAGGGCTGGGAGTCATAACTACTCCTGCTTAATTCTAAGAACCCTGCTTGCCTTCTTAAGCAAATTACTGAAACTTTCCAAACCCTCTTTTTCTGGCCTGGAAAAAATGGGGATAGTATTTCCTTATATTAGATATGACATATGCTATTTTACAAGGGTACACCCGTATTTAAAAACATATGAAACAAACACATTTTGAGTGATATGGGAGAAAGGAAGGGAGAGGTTACAGGGGATAACACAGAAAAGAGTTAAAACGAGGAGGTTCTTGTATTAGTCATAGTATGTCATCAACCAAGACTGACGATTCTTTTCACCTGCTATCCAGGTAAAGGGAGAAGATATAAGGTTTGTACACCAGAGAGTTTCAGACTTTAAAGTGCACACAAACCACTTGGACAACTTGATAAAGTGCAGATTCTCATTTAATAGGCCTGGGTGGGGCCTGAGATTCCACATTTCTAACAAGTTTCTACGTGAATCTGCTGGTTTGAGTAGCAAGGATGTGTATAGCCTTCCCTTCCCTTCTCAGGAATTCTCAAACTGGTCTGTCAGATAAATCACCTGAGGAACTTACAAAAAATGGACTTAAGGGCCCTTCCCTAGTGATCTGGATCCAGGTCTGGGTTGGGGCCCAAGATGTACTGTGTCCTTCAAGCAAGCATTTCAGGAGAGACTGGGAGGCTTGGGCAAGCTGGAGAAGCCTGGCTCTGGTGCTCATCTCTATCAAGGCCCATTCTATAAGGATGTTAATACACAGGAGACTGGCTTGTCAGACCTCTGTCCCAAACGTGCCTTCCTGGGACAGGCAGAAAAAGGGAAAAAGGCCATTTCCCAGGCTCCTTTGCAGCTATGGTTTAAGAGTTGATGTAGGTTCCAACTATCAGATGCATGCAACCAAGCCTTGCACTTGGAACTGAGGTGAGAGGAAGTGGGGGAGGGGGTCAAGGTGGCAGCACAAGGGGCATTTACTTTCTGGCACAGATCCAGGCAGTTGCTGTGTGGCTCTGGAGTTTCCTGATCCCCAGATCAGACAATGATGATGTGATCTTGCTGCTGCCTGCATCCAAACCTTCTTGTTTCAAAAAGCTAAAGTAGTTTCTGTTTCCTACAGCCCACCCTGTCTCTCCTCTTTCAGAACCATGTCACACAACACTCACCTTATGTGGCTAGTATGGAACCTGGCCTTTCCCACGGTCATCCAACGTCCGAGGCTGGGCCTTCCACCTCGTACCTGCCACCTAGCCCTGCCACTAGTGGGGCAAACCTCATGTTCAAACCCATGTCATTGGTGCTGTCTGCACCCTCGTATCCTTGGTCACCTGGGTCTTGCCACTCCTCTATAGCCACCATCCTCACTGCCTGCCATTCCTACTTGTGACCTACCCTCTGGGTGAGGCTCAGGGCTTGGCACAGCTGGAGACTTAGGGTATCCCAAGGACAAACAGGGGCTGGGGGCTTGGATGCCTGCCTTTGAATCTCTCTTTTGGTGCAAAAAGTCAACAGTGGGCCTTAAGAATATAAGTTTTATATCAGACAAAGCTGAGGATATTTATGTGAGGGGTCTTTCATCTCCTTGGTGGCGGGACCTGTCTCATTGGAACTGCCCAAAGCAGACAAGAGCACAAGGTGACAGACAGGAACTGCTCCACAGACTCTAAGTTTTCTTCTGTGGAGAGGTAAGGATCAGTAATAGAATGCCATTAATGAGCAGAAAAGGAAGCTATGAAGGAATCTGGATTTCAAAGAATGAGGTTGTTACAGGGCTTGCTATCCGATTTCTAACTGCATGGCAACAGGTACTAGCCATCCATCACAGGAATAAAAAATCTGTTTTGAACATAATATCTGCTTGGAGTCAGGGTCTTGAGACCAGTGACTTCACCATGGAGGCAGACAGCTCACGATGAGCAGATAAATGCAATGCAATGAAAAACACAGCCAGCTCTAAGAATCAGGAAGGACACAAGGCAAGGAAGAAGAGTTGGGGATGAGGAGACTGCCAGAGATGGTACACGTAGTCTATGTCACTTCAAAAGACAAAGATTCAGAACTAGATGTTTATTTTACTTGTAAGCCAGTGGGTCAATACAAATATTTCAAAACAAGCAAAAGTGGTACCATGAATCTCACCAGACCTGGAAAGGTCATGGTAACTTCCCTACAGATGGGACCTTTCTCCTAAATCACATCCAGCCCTGAAACTTGCCCAAAATTCAAACTTTAACTCCTTTGCATCTCACCAGTCAGTAATCCCAAGGTGGCTATTACCAAAGCACAGTCTGTGATCTCTGTCTTGTTTGACCTCGGTCAGAATTCCATTTTTGTTTTTTTAAAATAGAGGACAAAACCACAAGGAGCTACCACTTCACACCCATTAGGATATCTATACACAAGACTAACAGGTGAGGAGATGGGAGGAACCAGGCCCCTCATACTCTGCTAATGGGAATGTCAATGGCACGGTCACTGTGGGAAACAGTCTGGCAGTTACTCAAAAATTAAACATAGAGTTACCATATGATCCCACAATTCCACTCCAAGAGAATGGAAAACATATGACCAAACAAAAACTTGTACATAAATGTTCATAGCAACCTTATTTTAGTTGGAACAACCTGTCCATCAACTGATAAATGGATAAAGAAAATGTGGAATATTATTCAGCTATTAAAAGAAATGAATTACTGATACACGCTACAGCATGGATGGACCCTGCAAACGTTAACTGAAAGAAACCAAACATGAAAGACCACATATTATGTTATTCCACGTGTAAGAACTGTCCAGAATAGGCATATCTTTAGAGACAGAAAACAGACGAGTGGTTACTTGGGGCTGGGAGAAGGGAATGGAGAGTGACTGTTACTGGGTATGAGGTTTCTTTTTTGGATGATGAAATGTGCAGAACTCAGATATGGTGATGGGTGCACAACACTGTGAATGTACTAAAAACACTGAATTGTACACTTTAAAAAACATGAACTTTATGCATATGTGAACTGTATCTCAATAAAACTGTTATTTTTAAAAAGGAGGAACAGGCTATTAAGTGCTGATATTTATTGTTAAGGCTCTAACACTTCTGGGTTCCACAAAACGTACACCTGAATCACGCCCTCTGGCTGCTTAATGATTACTCATGGCTGGAAGGAGGAAGTGGCCTAGATACACAACATGTACTGGCAGGCTGACTTGGAAGTTCCTGAAGGTCCCATTCACCTCCCCACACATAACAACTAAGCCACAGTCTGCGTTCCTCAGTCCTTGATGCAAGGAGACCCACTCAAAAAATGACTGATTCTGCAGATGAATCACTGAAGTTCCTGTTTTCAGAAAACAGTATTATGCTTATGACTATCCTTTCCACTTTCACTATTAGAAAATCTAAGTGGTGAATTTATTGTTTCAATCTTGTCCTTCCCCTGAATCAGGGTCCTAAAAGTTATTTACTTCCCCTGCTTGTCTGATGTTCCTTTAAATGCTTCTTTTTATAATAAAGGATGCTTTTATGAGCAAATTGCCTCAAGTTCTTTGTAGAAGGTATGATCTAGCTTCCGAACAAAACATCTCACCCATTTGCTGGCTCTTGGGGAAGATGTCCATTGATGACTGCATTTGCAGCTCTGCCTGACCTCTGGGTCTTTTTCCAGAGCAGAGCTGTTCTAAAAGCTTTACACTGGTCCTTCACTAAATCAGTGCTTGAAATGCGGCCTGCCAGAAATGCCCAGGAAGCCCTAGCCTCCCCACCTATAGCCAGGTGACATCTTGGATCGGCCCTGGGCATATATGCCTTGTCTAGTTTACTTGTAACCCACTCTTGGGCACAGCAGACAGGCACTTCCAGGCTATATAGCACATTAGCAGATGCCTTAGGAAGGCTCTGGTAGCCCTATGCCCACAGATAAATACTATCTCCTAATTTAGAGAAAGGAGTCCAAGGAGCTGAAAAAGGCACCACCCATGGCTGAAATGCTAGCGGTGGAGTGAAAGTGACTAGTGCCTTCATCTCTTGCCTCGGAGTCTGGTGCTCTAGGGTGTTTTCTCTACTCCAGCACAGGGGTTCATCACTGAACACGTCTGTCAGGCCTTGGGCTGAAAAGGATCTGGAGAACACCAAAGGTCAGGTGGGCCTGGACACAGGGACAGACTTCCAGAGGCTGGGGCTCCCTGGGGGTGGTATGCCTTCCTGGGTTGTTTCCTGTATCACCAACTCCTCCGTTCACCCGTGTCACACACTGGCTTCCAGAGGCCAGGCTCCCTGCTTGTCCCTATGTCCAGCACTGTGCTGCTATGCGCATGTCGGGGCCTCACGATGGATAGAGGCACAGAGTTGCAGACTCTGTAGGTAAGCACCACACAAAGCCTTGAACCTTCATTCTTTACCTTTTGCCCCAGTTACTAGGGATCATCATGCATAGAAGCCGACACCAGGATGTTTTAGAGCAAGAAAGGCACCTCAGATTTCGCAGGTGGGCACGGTGGCCCTGGGAGGGGAAGGGACTTGCATAGGGTCACTCAGTTAAGTTAGTGGCAAAAAAGAGATTAGCCTTCAGGTCTGCTCTGTTTATTCCTCTGTTCGAAGGCGGCCATTGCCCAGGCATAGACAGACCCAGAGGACAGGCTCAGACAAGCAGAACTGGAACGTCTTGCCCTTTGCAGAGAGATGCAGTCGTTCTGCAATGTGCCTGGCCTTGTGGAAGTCATCCCTGTGGCCTATGGGGGTTCCAGTCACTCATTTTCATCCATGCAGCCAGACCATCTTAGTGATATCAGGAGTGAGAGCAATTCATGAAAGGAAGATGCCTAAGAGTCCTTTAGCCCCTCAAAGATCCAAACTCTCAAGTCTCATACATGGAAGGAGCTGTGCAGTAAAGAAGAGTGGGAGACCGGCAACATGATTTTTGTATTGACATTTGGTTCTTAATAATAACATCCAAAATGGGTTCTGTTCTTATAGCGATGCAGCTGGAACTGCATCGGGTCAAGGGCATATGTTGCCGGAGTCTCCCCTGGGAAGTGCAGAGGAGCTGGTGGTGAGACACACACTGATTTCTCTTTGGGACCTATATGCAGCCAGGTGGAGAACTGCAGCAGGTGCCCTGGCTCTGGTAGGGGGTGGGGAGGCAATCCCAGCCGGCCTGCAAACACATGGACAGAGTCCTTTGCCCCCAGCCCACAAGAAAACGGGTGCTGAAGGGGCCCGCGGTGGCAGCTCCAGGACAGTGGGGGGAAGGCTGGGACGTTACATTCTTGAGGCCTTCACAGGTACATGTCATCGTAGCCCGGTGGGGGCAGATGGTCTGGGTTAGGTCTGGAATGGAAAGAGGGGCTGGTGAGTTGGGGTGATGAAGAGTCAGGGGCACACAGGTAGACAGGGTCCTGAATGGAGGGAGCCTGCCTCCAGAATGATGTGGTGGTTTGTGGAGTTAAAGACCATGTGCTCTAGAGTTGGTCTGAATTCTGATTTTCCCACATTGGACAAGTTCCTTCATCACTCAGGGCCTTGATTTCTGTCTCTGTGAAATATCTATCCACAAGTGCTGACATAAGAATCCACTGAGTTCCTGGCACATACAAGAAGTCCAGTAAATGTGAGTAGCAACCCCTCCTCTGAGTCCTCCTGGAGGGAAGCTGGGGAAGGGAGCCACTGAGGAATGGGAAGCTCATGGAAGGCTTCAGGGAGCAGCAGGCAGGGGCCTGGAGGAGGCTCCACTCTCTTGGCGGCAAGGCCCGGGACTACTGGCAATTCTGCGCTTGGTGTCAGATACCTTTATCCCTGCAATGCTGAGCTGAGCTGCTATCAGGTCCTACCTCTCAGCATCCCCGAGTGAATACCTACCCAGAGGGGCTGGTCCCAATGGGTCCAAAGGGGTCAAAGCGTGCTCCTGGGGGCACAGCGCCTGGAGGAAGCCGGTTTGGGAGTCCCGATGACGGGTCAATAAGTGCTCTTGGGAAGCCGGATCTCAGGGGATCCACAATCATGCCACCTCTCCGACACCTGAGACAAGAAGGAATAATGGGTAAGCAGGTGTGGCAAGCAGATGTTGGAGAAGAAGGTGATGAGAATGTAGGTAAAAATGAATTGGACACCAACTCTGGATGGCTCAAGCAGACATGCGTGGATAGTTGCCTGAGTGCCAGCAGGAAGTGGGCAAGAGCAAGCACATAAAAAAGCACACCTTTTCTGGCCATCATGGCCTGCACTTTCAGCTCTACAAGCTCCAGAACCCCACAACACTGAGATCCCTGCCATGTCCTGCAGCCAAGGAGGGGGGCGCGATTTGATCAAGAACATGTGCCAGAACTTGTCAAGGTGAATGCAGAACCAAAACAAGGCTCTTCCAGGCACAGCTTTAGGTCTAAGGGCTAATGAATTGAGACAATTTATAATACTAGCTTTTATTTGTTTGTTTTTGTGGTTTCCTTGAAGGGTCTCTGGGCATTCTATGACTTGATTGTCCAAGTCTGACTCTTGATAGTACCCATCCCTCATGGAGTTCTAAGGATCTGACCTAATGGCTCAAATGAGGATGAATAAGAAGGTGATGTTACCCCAAACTTTGAGGTCAAAGTTTGTTCGAGCTTAACTTCAGCTCAAGCAAAAGTATTAAGTTAAAAAATTAAGTTAAGCTTAATTGTTCAAGCTTAACTTCAGACTTACTTTCCCCACTGTCTAAAAATGAAACACTCAAGTTGGGGACATGCTTTGCAGCAGAGCTTAAAATCTAGAAGCACTGAGCCTTTGCATAGCTGAGGCTCTAACTCTGTTGGGGACTTCACAAGAACTACCCTAGAGTCTAACAGGGATGAGTGACCCTCCCTTATCAAGTGAGGTCATGACCTCTGAAGAGCCCTCAACTGACCTCAGGTCTGTAACCCACTTGTGTGTTTTTCAGTCTTCACCTGATAGACTCCCCCAGGGGTATTGTTCCACCAGGGCAAGCGGGGCCAGAAAACAACAGCGGAACTGCCCTCTGGGCTTGGTCAGTTGCTCCCCAACATTCAGAGCCCTCTTGCACTGTTCCAGGCACGGCAGAGCAGAACAGTGGCAGTGCTTCCTCAGCCACTCGGCAACAAATGCCTCCTTCACCCCAAAGGAAGACTGATGAAAAGTTCTAAAATTAGAAGATGAGCTGGGGCTGAAAGGCCACAAGACCAAGTTGTGTTGCTGCCAGCTCCCCAGCAGTACTCACCCAAAGGGGTCTAGGTCCTCTCCCCCGACAGCAAACGGGCCCAGGGGATCACACCTGAAACAAACAAGGGACAATTACTGAAAGTCCCAGAGCAGCTTGGCACCTGGGCTCCCAGAGGTCCAAAGCTGATGCCTGGGGGGACACACACATACTCCCAGGCATGGAGGTGGGGAAGTCCCTGCCTAAGACCAGAACACAAGGGGTATTTCAACATGGTCCTTGGCACAGACTAACACTGAAAACATTACATAGCACAGTAACGTGAAAAGAGCTGGACACAAGGCTAGAAACATGGAGGATTCCTAATAATGTAGAAAGATAAAAATATAAACAGTGGGAAACACATACATTTTATTTTATTCAAACCTTTCTCAGGTTCCTAAAGTCTGTACAAAAAATTAAGGACATTTAGACCAGAAAAATACTATTCTAAAATCCCAAACCAAAAGCTCAAATTTAAAAGCTTCCAAGGGTAGAGTGAGATGGGTGCTCATATATAGCTAGAACTCTGTTTCTCAACCTTTTTCTCATTATGGCCTCTGCATGAAATGTTAAAAGCAGATACTGTATATCAGTTTATGCACTGGAAACCACTGGATAGCCACAAAATTTCTAAGGTTTTTTCCACCCCCCAGGAAGAACCAATTTTTGCCCACACTGAGACTGCAGGAGCCAGAAGCATAAATTAGTGCATGCTTTGTGGAAACCAAGTTTATACTAATACATACATACACACACACACACACAATGTAACTGACTCTCAAAAGCCTTTTGTATCTTTACATTTCATGGTCTGATAATTTTATGTCTAGGTATCCATCATAAGGGCTTCCATGTGGCTCAATGGTCAAGAATCTGCTGCCAATGTACGAGGCTGGGGAAGATCCCCTGGAGAAGGAAATGGCAACCCACTCCAGTATTCTTGTCTGGGAAATCCAAGGACAGAGGAGCCTGGTGGGCTACAGGCCATGGGGTCACAAAAGAGTTACACATGACTTAGTGACTCAACAACAACAAATCCTCTTACAGAAATTCAAATATCATCATAAAGACTTTAACCAAGGGAAGTGGATTGGTCACAAATGGGGACCAGTTAGGTAGATCATGCAGCCATGGAAACAAATGTTCTTAGAATGTTTAAAAATGATGTGGAAAATGTTTATGTTCTAGTGTTAACGGTAGAGAAAAGGGGATTATTAATAGCCTAGGAAAAATGTGTGTGTGTATAAATAAAACTAGAAAGAAGTATAACTGAAAATAAAAACAATGACAGTTATACCTGGGTGACATTTCCTCTTTATACTTTCCTACTTTTTCTATAAAGGATCTGGCTATGGATATAATGAAACAAAAAAGATCTGGTATTTGAAAAAGTGTGCTTTGGAATCTACTTGGAGCCCTGGCAAGCAATACAAACCTGACAGTTCTGGGGCATGGCAGACCTCAGAAAAGCTTTGTAAATAGCAGTTAATCGAAGCTTATAGTAAGAAGCCATTAATTAAAGAACTGGGAAAAAATCCAAAAGTAGGTGCTTCTCCAGTCAGTTCTACCAATGAGCTGGAAAAGACATTGTGATTAGGTGGACATGGTTTCCAAGGGAAGCAATTTTTCCTGATCGAGGTTATTGTTTCCAAGCCATGGTTCATGGAGTGGCAGTCAAACTTGCTGGTGGCCTCCCAATAACCTGCCTCACTGGACAGACCAGGCGGTGCAGAGGGCAGGAAGCATTTTAAATGTCTCCACAAACTGCCCCCTTACAGAGCAGCAAACAGGACCAACTATAACAATGACTTGGAGAAATGAGCCTTGATGCCTCCTGAAACATGGAGCCATCTCTATTTTTCTCTCCGAGACCACAGAATGTGAGGAGAGAAGAAATAAAGAACAATAGAGGAAAGAAAAGGCAGTTGCCAGGCCCACCCCAACAATTTGGGTACTTCAAATAGTCATGGCATGTCCCTTAGGCTCATACTCAACATAGTCTAACTGCAACACACGCACCCTTCTGTGAGCTCCTCATATACACACCCAGAACCTATTATAAAATAGGTTCAGTCCTGAATGTGCTGAATGAGGCTCTCAGGATTTTTTATTTTTTTTTAAAAGGTAATTTTTGTACAGTGTCTAGAATCAAGTCCCTAAAACTTCATCTGGTAATCACCTGAAGGGGAATGTGAGCATGCTAAGTCACCTCAGTCACATTTGACTCTTTGCAACCTATGGGCTATAGCCTGCCAGGCTCCTCTGTCCATGGGATTCTCCAGGCAGGAATACTGGAGTGGGTTGCATGCCCTCTTCTATGGGGTCTTCCTGACTCAGGGACTAAACCCACATCTCTTACGTCTTTTGCACTGGCAGGCAGGTTCTTAAAGCTGAGCCACCTGGGAAACCCCTGAAGGAGAATGCTGGTACATTAAATGCTATAGGCACATCTGTCTGGCTGGGCCCACTGGACTGTCTAATGGGATTTGGGGGTGATCTTGACCATACATAATTTCCTCATTCTCTCCTTTGCTCTTAGATAAAAACAACTTGGCTCTCTTGGGCACACAAATCCTGCTGATGCCATTCTTCTGGCTGAGGTGGTCTGGTGATCAGAAAAAACCTCAGGATCCTAGTGGGGGGCTGCCTGGCTGGTTGGCAGGCATCTGTCACAAAATCTTTGAACCTCAGTCTTTAAAAATGTAAAGTCTAAGCAGTAACAGTAACAGGGTCTGCTGTGATGGTGAAACGTCGTATTGGACATGAACAGATTTGTTGACAGGAAAAGCCTGGAAGAATGGAATAACAGCAGCTGCCGATATTTACTGACAGCTTGCTTTGTGTCAGGCACCATGCTAAATTTAGTTTTTAAGATTTAATTTTGTGAATAGGTAATGCCTTCACCAGTTTCAAAATTCAAGACAATACACAGATTGAATTCAAAATTCAAAGGCCACACAGATCCATAATCTTGTGCTGAATGTGTTTTGGAATTCAGAATTTTTCATATTTTAGAAATAGGAGTATACCAAACATATTACTATGTAGCACCCTGTAAACAAAACCCTAAAATTTCTGCAAAATGAATGAAAATTCACATAAAATGAATATATAAGGAACTTCATGCCACTTCAGGTCACGTTTTGCTACCAAAAAAGGTTTGGTGTCAATCTTATGAAAAGAACAAAACAACACTTTTTTTCAGTGCTCTTTTGATTTCAGAGCTATAGATAAAAGACTCTGGACCTGTACAAGTTAAAAAAAAAAAAAACTCCCTCTTAGCCTTATCCTCCAGCCTACCAGGTCTTCCCATAGACAATTACTAACATCAGCTTCTTGTATGTCCTTCCAAAGATACTTTGCATATATGAGCAAATATGCATCTCCTCTACTTTTTAAACAGATGGATGTGCAGAGTTCTTTATATACATTATGTTATTTCATCTTTGTAACAGCCCTCTGAGGCCATATACTTATTTTACAAATGAGGAAACTGAGGCTCAAAGAAGCAAGTGTTCTTACACAAGCCACATAGGTATAAGCGGCCAAGAATGAATTTACACCAGGTTTGCCCAACTTCAAAAGCCATGTTCCTTTAATTGGTATGTTGAGACCATTTACATTTAATGTGATATGTTTAGATTTAGGTCTGCCATTTTACTATTGCTTTTCCAATTGCTCTCTTTTTTCTTTCTTCTGTTTTCTCTCTTCATAATTCAACAGAAGGGGTAGAGAGTGGAAACAGTGACAGATTTTATTTTCTTGGGCTCCAAAATCACTGTGGATGGTGACTGCAGTCATGAAATTAAAAGACACTTGCTCCTGGGAAGGAAAGCTATGAAAACCTAGACAGTGTATTAAAAAGCAGAGACAATACCTTACTTACAAAGATCCATAGAGTTAAAATTATGGTTTTTCCATTAGTCAATGAACAGATGTGAGAGTTGGACCATAAAGGCTAAGCACCAAAGAATTTATGCTTGTGAACTGTGGTGTCGGAGAAGACTCTTGAGAATCCCTTGGACTGCAAGGAGATCAAAACAGTCAATCCTAAAGGAAATCAACCCTGAATATTCACTGGAAAGACGGATACTCAAGTTGAAGCTCCAATACTTTGGCTATCTGATGGGAAGAGCCGACTCTTTGGAAGAAACTCTGATGCTGGGAAAGATTGAAGACGGGGATGACAGAGGATGAAACGGTTGGATGGTATCACTGACTCAATGCACAAGAGTTTGAGCAAACCCCAGGAGATAGTCAAGGACAGGAGATAGTCAAGGACATAGGAGGCTGGCGTGGTGCAGTCCATGGGGTTGCAAAGAGTTGGACACAACTTAGCAACTGAACAACAACAACAACAAATTAAACATATTCTAATTCTCTTGAACTAGAGAACAGCCTATTATAGTTATCTAAATATTTACCATTTTTATTGCTCTTCCTTTATTCCTGATGTTCCAAGTTTCTATTTGATTTCTTTTCCCTTCTGTCTGAAGAACTTTCATTAGCAATTTCTTCTGAGAAAATCTGTTGACTATGAATTCTCTTAGTATCCTTTATACTAAGAATATCTTAAAATCCTTCAGAAGTAAGATGATGTATTTGTTGGATATAGAATTCTGGTTCTGACAATTCTTTTTTTCTCCATATTTTAAGAATAATGATCAACTTATTTCTGGTTTTCTGATGAGAAATCCACAATCATTCAAATTCTTATTCCACTATAAGCAACACATGTTTCTCTCTAGTTGCTTTCATGACTTTTTTTCATTTTTAGCAATGTGATTATGTATGAGCATGGACTTCTTTGGGTTTATCCTGTTTAAGATTTGCTGAGCTTTTAAAATCTGTACGTTTATGTCTTTTGCCAAATCTGAAAAGTTTTTAGCCATTATTTTCTTCAAATAATTTTTCTGTACTACACTCTTTCTCTTCTCCTTCTAAGACTCTCGTGGTCCCAGTGTTAGATCTTTTATAATTGTCCCAGGTTCCTGAAACTGTTTATTTTAAAATATTTTTTCTCTCTGTTGTTTAGATAGGATAATTTCTATTGATCTATTTCAAGGACTTAATATTTCCTCTGTTTTCTCTATTCTGCTACAGATTCATTCAGTGAAGTTATTTTGATTATTGTATTTTTCATTTCTAAAATTCCCATTCAGTTATTCTTTGTATCTTGTTTCCAAGCTGAGATCTTCTATCATTCCATTTGTTTCAAGACTATTTGCCCTTACTTCTCTGAGCATTTTTCTAACAGCTGCTTTATCTGTCAGCTAATTATTCCAACATTTGTGTCACCTTGGAATACTTGATTCTTTGAAGTCCCCAAAATTTTTAATATTTTGTTATGAGGTTTCAGGAGAATCCTGATATTGTTGTCTTAGCAGGCAACCAACCCAGCTGGGTTTGGGATTCAAGCTCAGGTTTCAATGTCAGTTCTGTTTGCAAAGCCTTTGTAGTGCTATCTAGTTCTGTACCACGTATGTGCTATCCAGTGGTCAGTCTGAGACCTGGTAGTGGGCGATACTACAGTTCTGTTCCCAAAGTTTTTGGTGTGCTATTTAGAATCACATCCACTTATGTATGTTGTGCAGATAAGGCCCGGAGTCCACAAACTTTACAGAGTTGCTTTCTGCACTCTTCCCTTTCTATGATCTATCACCTTGGTGGAGAAGGAAATGGCAACCCACTCCAGTATTCTTGCTTGGAGATTTCCATGGTCAGAGGAGTCCATAGGGTCACAAAGAGTCGGACACGAATGAGCAACTAACTTATCTCCTTGGTACCTTCTGGGTCCTTGGGGCTTTTCCTTTTGGTCCTCTGGCTAGAAAGCTGGGGCACTGCTTACCTTGCTCTGCCATGTACCTCCCCTGACAGTGCCTATGTCCACATGCTGTATCAAGTGCAGGGAGAACACAGAGGATAAAAGCAGCAATGGTTCACTTCATACTCTTCAAACAAGTCTTATTGGAAAGGAAGGGTCTTTTCCCTCAGTTTTAAGTGTTTTTGGACTGTCACATGTTGGGAATTTTTGGAGAAAAGGAAGAAAATATATAGGAGATTTTCTTCCCACCCTCTCTAAGCACTAGACCCATTCTCAGTACTTTAGCCAGAATGGAGGACTCTCCTGGAGTGCTCTCTTTCCATACCAAGATCTAATTCTTCGTTTTGGGCTTCCTTGAGTTCATACCAGAGGCCAGTTTATTGGTATTTCAGCCTTTGCTCTTCTCTCCCAATGTACCTGCTATTTTTCAGCATCCTCAAATAACTGCTCCATGCATTCTGTATAGCTGCAATCAATGGGAAAGTCAGGATGGACTGTGCTTACTCCAGAACCAAAAGTTTCCAAACCCAGGCTTTCATGGTACACAATACCAATATATCTGCTTTAAACACAGCTGCTGGTCTGCACTCATTGGTGACCACCAGGCGTGAACACAAAGCTCTCCATCTGCACATCACACTTCTTTGGGAGTGCCGGCTGTGTTTTCACAATACTTTCGGCAATAGTTACCTGAAGCTTTCTCGACCCTGACCCCTGATTCAGTTTTCATGGCATTGTTTGAACCACCTAGGCCAGTTCTGTTCAAGTTGTTATGTGCACATGAATCGGGGGGTGCATCTTGCTAAAATGTAGGTTTTAATTCAGAAGATCAGGAATGGGATCTGAGATGCTTCATTTTGTAAAAGCTCCCATGTGATCTGACATTGCTGGTCTGGGGACCTCAAATAGCTAGGCTGCTTCCCAGTGAGGATACAAGTTCAGCTGGGGAATCACAGCGATCTAGGTTTATGTACTTTGTCCTGCTAAATGTGGAAACTCAGGACTGGGAGATGCTGATAACTGTAGACAAGAATGTGTGTACAAGTAGAGCACCAGCTATGTGTTCTGAGCAAGCAGAGCACCACACCTTTCCCTTTCCTAATCCTAAGGATATCCTATGAGTTCAAAGGTGAATGGGAGATTGTGAATGATTGGAAGATACTGCATTTAGGCTATGTGAACAAAGATTTTTTAAAAGAAAAATATGCATATTTCACACTAAAAAACTGTAAGGAAAATGTTACCCATCATCCGACTCCAACACAATGATTATTTTTGCCCTTTCTAGTCTTTTTATGAGCATATTTTTATATGCTTATGTGAAAATTATAAGTACAATTAGATGTTTTCCTCCATTTGTGTCCTGTATTTCTCATGCTGTTTGTCCTTGCTACTAAAATTTTTAATGACCAAATAATATTCACTGAAGTGAAGAAAATCTTTAAAATTCTTCTAACGTAGGTACTGGTATTGCTTCTGGTGTGTGTAATTATAAATAATGCTGTAATTAGTAACTTTCATGTTCATGTTTTTCTCCCATGTTAGAAAAAAGTTAACTGTTATCCTTCGCCCATCCGACCAGTTTATGATGGGAACAGACAATCCATTTCTCTGGACAAGAGACAGAAAGCAGTTGTACTCAGGAGCTTCCACTATAACTGATTTAGATGATTTAGAAGGTGAGATCTGGGTCCTTTAAGTAGAAGAGATTTAGACAATATTTTCAGGCTGAGCTGACACAGTAATGGCACAAGAGTCCTCAGAACTCTAGGTAAGGGGAAATGTATTTCGCATTTGGTAAAAATGGCCCCTTCTCTATCTTCCATAACTTCTTAATCCCCAGAATCTGTGAGTGTGATGAGAAATCACTCCTACATTTATGTTTTATGGCACAGAGGACCTCAGAAATGGGGGATTATCTGGGTGGGCTAATCTAATCACATGGACCTTTAAAAGCAGAGAACTTTCTCTGGCTGATGGCAGAAGAAAAGGTGGAAGGGAAGCCTTGAAGCATGGGAAGAACCTGACACACTGCTGTTGGCTTTAAATATGGAGACAGCCATGTGAGGAGAAATGCAAGAAGTTTAAGGAGATGAGAGAGAGGTCTCCAGTCAACAGCCAGCAAGGAATGGGGTAACAACAAAAACTGAATTTGGGTTCAGTTAAGCTTACAAATGTTTTAACAATGATGCCTTTCTAAATAATTTAGAAGAAAAAGGAGACTAACTCCAGCAATGAAAAGGACAGGCAAATGACATCAAAATAGAGGGAGAATGCTAATTAATACCACTGTTTAGGAAGGCAACTGGGCAATGTGTATCAAAATCTTTAAAAAGAGGCTTAGTCCTTCAGCTCAGTTGAATTGACTCAGTTGTGTCTGACCCTTTGCAACTCCATGGACTGCAGCATACCAGGCTTCCCTGGCCGTCACCATCTCCTGGAGTTTGCTCAAACTCATGGCCATCTAATTGGTGATGCCATCCAATCATCTCATCCTCTGTCATCCCCTTCTCCTCCTGCCTTCAATATTTCCCAGCATCAGGGTCTCTTCAAATGAGTCAGCTCTTTCCATCAGGTGGCCAAAGTATTGGAGTTTCAGCTTCAACATCAGTCCTTCCAATGAACACTCAGGACTGATTTCCTTTAAGATGGACTGGTTGGATCTCCTTACAGTCCAAGGGACTCTCAAGAGTCTTCTCCAACACCACAGTTCAAAAGAATCAATTCTTCGGTGCTCAGCTTTCTTTGTAGTCCAACTCTCACATCCATACGTGACTACTGGAAAAACCAAAGCTTTGACTAGACGGACCTTTGTTGGCAAAGTGATGTCTCTGCTTTTTAATATGCTGTCTAGGTTGGTCACAGTTTTTCTTCCAAGGAGCAAGTGTCTTTTAATTTCATAGCTGCAGTCACCATCGGCAGTGATTTTTGGAGCTCCAAAAAATAAAGTGTGTCCCTGTTTCCATTGTTTCCCCATCTATTTGCCATGAAGTGATGGGACCAGATGCCATGATCTTCATTTTTTGAATGTTGAGTTTTAAGCCAACTTTTTCACTCTCCTCTTTCACTTTCATCAAGAGGCTCTTTAGTTCTTCTTTGCTTTCTGCCATAAGGGTGGTGTCATCTGCATATCCGAGGTTATTGATATTTCTCCCAGCAATCTTGATTCCAGCTTGTGCTTCATCCAGCCCAGCATTTCGCATGATGTACTCTGCATATAAGTTAAATAAGCAGAGTGACAATATACAGCCTTGATGTACTCCTTTTCCTATTTGGAACCAGTCTGCTGTTCCATGTCCAGTTTTAACTGTTCCTTCTTGACCTGCATACAGACTTCTCAGGAGGCAGGTCAGGTGGTCCGGTATTCCCATCTCTAAGAATTTTCCATAGTTTGTTGTGATCCACACAATCAAAGGCTTTGGCATAGTCAATAAAGCAGAAGTAGATGTTTTTCTGGAATTCTGTTGTTTTTTTAATGATCCAACGAATGTTGGCAATTTGATCTTCAGTTCCTCTGGTTTTTCTAAATCCATCTTGAACCTCTGGAAGTTCAAGGTTCATGCACTGTTGAAGCCTGGCTTGGAGAATTTTGAGCATTACTTGGCTAGCATGTGAGATGAGTGCAATTGTGTGGTAGGTTGAACATTCTTTGACATTGCCTTTCTTTGGGATGAAAACTGACTTTTCCAGTCCTGTGGCCACTGCTGAGTTTTCCAAATTTGCTGGCATATTGAGCGCAGCACTTTCACAGCATCATCTTTCAGGATTTGAAATAGCTCAACTGGAATTCCATCACCTACACTAGCTTTGTTCATAGTGATGTTTCCTAAGGCCCACTTAACTTCACATTCCAGGATGTCTGGCTCTAGGTGAATGATCACACTATTGTGGTTATCTTGGTCATGAAGATCTTTTTTGTATAGTTCTTCTGTGTATTCTGAGACTTCCCTGGTGGCTCAGATGGTAAAGCATCTGCCTACAATGCAGGAGACTCGGGTTCGATCCCTGGGTTGGGAAGATCCCTTGGAGAAGGGAATGGCAGCCCACTCCAGTACTCTTGCCTGGAAAATCCCATGGACGGAGGAGCTGGAAGGCTACAGTCCATGGGGTTGCAAAGAGTTGGAAATGACTGAGTGACTTCACTATCACTTTCTGTGTATTCTTGCCACCTCTTCTTAATATCTTCTGCTTCTGTTAGATCCATACCATTTCTATCCTTTATTGTGCCCATCTTTGCATGAAACGTTCCCTTGGTATCTCTAATTTTCTTGAAGAGATCTCTAGTCTTTCCCATTCTATTGTTTTCCTCTATTTCTTTGCACTGATCACTGAGGAAGGCTTTCTTACCTCTCCTTGCTATTCTCTGGAACTGTGCATTCAGATGGGTATATTTTTTCTCCTTTGCCTTTAGCTTCTCTTCTTTTCTCAGCTATTTGTAAGGCCTCCTCAAATAACCATTTTGCCTTTCTGCATTTCTTCTTCTTGTGGATGGTATTGATCCCTGTCTCCTGTACAATGTCATGAATCTCCATCCATAGTTCTTCAGGCACTCTGTCTATCGGATCTAATCCCTTGAATCTATTTGTCACTTCTACTGTATAATCGTAAGGGATGTGATTTAGGTCATGCCTGAATGGTATAGTGGTCTTCCCTACTTTCTTCAATTTCAGTCTGAATTTGGCAACAAGGAGTTCATGATCTGAGCAATAGTCAGCCCTTGGTCTTATTTTTGTTGACTGTATAGATCTTCCCCATCTTTGGCTGCAAAGAATATAATCAATCTGATTTCAGTATTGACCATCTGGTGATGTCCATGTGTAGAGTCGTCTCTTCTGTTGTTGTTGGAAAGAGGGTGTTTGCTATGACCAGTGAGTTCTCTTGGCAAAACTCTATTAGCCTTTGCCCTGCTTCATTCTGTACTCCAAAGCCAAATTTGCCTGTTATTCCAGGCATCTCTTGACTTCCTACTTTTGCATTCCAGTCCCCTATGATGAAAAGGACTTTTTTTTTTTTTATATTAGTTCCAGAAGGTCTTGTAGTTCTTCATAGAACCATTCAACTTCAGCTTCTTCAGCATTACTGGTTGGGGCATAGACTTGGATTACTATGATATTGAATGGTTTGCCTTAGAAATGAACAAGAGATCATTCTGTCATTTCTGAGATTGCACTCAAGTACTGCATTTTGGACTCTTTTATTGATAATGAGGGCTACTCCATTTCTTCTAAGGGATTCTTGACCACACTATTGCATCTGAATTAAGTTCTCCCATTCCAGTCCATTTTAATTCACTGATTCCTAAAATGTCAATGTTCATTCTTGCCATCTCCTGTTTGACCACTTCTAATTTGCCTGGATTAATGGACCTAACATTCCAGGTTCCTATGCAATATTGCTCTTTACAGGTTAGTCCTTAATGTAGTTTATTCTACTGTTGGGAATGCATGCTAAGAAAATTCAGAGCTAAGCTCTAAGTTGCATGAAAAGCATGTTCCCTGAAGCTATGGTAGCCTGAAATTAGAAATGACTTAGGCTAAAAAAAACCTCCTTGCATCATCCTGGTTTTTCTTCCCGTCATTAAGCCAACCCATAAGCAAGTCCTGTAAAGTGTACTTCCAAATATATCCCAGATTATCCTTATATCTGCCACCATCTACCACCATTATTTCTTGCCAGAGTGCCTGTGTCAGCTCCTTACCTGATCTTATTGTTTCTACTCTTGTCCCTCTCTAATCCATTCTCTACAAAGGAGCCAGAGGAATTAAAAAAAAAAAAAAGGAAAGGATATCAAGTCTCTCTTTTGCTAAACACACCTAGTGGCTTCCCACTGCTCCTGACTTTGACCCCAAGGCTCTACACAAACTGTCCTGTGCTTACCCCTACAGAGTCATCTCCTATCACCATATCTCACCATGTTCCCACCATACCAGCTTTCTCTTTGTTCTTGGAATAATTCAAGCCAAGATAGTTTCTTCTGAAGCAATGGCTGATATAAGTGTCAAAAGGAGAAAATACTAAGGGCTGAATCCCACATCAACATTTATGAGCTGTTTCTTTGGGCAAGTTGATTAACCTGTGTCTCAGTTTTCTTTTCCAAAAAGTGGGATAACAAGAGCAGGTACCTCTCATTCTCTTGCTAATGAAGATTAAGAGAGACTATATTCTATACTTAGTGTAATAATAGCTTGGCACACAGTAAAGGCTCAATAAATATTAACTATGTAAGTTGACATTCTAAGTGGGATTCCCTGGGGGGCGGGAATGGTTAAAAAGGTCCCAAATGAATCACTTTCTATCCAAACCATTTTGATGGCTCCCATTACCCCACGATCAAAGCCAGCTTCTTAGCACATAAGATCCCTTGTGATGTGGTTCCCACATTCACCTTCACACGCCAGCACAAGTAATATATAACCCCTTGGTCCCTCCCCTGCCTACAGACACACACACACACACACACACACACACACACACACACACACACAAGATGACAAGATGACTTCACAGCCCCATTTGTATCCATTTTTCTCGTGGCCACAAATACCAACTACTCCCAATACTACAGAACTTTTATTAGTCCCTTAAAATTTAGTTCATCATGTATTATCTCAGTGAAGCCCTTCCTTCTATATCCTGTCCCAACTCAACTCTTCAGAATAATCACCCTTCTGTGAGCTTCAACAGACCTGAGACATACTTCAACTGTTTTAGAAACACTTACGGTCTGGAATAAAAAGGGTAATCAGCCCTAACCAACTGTGAACTCCTTGAAGGTTGAGTCCCTATCCAATATTCTATTATTATAACACAACTTCTGTTCATGAATGACTGTGGTCAAGTTCCTTATACATGAACATCAGTTTCACGTGAACCGTAATAGGGGGGTAGCCCTTACCAATCTCATGGGGTTGAGAGAATTAAATAAGAGAATATGGATGAAATGCCTAGCAATTTCTGCAATAGTTGGCACTCTACATAGCAGTTATAAAAATATTACTGAACCAGCTTTGCCATCCATGGGGGAAAAAATCAAAAGGATCAAGATTACTTTCATTACAATGAAAAGAATGAGGG
The DNA here is from genome assembly GCF_029407905.1 of Bubalus kerabau. Classification (NCBI taxonomy): domain Eukaryota; kingdom Metazoa; phylum Chordata; class Mammalia; order Artiodactyla; family Bovidae; genus Bubalus; species Bubalus kerabau. Next base: position 60,589,823 of record NC_073636.1, read on the forward strand.
CAACTATTATTGTATCACAAGTAATGAAAAATGAAAATTATTAAGGTGGCACAGGTAGGGGATAATTCTTTTCCAAATATGGTGCTAGATCAACTGGCTATCACTATGGTAAAACATGTATCTATCTCACAATACACATAAAATTAATTTCAAATGGATTATCTTAATATAAAAGGTAAAACAACAAAGCTTCTAGAGTATATGAGAAATTCTACATGACCATAGACGGGGCAAAATTTTCTCAAACAGGTCAAAAAAGCACCACATATAAAGGGAAGGTATTGATAAATCGAATTACATAAAATATTAAGAATGTTTTAATTAAAAAAAAACACCCTTAACAGAGTGAAAAGGCAAGCTACAGAGGGAAAACACTTGTAGTACATATGTCTGACAAAAGACTAAATCCAGACTATATAAGCAATGTCTACAAATCATAAGACAAGACAATCCAACAGGAAAACAAGCAAAAGATTTGAATAGATTCTTCACAAAAGAGTAAATTCAAATGGGCTTGTAAACATTAAAAAAAAAAAAAGATACTAAAACTATTTCATCTTAAAAACTATCTGCTTCCTTCACTGTGTTGCTATTTTTACTAATGGTACAAGAGCAATGATGGGGACTTCCCTGGTGGGCCAGTGCTTGAGAATCCACATGCCTGTGCAGGGGACAGGGGTTCGATCCCTGATCTAGGAAGATTCCACATGCCTCAGGGCAACTAAACCCGTATGATGCAACTCCTGAGCTGTATGCCACAACCACTGAAGCCTGCACACTCTAGAGCCCGTACTCTGCAACAAGAGACGCCAATGCAGTGAGAAGCCTGTGCATAGCAAGGAAGAGCAGACCTCGCCACAACTAGAGAAAGCCCACTTGCAGCAACTAAAACCCAGTGCAGCCAAAAATAAACAAAAAACACAAAAACAAAAGCATCAGTGAGTAACTAGCAGTCATGGTAATCTGACTCACCAGCCATTCCAACTACCACCCCCCATCCATTTTCCCATCAAAATGTCCTTAAAGAAGTGGTAAAAATTACCAAGTGTTCTAAAGTCTCAATCTTTGAGTACACTTCTTTTTAATATTCTGTGTGATGAAACAGGAAATATTCATAAAGCACTTTTGTTGCATGTAGAAATACAATGGCTGTCTCAAAGAGAAACTTGTGCAGCTAAGCTGCTAGCTAAAGTAGCCATTTTTTCATGGAAAACTATTTTTACATAAAATGACAAACCAAGGTTATTCAGATTGAGCTACACAGTAGACACTTTTCTGAAAACCATGGAACCTGTTACTTCAAGGAAAATGACTGACAGTATATGTTGCCAATGATAAAATTCAAGCTTTCCAGAAAATCTGCAATTTGTAAATTTGTATTCACCACTAGGAGAAGGAAATGGCAACCCACTCCAGTGTTCTTGCCTGGAGAATCCCATGGACAGCGGAGTCTGGCAGGCTACAGTCCGTGGGGTCGCAAGAGTTGGACATGACTTAGCGACTAAACCACCACCACCATTCATCACTAACTTGATGGGTTCCCCATACAGATGCTGATGAGATTAATAATATTCATGAATATGATTTTTTAGATATTGTGTAATAAAATGTGTCAATGTTTAGTGGATCAGCACATACCAGTGAACCAGCATTTTCCAAACAACCAATCCACGATCTTCCAACAGCATGCACTGGTAAAAGATCCACTAAAAGGGCATGATAGACCAGTGGATTTTAATGCAATAACATACAAAAAGTTCACTGATATGAATTCAAATTCTACGCTGGAACTAACCCTTTGTGAAAATTAATGAAGAGAAACCTAACTAAAATAGAATGAGCAGGCCAGAAGGGAGAGCTTTCAAGTAGGTATCACTGGACATCAACACAGACTCCAGCAAGAAGAGAGTATCTTCCATTTTCTGCAGGAAGTAACACTATCTTACTACTTTCAGTGGAGGAAGAAAGATTTCCTCTGTGCTGGTAATAGCTCAGCTAATGAGAGAGTGGCACAACTCAGCCAATGAAAAGCCATTATACTGTAAACTTCCAGTTTCTTCCAACAGACTTCTGATTATAACAGCCCAGTAGAAGTGACAAATAGATTTAAGGGACTAGATCTGATAGACAGAGTGCCTGATGAACTATGGATGGAGGTTCGTGACATTGTACAGGAGACAGGGATCAAGACCATCCCTAAGAAAAAGAAATGCAAAAAAGCAAAATGGCTGCTGAGGAGGCCTTACAAATAGCTGTGAAAAGAAGACAAGCCAAAAGCAAAGGAGAAAAAGAAAGATATACCCATGTGAGTGCAGAGTTCCAAAAAATAGCAAGGAGAGATAAGAAAGCCTTCCTCAGCAATCAATGCAAAGAAATGGAGGAAAAGAAAAGAATGGGAAAGACTAGAGATCTCTTCAAGAAAATCAGAGTTACCAAGGGAACATTTCATGCAAAGATGGGCTCGATAAAGGACAGAAATGGTATGGACCTAACAGAAGCAGAAGATATTAAGAAGAGGTGGCAAGAATACACAGAAGAACTGTACAAAAAAGATCTTCATCACCCAGATAATCACAATGGTGTGATCACTCACCTAGAGCCAGACATCCTGGATGTGAAGTCAAGAGGGCCTTAGGAAGCATCACTACGAACAAAGCTAGTGGAGGTGATGGAATTCCAGTGGACCTACTTCAAATCCTAAAAGATGATGCTGTGAAAGTGCTACACTCAATATGCCAGCAAATTTGGGAAACTCAGCAGTGGCCACAGGACTGGAAAAGGTCAATTTTCATTCCAATCCCAAAGAAAGGCAATACCAAAGAATGCTCAAACTACCACACAATTGCACTCATCACACACGCTAGTAAAGTAATGCTCAAAATTTTCTCCAAGTCAGGCTTCAACACTGTGTGAACCATGAACTTCCAGATGTTCAAGCTGGTTTTAGAAAAGGCAGAGGAACCAGAGATAAAACTGCCAACATCCGTTGGATCATAGAAAAAGCAACAGAATTCCAGAAAAACATCTACTTCTGCTTTATTGATTATGCCAAAGCCTTTGACTGTGCAGATTACAACAAACTGTGGAAAATTCTTAAAGAGATGGGAATACCAGACCACCTGACCTGCCTCTTGAGAAATCTGTATGCAGGTTAAGAACCAACAGTTAGAACTGGATATGGAACAACAGACTGGTTCCAAATAGGAAAAGGAGTACAACAAGGCTGTATATTGTCACTCTGCTTATTTAACTTATATGAAGAGTACATCATGAGAAATGCTGGGCTGGATAAAGCGCAAGTTGGAATCAAGATTGCCGGGAGAAATATCAATAACCTCAGATATGCAGATGACACCACCCTTATGGCAGAAAGCAAAGAAGAACTAAAGAGCCTCTTGATGAAAGTGAAAGAGGAGAGTGGAAAAAGTTGGCTTAAAACTCAACATTCGGAAAACTAAGTTCATGGCATCTGGTCCCATCACTTCATGGCAAGTAGATGGGGAAACAGTGTAAACAGTGGCAGACTTTAGTTTTTTGGGCTCCAAAATCACTGTGGATGGTGACTGCAGCCATGAAATTAAAAGATCATTGCTCCTTGGAAGAAAAGCTATAACCAACCTAGACAGCATATTAAAAAGCAGAGACATTACCTTGCCAACAAAGGTCCATCTAGTCAAGGCTATGGTTTTTCCAGTGGTCATGTATGGATGTGAGAGTTGGACTATAAAGAAAGCTGAGCACCGAAGAATTGATTCTTTTGAACTGTGGTGTTGGAAAAGACTCTTGAGAGTCCCTTGGACTGCAAGGAGATCCAACCAGTCCATCCTAAAGGAAATCAGTCATGAGTGTTCATTGGAAGGACTGATGTTGAAGCTGAAACTCCAACACTTTGGCCACCTGATGGGAAGAGCTGACTCACTGGAAAAGACCCTGATGCTGGAGAAGATTGAAGGTGGGAGGAGAAGGGGAGGACAGAGAATGAGATAGTTGGATGACATCACCGACTCAATGGACATGAGTTTGGGTAAACTCCAGGAGTTGGTGATGGACAGGGAGGCCTGGTGTGCTGCAGTCCATTGGATCTCAAAGAGTCAGACACAACTGAGTGACTGAACTGAACTGAACTACCAAATTCCCCTTATTCTCCATAAATGGGTCTGCCAGGTGGCTCATCGGTAAAGAATTAGCCTTCAAAGCAGGAGACCTGGGTTTGATCCCTGGGTCAGGAAGATCCCCTGAAGAAGGGAATGGCTACCCACTCCAGTATTCTTGCCTGGAGAATTCTAAGGACAGCAAAGCCTGGCAGGCTACGGTTCATGGGGTCACAAAAAGTCGGACACAACTGAGCAATTAACACTTTCATTTATTGTTTTAGGTTAATACCTTAAAGAAACTATCACTTATCAAGTTTTGGTGTAATACAAAGTAGAAAATGCACAATTATTTGAAAATTACTAAACTACTCCTCTCTTTTCCAATAACTTAACTATTTAAGGCTTAAACATAAACATTATCACCTACAGACTAAATGCAGAAGCATAAATGAGAATCTAGCTGACTTCTATGCCAGATATTAAGAAGATCTGCAACAATGAAAACAATGTCACTCTTCTCACTAAGTTTTTGATTTGGAAAGTATTTTCATAAAATTTGTTATTTAACACACAAGAGGTTTATTATTTTTAATGAATAAATGTATATTTAAATTTTAATTTATAATTAAGATAGTTTGGCTATAATTGATAATATAGTAAATACTGACAGATATAACTCAAACAAACAGATCTTTTGGGTTCCTAAGTAACTTGCGGGCATGCAAGGGAGTTCCTGAGACAAAAAAACTTGAGATCTACAAGCATAGGAAATGTAACTTCAGGAAATAAAATTTTATTATACAGATGTTCATAGTATACTACTTAAAATGAAAAACTGGACATTCTTGAAATACCCAATGGAGACTAGGCAAATTATAGCATGTATCAGCAGAATAAAATATCAGATACTAAAAAAGAACGTTTATTACTTTAGTAAATAAAACATAAAATTAAAAAAAAATGTGGAACACAAATTTGGGAATATTTTAAAAATATGTAAAGATACAGATTGACTGGGATTAAAAAATGAATTTTGAATGACATAAGAGCTTTATATGCAAGGGTTTAATTTTAGCAAAGCTGGTTAAACACAGGAAAAATTGATTTTTCAAAACAGAGAACAAGATTTGGGGCATACAGTTTCCTGACTGAGGACAGATGGAGCAAAGGGAAATGGGTTAGAATCATAATGACAACAAAAAAGTTAGGCTTAGATTAAAAAAAATTTCCCTCACAGATGGGCTGTTTTCAGTAATTCTTCCCGAGAGATCTCAGCAGAACAGACCTACTTTGCATCCTCAATTCTCCACTGTAATGGAATGTCCTTTCCCTCTATGCCAGCATCACACCAGCAAACCAGTATCCTCTGACAAGCTCTGGACACACGTGTCACCACACACTTACTGAAGCAAGACCTCTCAACTTCAGTTTGCATTTGGAGGTTTCCAGGTGTGGGACAGGCAACACGGTATGGACGTTCAGGGTGAGACACAGACCTGTATGCTATACAAAGGGGCCGAGGCTGCTGCTTCCTGCTCAGAACATAACCCAAGGCTGTTCAGTCCAACAGGCCCTCTGCTGACCCATTCTTTCCCTTCTTCCTGCCCTCAGGCCCTACCCTGAAATCTGGCATTGGTGGAAAAAACAAAAAGGTGACAGTGTGAGTGCCTGGTTGCCCAACAACATGGCAGTGATAGGGCTCTCACAGAGACGTCATCTTTGTAGCATCTGTGCTGCAGGGGAAGGTGGCTTGCAATGGGGCGTGGAGGGAGAAGGGGACTACAGAGGCAAGACCTGTCAATTCGCTAGTGGCTGACAAAAAGCCTCCTAAACATCCGCCTCCTCTTCCAGTTCAGTGTCCTAGTCCTGGAAGATTAGCTTGCTTGAGAAAGATCTCACTGGCCGGAGAGGTAGGGGATACATTTTCCTCCATAATCAGTGTGCACTCACTACACTCAACTTGTGCACAAATCGATTACGTGAACTAAAATTGAAGCATGCAATGGGGAAAGCATAAGCTTCTGAGTCCCACGTAGGGGCAAAGCCCAGACCTCACCACCTTGGTTAGAAAATTCTGGCAAGTTAAGCTGCCTGCCCTTATCCATTGTCTCCCTCTCTGGAAAAGCAGGGATGCCGCTGATCTCTACGTAGGACTGTCTGGAAGGTGAGCAACCATAAACGAAAACACTGGGGATGGCGGTCAACACATGGTGGACAGCCAAGAAATAGCAGTTTTTCCTACCCTAGATTAAGCGGTGGCCACCGTGAGGAACATGTCCTCACAACGGAAACAATGTCCATAGAGGTCCTGGGCTTAACTGCAGTTTCCCAGCACACCCTCTGGGTCAATACTCTCACACCTAAGTGGCTCCACAGCATCAAATCCTTTTCTCAGAGGAATAGGCTATGTTATTTTAAAAAAATAAAAGGTTTTACTAGGGGACCATCTAGTCATTACACCTTCAGTATTGTTCTCATCTCTGCTTGACCTGAATAAGATCCATGGAGTATTTCTTGAACATCTACTATATTCTGGTGGCTCAGACAGTAAAGCAACTGTCTACAATGCGGGAGACCTGGGTTCGATCCCTGGGTCGGGAAGATCCCCTAGAGAAGGAAATGGCAACCCACCCCAGCACTATTGCCTGGAAAATCCCATGGACAGAGGAGCCTGGTAGGCTACAGTCCATGGGGTCACACAAAGAGTTGGACACAACTGAGTGACTTCACTCACTCACTCACTCACTATATTCTGAGCAATGAGCTCAATATGACATCTATCATCATATTCCTGAGACAGGTACAATAATTTCCAAGTTGCCCATGAGAAAACCAAGGCTAACTGTTCTCACTGAGACAGGCAAAGCTACAAGGCCAGGGTTTGAAGCCAGCTGATCAACCTGCAAAGCCTGTACTCCTAACTGCCATATGATACTCTCTCCTTGACATGAGAGGTGGGTGAGGCAGCAGAAAGAAGGGAAAGAAGTCCCACCTGCTAAAAGTGGTACACAGGAGTGATAAGCCTTGGCCCTTTGCCTCATCCCTTCTAATCCACCAGGATCCTTAGCAAGGACACCACCGCCCTCTATCAGCATTCTTCAGTGATTTCCAACTGTCCATTGGGGAGATTCAGGTACATCAGGTACACCTGGCATCAGGGTCCTTGCAAAATCTAGTCTTATCCTTCAGAGCTGTTATATCCCAGGATTCTGACATGAACTTTCTCAAACCAAAATTTAGAGACAACCCCATGCTTTCAGATCTTGATGCCACTGGACTGCTGGTCTCACAGCCTGGAACAACCTCCCTAGAAAGGAATCTGAGGAAATAATCCAAACACATGAAAAGGAAAAAAGAAAAGGAGCCTGAGGAACACTTTTCCTCTTCCCCATGAACACATAGCTCAGGCAGCAACCCCCAAGAAGTCTTTCCTAGGCCACCGATGGAGGATCTCTGTGCTAATCCCTGATAACCTGGCAGTTATATAAACTCTTATTTACTCACCTGTCTCCCATACCAGAGGGACAGCACATGCCTCAAAAGTACAGGCCCAGGCCCAGGGATCTCTGAACCCAGAGGGAAGCATTTGCTGGATAGAGAACTCATAAAAAATGTGCAAGATATAGGTCCAGGTGATAGAGATACAAAGGGCTGAAAAAGGAGGGTAAAGGGGATATGCACTTGAAAAACACCAATAATCTTGGAATTAGAGAAAAATAACCACATGGTATGGACCTAACAGAAGCAGAAGATATTAAGAAGAGGTAGCAAGAATACACAGAAGAACTATACAAAAGAGATCTTCATGACCCAAATAATCACGAGGGTATGATCACTCACCTAGAGTTAGACATCCTGGAATGTGAAGTCAAGTGGGCCTTAGGAAGCACAACTACGAACAAAGCTAGTGGAGGTGATAGAATTCCAGTGGACCTACTTCAAATCCTAAAAGATGATGCTGTGAAAGTGCTACACTCAATATGCCAGCAAAGCTGGAAAACTCAGCAGTGGCCGCAAGACTGGAAAAGGTCAGTTTTCATTCCATTCCCAAAGAAAGGCAATGCTAAAGAATGCTCAAACTACTGCACAGTTGCACTCTTCTCACACGCTAGCACAGTAATGCTCAAAATTCTCCAAGCTAGGCTTCAATGGTATATGAACCAAGAACTTCCACGTGTTCAAGCTGGTTTTGGAAAAGGCAGAGGGACCAGAGATCAAATTGCCAATATCCACTGGATCATCAAAAAAGCAAGAGAATTCCAGAAAAACATCTATTTCTGCTTTATTGACTATGCGAAAGCCTTTGACTGTGTGGATCACAACAAACTGAAAAATTCTTCAAGAGATGAGGATACCAGACCACCTGACCTGCCTCTTGATAAATCTGTATGCAGGTCAAGAAGCAACGGTTAGAACTGGACATGGAAAAACAGATTGATTTCAAATTGGGAAAGGAGTACGTCAAGGCTGTATATTGTCACCCTGCTTATTTAACTTATATGCAGAGTACATCATGAGAAATGCTGGGCTGGATGAAGCACAAGCTGGAATCAAGATGGCTGGGAGAAACATCAATAACCTCAGATATGCAGATAACACCACCCTTACGGCAGAAAGTGAAGAACTAAAGAGCCTCCTGATGAAAGTGAAAGTGGAGAGTGAAAAGTTGGCTTAAAACTCAACATTCAGAAAACGAAGATCATGGCATCTGGTCCTATCACTTTGTGGCAAACAGATAGGGAAAGAGTGAAAACAGGGACAGACTTTAGTTTTCTGGGCTCCAAGATCACTGCAGATGGTGATCTCAGCCATGAAATTAAAAGACGCTTGCTCCTTGGAAGAAAAGTTATGACCAACCTAGACTGTTTATTAAAAAGCAGAGACATTACTTTGTCAACAAAGGTCCATCTAGTCAAAGTTATGATTTTTCCAGTACTCATGGATGGATGTGAGAGTTGGACTATAAAGAAAGCTGAGCACCGAAGAATTGATGCTTTTGAACTGTGGTGTTGGAGAAGACTCTTGAGAGTCCCTTGGATTGCAAGGAGATCCAACCAGTCCATCCTAAAGGAAATCAATCCTGAATGTTCATTGGAAGGACTGATGCTGAAGCTGAAATTCCAATACTTTGGCCACCTGATGCGAAGAGCTGACCCACTGGAAAAGACCCTGATGCTGGGAAAGATTGAAGGCGGGAGAAGAGGACAACAGAGCATGAGATGGTTGGAGGACATCACCAACTCAATGGAGAGGAGTTTGGGTAAACTCTGGGAGTTGGTGATGGACAGGGAGGCCTGGTGTGCTTCAGTCCATGGGGTCGCAAAGAGTCAGATATGACTGAGCGACTGAACTGAACTGAACTGCATGGTAGTATTCTCAAGGATGGGGTGAATGCCTGTGCTAGTGGACCAGGAGTTTTAGCCAACCGAAAAGAACATGAAGGGCAGGATAGGACAGGGCTGGCTCTGTCTGCAGCAGGCCTGTGCTTGGCTGGCACTATTCCTAGCCTCTATCCCCATCTTCTAGGCATAGAACAAGGCCTACATATTTCCAAATGCCTTTCGCAGCCCAAAGACTTAAAACGCAGAGATACCACTGCTGACGGAGGTCTTTACAGTCAAAGCTATGGTTTTTCCAGTAGTCATGTATGGACCTGATAGCTGGACCATAAAGAAAGCTGAGTACCAAAAAACTGATATTTTCAAATTGTAGTGCCGGAGAAGACTCTTGAGGGTCCCTTGATTGCAAGGACATCAAAACAGTCAATCTTAAAGGAAATCAACCCTGATTATGACTGTTGCTGAAGCTCCAATACTTTGACCACCTGATATGAAGAGTCAACTCACTAGAGAAGACCTTGATACTGGGAAAGACTGAAAGCAAAAAAAGGAGAAGGTGATGGCAGAGGATGCGATGGTTAGATAGCATCACCGACTCAATGGACATGAATTTGAGCAAACCTCAGGAGATAGTGGAGAACAGAGAAGCCTGGCATGGTGCAGTCCATGGGGTCACAAAGAGTTGCACACAACTCAGTGACTGAACAACAATGACATTGTTCTATTGACCTATGAGTCTGTCCATCTAATGTAGCTATATAATAAGCCTGAATACTGGGTATAATGATTTCTCCATCTTTATTTAATTTCAAAATTATTTTTAGCTACTCCAAACTCCTTTGCCTTTCCATATAAATTATGGAATAATCTTGCTCTATCTTCAGAAGTTTTTGTTGGGATTTTGATAGGAATTGCATTAAACTACTGTATCAATTTGTGGAGTATGTGACATCTTTGGTGCAGAGGGAAATAATCTGCCTGCCAATGCAGGAGACACAAGAGATGCAGGTTCAATTCCTGGGTCGAGAAGATCCTCTGGAGTAGGAAATGGCAGCCCACTCCAGTATTCTTGCCTGGAAAATTCCATAGATGGAAGAGCCGGGAGGGCTACAATCCATGGGGTGGCAAAGAGTTGGACACGACTGAGCCACTAACACACAGAGTGTATCAGTTTGTGGAGTATTTAACATTTTTACTATGTTGAGTCTTCCATTCATGAACATGTGATGTTTCTCCATTTATTTAGGTCTTCTTTGATTACAGTTTTCAGCATAAAAGTCTGAAATGTTTCGTCAGACTTACACCTAAGTATTTTTTCAGTAATTCTAAATGGTGGCCTGTGCTGTGCTTAGGTGTTCAGTTGTGTCCGACTCTGCGACCCCATGGACTGCAGCCCGCCAGGCTCCTCTGTACATGGGGATTCTCCAGGCAAGAGTACTGGAGTGGGTTGCCATGCCCTCCTCCAGCGAATCTTCTAAACCCAGGGATCAAACCCAGGTCTCCCACACTGTAGGCGGATTCTTTACCAGCTGAGCTAAAAGCTATTATATTGTATCTTAAACGTCTATTTCCATGTGTTTATTGCTAATACAGTGAAACACAGTTGACTTTTGGATGTTGAGCTGGTATCCTACAACCTTACTAGGCTCATAATATTCTTTTTCTGGTAGATTCCTTGAGATTTTCCATGTAGACCATTATGTCAAGTATGAATGTAAACTTTTATTTCTTCCTTTCTTATCTGTATGCCTTTTCTTTTTCTTGTCTTAATGTGGTGACAAAACTTTCGGTACTCTGCTGAGTGAGACTTGTGAGAATGGATATCCTTGCCTTGTTTCTTAGGGGGAAAGACTTCAGTAACTAATTTTAAATAAATTCCTTTTGCTAGTATAATGCTGGTCTCAAAAAATATTGTTTAGGTTATTATCAAACCACTCTCCAGTTGAAGGGAAAATACAAAATCTCAATCATGGGCGATTACTATCAGTGCTCTTATACTCTGATCTTAGGACCCTTATTTCAATTGTTATATATTCATGCTTCCAAATAAGACAAAGCTAGGACCTTTTAAAATTTTTTTGCAGCTTTACTGAGATATTTCATGTACCACAAAATTAAGCCAGTTAACATGGTGGTTTTTAGATGTTTATAGAAAGTGCAACTACTCTAATTTTTGAATATCTTCTGCACCCTAAAAAAACACCCTGTACTCATCAGCAGTCATTCCCCATTCATGCTCTTTAATCCTTCCATCTCACCTCCTGACAACCAAATAATCTACTTTCTGTTTCTGTGGATCTGCCTATTCTTGACATTTCACATAAATGGCTTTTTGCACTTAGCACAATGTTTTCAAGGTTCATACATGTGGTGATGTGTATCAGTAACAGTACTTCATTTTTTATTGCTCAAATATTTCCCTGTATGCATATATCACATTTATCCATTCATCAGCTGATGGACATTTAGGTTGTTTCCACTTTTAGGCTATTATGAGTAATGCCGCTGTGAACATTCTTGTACAAAAGTTGTACATGAAGATGTGCATAAACCAGTAGTTTATCACTGTAGTTTTGATTTCCGTTTTTTTCAAGTTTATGGGCCACCTGTACACCTTCCTTGGGGAAATGTCTATTCAAATCCTTTAACATTTTTGAAATTGGGTTGTCTTTTTATTACTGAAATGTAAAGTTCTCTACGTATCTGTATCTCTAGATACAAGTCTCTTGTCAGATATATGATTTGTAAATGATGTCAAATTCAAGATAACCCCACATACAAGTGCATATCTTTTCTGGTGTAGTTATGCTCAGGCATCTACACAATGAAACAAACATTATCTTATCATTATGTACTATTTATTTCTCATTTATATTATACTTTATACAACCCCTTTTGAAATGGTGCATTTGGTAAGTTAGATTATCTATAAACTCCATTTTCAGAGAGTAAAGGAGATTTCAAAAAATATGTTTTGATATGGGAAGTAAATCTGAGAGAGCTGAGAATTACTATCCACTTAGTAAGATCTAAAAGTCTTCCCCAATTTGACTGCTGTCTAGGGCTTATCCTTAAACCTTGTCAACATATTCTGGTTACATCACAGCAGAACACTGGGCTAGAGTGAGGACACCTGAACCCCCAGCTTCGGCTCTGTCTCTTTATTACTGGCTGGTGACCTTAGGCAAGTCATCTTAAATAATCAAACAAGCTGTTCCCAACCTTTCAAGACTTTTTATCAATTTCCACTTTGCCTACAGAAACCAGTATTTCCAAAAATTGTCAAAGAGACTTGCCAATTACTACTTATTATAGTAATAAATTTCCCATTAAATTAATCAAAGGTATACAACTGCAACACAGAGTATTTACAATGGCAGTTAACACTTATTGAGTGCTTATTATGGCTGCACAGTGAGCCCTCCCTCTTAACCCTGCCAAGCCCACCATTACTACCGCACCGTGGACTCCAAATTGGGAAGTGCCATCTCAGCTACAGACTACGGCGTCCCTGCTCCTTGTCTTCTCTCAGAGCAGAAGTCTCCAGTCCTACATACTGCCATCCCAATCTGCAAAGATCTTAGACATGACTTGCTCAGACCTCATGCTGTTTTGGAAAAGTTTTCACGTTGTCAAAGAGATCGGGGGCTACAATGAAGTGAAATGCAAAGAAAGGGAACACTGAGACGACACCCCCTCCAGGAACCTCCAGTATTTCTGCATCTTTGCATTTTCCCTCAAAGCCTGATTCAGAGTCCTGTACAAACAGCTCTGGAATGAATAACTGAACCAGCTGGGCAGCAACTCTGGAGTACTACACACACGCCTCAGAGGCACTGACCCTTGGGCGAGTCAGAGGCTCTGTGTAGCCCTAAAAAAGATGCAGGCAGCCTTAAGATGCTGGGGTGACTAGCAGCAGTACAAGAACTCACTGCTTCACTCAGATCTCCACTTCCTATCTCCAAATACCAAGACTTTTGACAATCCTGTTGAAGAGATGTGGGGGGTCCAGAGAGGAGTCAAGCAGCAGGATGGTCATGGATAGAATCCTTCTAGAGAAGCTGGGGCTGCCCTCTGTGGGCTGTGTACTCACCAGGTAGGCTGTCGGCTGGTATGTGGGTGTTGTGGGTGAATCCGGAGTGGGTCCACCTCTCTGGCAGTGGCAGGGGGAAACTCCCGGTGGGGACTTAGATTGGCTTTTTCCCACTGCTCATGAATAGGTGTAATAATCCCAGACACAATACGAGACCGAAGTTCCTCGCTGTTCTTGTAGACCCTGAAGAAAGGAGACGAGGCGTCAGCTGCTTTCAGCTGGTTGGTAACCCTGCGCACAGTATTCTGGTGGTGGTGGTGGTGGTGGTGGCGACGGTGGCGGCAAGAGCAGCGACGGCCCTGATAGCGTTTGGACTGTGTGCAACGGTGGGAACGGGCCGCCCGGCGTTGTCTCCGCAATTTGGGCCTAAGCTTCTCAGGCATCTGAGTTGCCCCTTCTCGTTTACCACCCCATTAGAAAGAGGTGAGGGTGTAGGGGAACAGGGCCTTGACTCCTCTGGGCCCACCCCACCCCACCCTGCCCTCAGCCTCATTGTGTGTTCATCACATGTCATGGAAAGAGTCATGGAAGGCAAGGGCCCCATGGGAAGGATAACCAGGTTCCTGGTCCAAGTAGGCAGGGCTCCGGGGCTTAATGTCCAATTCTGTCACTAACTCAGGGGCCTTGGAAGGCTGCTCTAGGCCTCTTTTTCTCTGTCTGTGAGAGAAAAGCAATGTGAGCTATCGCTGAAGTGTTAAGGCAGACTGAGGTAGCAGGGAGTGAGCAGGACTCTATGGAATTCCTAAAAATCTGTCATTTTAAAATGAGTCATATCCTGAGTCAAAAAAACAAATCTTATGAACCAGGGACACAGAAAATAGACTGGTGGTTGCCAATGGGAGGAAGTGGAAGAGGACTGAACTGGGAGTTTGGGATTAGCAGATGCAAACTGGTATATACAGAATGAATAAACAAGAAGTTCCTACTGTGTAGTACAGGGACCTACATTCACTACCTTGTGATAAACCACAAAGGAAAAGAATATGATATATAGAATGTCTACATTGTATAACTGAGTCACTCTGCTATATAGCAGTAATCAACACAATACTGTAAATCAACTATACTTCAATAAAAAATAAATTAAAAAAAAAAAAAGCAAACCTCATAAATGTAAATCAAAACCTGAAGGAAAACAGATGTCTTTACTGGAGAGAAAGGTGGCAAATACTGTCATAATCAAGCAACCAAACTGAACAAAATCTACAAGACAGATGTCATGAGCCTGACATGAAACACTTAGAAGAACATAACCTCACTTACATAGAGTTCTTGTTGAAAATGTCCAACCTGAATCAAATGATAAGTTAACAATCTGAATGTTCTATATAACAACTGACCTCAAGTCTTCAAAAATAGCAATGCTAAGAAAAATAAAAGTCTAGGAAACTTCTAGATTAAAGGTAATTGAAAAGACATGAAAATAAACGCAATGTGTGATATTTGGCTGGGTTAAAAAAACAAAAACCTCAAATTGAAAACTAAAAGACTACCCAGAAAGGACACTACTTGGATGACTGCAGAAACCTGAACATTGACTGTGTACTAAATGACATTCATGTATCAAAACTAAGTTTCCTGAGTGTGATAACTGCCTTAAGGTTATACAGGAGGACGTCTACATAAGAAGGAGGAGATACATGCTGAAATATTTAGGGCTTAAGGTTCATAAAGTCTGGAAATAATTCTCAGATGGCTCAAGAACAAAAAAGCATACAGAAAAAGTAAGTAAATGCAGCAAAACGTTAAAAACTGGTGAACCTAGGTGGTGGGTATATGAGTGTTCACTGTATTATTTTTGGAAACCCTCTTTTCTGAGGGGTTGCAAATTTCAAAATAAAAAGTCAAGATAATGAGAAGACAAGTTAGACTCCAAGAAAATATTTGCAAAATACATATATGATTAATGACTGTTATCCAAAATATACAAAGAACTCCTAAAACTCAACCTTAAGAAAGCAACTTGATTAAAAAATGGATCAAAGACCTGAACAGATACCTCACCAAAGAAAATGCAAAGACAACAGAAAAGCATATGAAAAGATATTCAACATCATATGTCATCAGGGAACTGCAAATGAAAACAAAAATGAGATACCACTACACAGCTGTTAGAACAGCCGAAATCTCAAACACTGACAAGGACGCAGACCAACAGGAACTCTCGTTTACTGCTGGTGGGAAAGCAGAATAGTATAGCTACTGAGGAAGACAGTGCAGCAGTTTCTTACAAAAGTAAACATACCCCAACACCACCAAGAATGGAATCTGGGTGATATGTGTCAGCACAGGTTCATCAACTATAACAAACGCCCCACTCTGTTGCAGGATGGTGAGAGTGCGGGGCAAGAGGGAGGTCCCAGGGAATTTGCTACACTTACTGCTCAACTTTGCTGTGAACCTAAACCTGCTGTAAAAAATAAAGTCCATTAAAACAAAAAACTGGGGAATGGAGTGTACCAGAGTAGGTACACTTTATCCTAAGAGGTCACTGGCCTGGCCCCATCTCTACCCTGCAGATTTGTGGTCTCTAAGTTGCATCATTTTATTTCACGGGGCATTTCCCACACGAATCTTCTCTTAAAATAAATTAAAAACAGAAAGAACAGAGTGCCCAGGAGAGAAGGATCCTTCTGTTAACCTTCCTCCATTCTCTAACACCTCAAGTCCATTCCTTATGTCTGGCCATTGATTCTCTCTTCTTTTTTCCCAGGCAAAAGCCATCGCTTAGAAATACCTGTGGAAGTCAACCAGATGTTCTGAATCGATATAATCATTCAAGTTCAGGGTCAAATCTGACACTTGCTGTGAGCCATGTTCCTAGAAAAATGAAAACAAAAAATGAGAGACTGGGGTATTTCTGGTCTAATGAGTGAGTAAGTGGGCAACTAGAGGGGAGAAGAACAATTTTATATCCAACCTAAAGAAATACACATGGGCACCAAGAGACATATACAAGGACTATTTGTAACAGATGAAATACACATTGAGCATTTGGGGCCAACTCTTGATTTAGGAATAATGCCTTTCTGAGGCAGAGCCCAGAAAAACCTACTTCCCAAGCTCTTTTGCAGCTTGAAATCAAACATGTGAATGGGGTGCCAAATAGATGCACAACTTCAACTTGGCGGTGAGCAACATGGAGAAACAGGCTGGGTAAGAAGCAGACATCTTGCCGTTATGGGCAGCAGCAGAAGCACAGGGGCTACAACATCAGTGGCTCATGAGAAGGGGGCCCCTGGGTTGGCAGCCAGCCAGCACCTAATGCCCTGGGCTGACGGCAGCAGCACTGGTTTCCACAGCATGGTTTGGAGCAATGCCCTGGAAGCTCAGCCTTCACACTGCTTCTCCAGCCCTTCTGACAACTCAGTTATCCCAGTTCTTTTAATAAACCCAACTATTCAAATGAACCTAAAGGGATTTCGTTGTTTCAAACTAAGAATCTTGAGTGATATACGATATAAGTGATCATCAAAAGGAAGAGGGGTAAATAAATTATTGTACTATGGAATACTACATAGTGGTTAAAATGAATAAGGCATAGTCATTTGCATTGCCGTGTAAAGACCTCCAAAACATATCAAGGTAAAAATGCAAAGTGCAAAACACTACAGACTGCATGATATCTTTATATGAATCCAGACAACCAGGCCAAACCTAGAGAGTCACTGCCCTCAGGGTGCTTAGAGGGCATGTTCTGCTATAGTGGCAGAATACAAAATATTACACCAAAGCATAAATGTAATTAACTAATTGCAAACTGTGTCAAGTACCAGGCAGGAAAATAAAATGATGAAGCAGAGGCATAATTTAGATCTTTCTGACAGACTAGAGGAAGCAGTCAGGACTGACTGAACTTTCTGAGTAAGTGAAAAGAAAACAAAAGGGAGTCAGTCAGGCTAAAGGACTGTACCTGTGTGAGGCAGCAAAGGTGGAGAGGAAGAGCTTTCCAGGAGGGAAAACGAGAAGGATAAAGGCTTCAAGGCAGCAAAAAGCTGTGAGCCAAGCAAGTCTAAGGAACTAAAAGCAGTCCCCTAGGGCTACAAAAAGCTTTTTTTGTTTTCTTCCAAGTTGTCCCTGAATGAATCTACTTTACTTTACTTCACTACTCCTTTGTGATGGCAAGCACTTCCTTTTACAATAATAAGGAGTAGACATCTTTGAACACAAAGCATTTCTACATTTAGGGTCCTGGCCTCAGAATAAAGTTCCAGAAGTAGGATCACTAGCTAAAGGCTTCACGTACACTGAGGGCTCTTAAATGGGTTTCAAAAAGGCGATCCCAAGGTCCATTCCCAACATCAGATTCTTTGTGACTACACTCACCAGCACATTGATGATCATGCTGTTCTCCACGGTGACAGCCTTCACGAGGAGCTTTCTGGACCCATCCTTGGACTCATACCGGAGGACATACAGGTTTTTATTACTGTTCCATTCCACTGGCAGCAGTTCTGATTTCTTATCATTGGGACCTGGCTGAGAAGACACCAGAGAGGAGAAAGATCATGACTTCAGATCTGAAAAAAGGAAATTACAGATAATCTAATCCTGTTTCCTCACTTTACAGATGAGGACATGGAGGTCGGGAGAAGTAAAACGTCCAAGGTCCAACAGCAAGTGAGAGATCTGTGGTCTCTGGACTCCAGCTCCAGTGTTTCTCCCTCACTCCTGACTGCCTTTGTGACACAGCACTGGAACCTGTTAAGAAGCTACAGTCTTGGTTAAATAATCTCTCCATCTCCCTGCCAAGAATAAGGCCAGTCATCTCAAGGAATACTGTGAAATTCTAAGGACAGTGTTTCTCAAAGTTTGGCATTTCAGCCAACTGCAAAGGCATCATGAAAGTAGTGACTAAAAATAGATTGTAATGACACCTCTCCAGACTACTGTAGTGGTTTAACAAAAATTATGAATAACTTTCATACAAACACAAAATACAGCATATGTACAAGATTAAAAAAAAAAGAATTATAAAATGGACAACTAGGTGTCTACAACCAGCTTAAGACAAAGAACATGGCTTGAGTAGTGTACCCCTAATGAATCTCCCTCCTCTTCCCTTGTGGGTAGTCACTAGTCTGTATTTTTAAAAATTTCCTTACTTTTCCTTATAGTTATGTTACTATACACAAATCCTAAAAATAAGTTGTTTCAAATGTTTTTGAATTTTATATAAATGGCATCACTTTTGTCATTTTCATTCAATATTGTTTTGAGAGTTATCTGTAACTATAGTTGATGCACAGTGCGTTCCATTGCTACATAGTTCACAGCCACATAATGCACCGTTGTATGAATATGCTGCAAGTTACACTCCCTTGATGGATATGTGGGGTGTTTCCAACTTATCTGTTATGCTATTATAAATAACGCTGCTATGAACATTCTTGTACACAGGGTAGCTCACACATTTCCTAGTAACATAGAAATGAACTTCTATAAAATATATCTAGGGGAAGAACTTTTAATTTATAAGATAACATCAAATTGTTTCCCAAAGTATGGATTTACACTCTCATGAGCAATGTATCCAAGTTCTTGTTTCAAGTGGTGAGCAACATTGCTACTGTCCAACTTAAAATATTTTTGCCAACCAAATGGATGTAAAAATGCATCACTGGGAGTTGTGATGTTCTCCTTTCTTAAAAGAAAAACAAACCCGAGGACTTTCCTTTTATACACTAATGTTTGTGACATAGTTCTCAAACTATTTCTATAGAAAAACCCAAAACCTGATTTCCAGACAGGAAAAGATTTCTTAAACAAGGTCCACAAAAGAAAAAAATGCTATCTTTGACACTGCTCATAATTTAAAGCTTCCGATCAATAACCGCTACTACTAACAAAGTGAACAGGCAGCCACAGGCTAGGATGAGCTATGTGCCATGGCTGCAAATGAAAAAGAATTAATACCTAGAACAAAAAGGGAATGCCTGAAAAATGAACAATAAAAATTGGTAATCCACTTGAAAAACTGGCAAAAGGTAAGAGCAACTAACTCTGTATAAAGGGTTGTTCAACTTTACTAGCATTCAGAGATACCAGGATCCATCCATCTGACTGCTATCATCCGTTTTTCTATTTTTTGCCAGGTGTTTGTGTGGGTGTAAGGAGAATGGCAACCTCTAAGTACTGCTGGAGGCTGTTCACATTCATACAACCCCCTTTGGAGAGCAATTTGGTAATATTTAGTGCCATCAGATAAGCCAATACCCCAAGACCTTAAACCTCCACTCCTACAAGAAATTCTGTACACAGAAGCACAGGGAATACGACAAGGGCTTGTTGAGGGCACCAAAGGGGAGGCAAATTGCACAATATGCCCACAGTACAGCAGTGAGAAGAAACAACTAGATCTAATTGCAGTATTATAGGTAAAAATAAACAACATGACAAAGAAACTTTTTTAAAAAATGAGATTTACAGTTGGGTACCATTTATGTAAAAAGAATAATTAAAACACATGAAAAAAACCCTCTATATTATTTTCATGGATGCATATGTCTATAGCTAAACACAGAGCAAGTGGACTGGGAAGATCTGTATTCACGAGACTATAGAGGGAAGGAGTGGGACCAAAGATGAAGAACAATAACAACACACAAAGGTCTAGGCACACAAACCTCACAGATACCAAGGACAACGGGAAGCCAAGAATAGAGACTGTGGGCCTCTCCTCTTTGGTCACCTCTAGGCCTTGTAAATCAAACGAGCAAAGTGGTGCCAAATAAAATTCAAGATGTTGCAACTGGCCTGGTTTCAAACCTGGCTAAATGACAAGGAAACTCACAGGCCTGAAGCAGGGAAATGAAAGTGACAGAAAACAAAAGTGAAACTTATCAGCCAACTCTGCTTAAGAAATTATCCCCTCACCCCTAGCTGGGTAAATTTCCTGTAACACGCGTAGTGTCCTGGATTTATGGTTTACTTTGGAAGCCAAGAATTTGATAATATGACTTGTCTTTGTTGTATCAAGGGCCTCTGAATTTATATTTATACTCTCCATGTACAGCATTCAACCCACCAGAATTTCTTCTTGGAATATATATAACTGGGCCTGCTCACTACCCCATAACATCTGGCTTCCAGAGCAAGAGACACTACTGGGGTCTGGCGGGGCTGATACCTCTCACTGTAGCAGAACCAGTGCTCCCCAGCTCAGCGCCTGCCCTGATACGGGAAAACAGGTGGGACTGAAAGAGACTGGCCTTGGTGATATCAAGTCAAACATGGCATTCAACTGCCTTTTGGACTAGGACATCAATATCAGACCTCCCAAAGAGCTACAACTGGAAAGTAGCCAAAGAACATGGTTGTGTAGTTTAACTGGCTTGGATGAAAAAAATCTAAGAGCTAAGAGGGGGCTGTGGCAACCCACTCCAGTATTCTTGCCTGGGGTATCCCATGGACAGAGGGGCCCAGCAGGCTACAGTCCACGGGGTAGCAGAGTCAGACATGACTTTACAACTAAACAACAACAAGAGGGAGCTGAGAATTGCCCAAGGTCATGGTAAGTCAGGTGCAGAGCTGGGTTTGGCATTCAGAGCTCCTGGTTGCCTGTGTTATGGCTAAAGATGCCCACCCCGCAAAGTAAAGATAGCTGTCCCCTTAGGCAAAATCCTGGGGCTGGAAGTACTCTTTAATGGCCGTGAGTGCATCCCAGTATCCCTGGGCTAAAATGTATCTCAAAAAGATCATTTCAGGCAATTTTCTCTTTTGTCATAATCCTTAGATTCCTACAACAGAACACAAAATCCTCGAATTCAAGCCTGTGGCCATCTCTATTCCCTGGCCACCTAAACGACCTGACAGAGCTATAAAGTTCTTACGAGGTGTGGTGCTGACTTCAAGAGAGAAATCCAAACTCAATACTGAATTTTTGATTGAAAATGCATTGTTCTTCTAATCAAGTTTTATGTACACAGTTTTCCTGAGCCAGAGAATATAGAACCAAAGAGAAAAGGAGACAATTTAGCTTTCTATTTAACTGTCAACATAGTAAATGATCAAGTACACAATTTCAGGACCTTCCTCTCTCTCTTATCACCCCTAGAAGGGTGGGAAGCAGGAGGCGGCTGCTTCAGACAAACATTCGCTGAACTTTGCAAACACTGCTGGTCTCAGCTGATTCTGCTGGCCCCACGCTGGAAAACTAAAACCTCTCTTGAATAAACTAATAGGAAAGATACTCCTCCAAAAGGCTTCTACTCTGAATGTAAGTAACCGCAGAAGTGAGAGGAGGACAAGCACAACCTGAGCCCCAGAAGCATTTAAGGGCAGAGAGAAGCAAAAATACACCAGGCTCTAGTGCGCAACACAAACACCCATCCCCCAGGGGCACATGCTTCACCTAGCACTGGAGTGGACAGATGGACAGTGGGCAATGCTTTCCAAATCCCCATCTGCACTCTCCTGGGGCCTCCCCCAAGAGGTCTGGAGCCAGCAACTTTTTCTGTTTTGCATGAACTCAACATGTGGCACGGTAAACAGAGTGCACCTCTGAGATTCAGTCAGGGATCTTTTTTTAGACCAAATCACATTCTTTCTTAAAACTTGGAAGCCTGGAGTACAGGACAGGGGAAAGCTGGCGGTTAGGAGCAGGCAATGATCCACACAGACTGAGGTCTCTAAGCTGTCAAAGAGTCTCCAACAGAGTTGCTGGCAGGATTTGCGCAGAAAGAGGTCCAGGTCAGTGCTCACAGGAAGCTGATGTGTACAATGACCCTGCGGGGGAGAGCCACAGGGAAGGGGCAAGGAAGATGGGAGAATGCTACAACAAAGAATCAAGTGAGGCAGGCTGGCACCGGCAGTCCTGGGGCTCTGTGGGGACTGGCAACAAGGCCCCCAGCTGTAAGAGGCAGAGTCTAAGAATGGGAGAGCAGGAGGGGCTGCTACTGTAGGGACCGCTATGGTGAAGGACAGTTTACTTGGCGTTCACACCCAGGACGCATGTGTGTACATGTTGGGGAGGTGGTTGTTGGCCCGGAGCCTGAGGTCAAGATGACAACGGTGAGTGGGCAGCACGGGGCCCTGCAGTATAGAGTGAAGGGTGTCGAGCCCTCTGCTCTTGACTGGAGCTGAGTCCAAGCGCCCCTATACTGGTGTCCCTCTATACGGTGCTTGGATCCAGGTGAACGCTCCAGTACAGTAGGAGGGTGGTACTGAATACAGCCCTCACCCCGGGTAGGTGAGGAGTGCTCAAGGGAGCTTATTACTCCCGTCTCGGTGCCAGAGGGCAAAATCCCAGCCTGGGAGAACGCCAGCCGGTGCTGGAGCGAGTTTCTGACCATGGGTTTTCAAATCACGTTGTGCCAGCTAGAATGCAACAGTAGAGCACCTCCCTGAGCCGCAGAGTACAGGTACCAAAACTGTCATGAGCCTCAGGGCCCGGACCTGGGAAGGGGGAAGGTCGGGCACTCTGGACCAGGCCTCTGGGATCTGGATTCGGGCAGAAGACGCCTCCCGCCTCCACAATGGTCCCACGCCACCCTGGCTCCGTGGCGTACCTGGTCGCCGGCACCCAAGCCGTAGTAGCCGTGCGTGACCACCTCCCAGTGCAGGAAGCAGACAAGCGCGTCCTGCGCGCAGGTGATGGCCGGCGCTGCCGACGCGAACAGTACCTCCAAGCCAGCCATGGGCGACCCTGGCTTCTGCGGGCGGAGGAAGGGAGGAAGAAAGTGCGGTGAGCCGACAGGGCCCTCACAACACTGCTGATTCCTCTCCGCTACTCCGCTGGTTGTGGTCTAATGTCAACCTGCGCGACCAAAATGGAGACGCCCAGAGGCGGGGGGTGTGGCCACCGGAAGTAACTTCAACTCCCGCGCTGCCGCGCGAGAGCGCCCGGCTGGAAACAGAAGGAAGACTCTTAAAGGTTCCGCCAGGCAGAACATGGGCAGGGCAGGACCCCTGGGAGCGAGGTCCTTCAAAGTTGGGATCTTCATCTTCTCTGTAGGTGGTAGGTGTGCTACACGTAGGTTGTGGCATCGTTGAAGAGAGGCTACCTTTGTTTTGAGTCACAGACTTCTGCAAAATAGAGTGGGCATATGCTGGTAGGAGAAGAGATTACGAAATAAGATTAAAACATATTCGTAGTAATAGTCGGCACTTAATGCAGTGCTTCGGAGAAGGCAATGGCACCCTACTCCAGTATTCCTGCCTGGAAAATCCCATGGACGGAGGAGCCTGGTAGGCTGCAGTCCATGGGGTCGCTACGAGTCGGATACGACTGAGCGATTTCACTTTCACGCATTGGAGAAGGAAATGGCAACCCACTCCAGTGTTCTTGCCTGGAGAATCCCAGGGACGGAGGAGCCTGGTGGGCTGCCGTCTATGGGGTCACACAGAGTCGAACACGACTGAAGTGACTTAGCAGCAGCAGCAGCAATGCAGTGCTTGTCCATGGAACGTTATTGTAAATGTTTTACTTGTATTAATTTATTTAACCCTCAAGACTGAACCCTATAAAGTTGGTATTTGATAGCTCTATTTTGCAGATGGGTAAACAGACACACGGGGCTTCCCAGGTGGCTCAGTGGTAAAGAATCTGCCTATCAAGCAGGAGAGGCGGGTTCTATCCCTCGGTCCGGAATATTCCCTGGAGAAGGAAATGGTAACCCACTCCAGTATTCTTGCCTGGGAAATCCCATGGACACAGGTGTCTCGTAGGCTACAGTCCATGGGATTGCAAAAGAGTATGATTTAGTGACTACACAATGGCAACAAACACACACAGAGGAGTGTATTTGACCAAGATGAGTGAACAGTAGAGATGGTACTGCAATCTAGCAGTCTGGCTCGTTGGATAACATTTATTAAATGTTTATTGTGTGCTGGATCCTGGGTGAAAAATTTCGTATCATTCTATCAAATATTTTATGAAATATGTTCCATTATCATTCCCATTTTGCAAATTTAGCTCAGATGGAAAAGAATCTGCCTGCAATGCGGGAGGCCAGGGTTCTATCCCTGGGTTGGGAAGGTCCCCTGGAGAAGGGAATGGCAACCCACTCCAGTGTTCCTGCCTGAAAAATCTCATGGACAGAGGAGCCTGGTGAGCTACAGTCCACGGGGGTCTCTGAGAGTTGAACACAACTGAGAGACTAACACTTTCATTTTTCACTTGGAGAATGGAAGCTGCTTCCCCCAAGAAGACACAACTGCTGAATGCAGAGCTGATCTACTTCCAAATGTCAGTCATTTATTTGACTGTCTTCTTCCTGATTTGTACCACTTACTGTTTTTACTCAAATAAATTTAGTTTTCCAGTCCCAGTCAGCACCCTCCTGCAAGCCACCATCATCCCCCACTTGAATGCCTGCACCAACCACTAAATTGCCTTACTCCATCTCTGACCCCTGAAAGTCTGTTCCACACTCTGCAACTAGAGATCCTGTTAGAATACACACCAGATCACATCTCTCCTCTGCTTGAAACCTCCCGGGATTCCCATCACAGTCAAAAGAAAAGTAAGTCCTTCCCCTGGGTCTGCAGGAACTACCATCTGATCTGCGTTTCCCACCCTCACCTCTCTCTTAGACATTAACTCCTTCAACTCCCCTCTCATCCTCTGCACTCCTGACTGTAGTAACCTTGACTTCCTTCTCCTCTCACACCCACATCTGATCCAACTTTACCCTCAGAATGTGTTCTAAATCTAATCCCTTCCTCCCACCTCCACTGCCTCCCCCTGGACTGCTCTTTCCACAAAGACCTGCATAGTTTACGCCTTCATTTTAGGTGACTCCTTCCCTCACCTCCTCTCAGCCTCAGCAGAGGGCTTCCCTGACATCCCAGCTAAATAACACCCTATCTTAACCCCTTTATTGTTCGGTCACTCAGTCATATCTGACTCTTCGCGACCCCGTGGACTGCAGCACACCAGGCTTCCCTGTCCATCACCATCTCTTGGAGCTTGCTGAAACTCATGTCCATTAAGTTGGTGATGCCATCCAACCATCTGGCCCTCTGTTGTCCCCTTCTCTTCCTGCCTTCTATCTTTTCCAGCATCAAAGTCTTTTCCAACGAGTCAGCTCTTCGCATCAGGTGGCCAAAATACTGGAGCTTCAGCATCAGTTCTTCCAGTGAATATTCAGGGTTGATTTCCTTTAGAATTGACTAGTTTGATCTCCTTGCAGTCCAAGGGACACTTAAGTCTTCTTCAATACCACAGTTGGAAAGCATCGATTGTTCGGCACTCAGCCATGTTTATGGTCCAACTCTCACATCCATTCATGACTACTGGAAAAACCATAGCTTTGACTATACAGACCTTTGTCCGTAAAGTAATGTCTCTGCTTTTTAATATGCTTTTCAATATGTCTAGCTTTGTCATAGCTTTATTTAATCCCTTACCTTGCTGTCTTTCCTGCAAAGCATTAATCATAACCTGACACTATGCTAAATATTTATTTGCTTAATAATTTGATGACTGGCTTACCACTAAACTGTGACAAGGGAGAAGGGACCATGTCTGTCTAGTGCACAGGTATACTTAATGCTTCCCTGGTTCAATATATACTTATTGTAATGAATGAATGAATGGTAAATGAATGAAATATTGGCCTGGGCTTAGCCCAGTGGGGCCAATTTCACCCTTTTGAAATCCACTACCCATTTTGTTAGCTGGCCCAGTACTTCTCCAAATTTTGTGTTCTTGGGGTTCCCCTGGGATGCCCAGGTTCTTGAATCCCATTTGCAGAGATTCTGGTTGAGCATATCTGAGGCAGAGTGCAGGTAGGTCAAACACATGTTCAGATCAGATCAGTTGCTCAGTCATGTCCGACTCTTTGCAACCCCATGAATCACAGCACGCCAGGCCTCCCTGTCCATCACCAACTCCCGGAGTTCACTGAGACTCACATCCATCAAGTCAGTGATGCCATCCAGCCATCTCATCCTCTGTCGTCCCCTTCTCCTCTTGCCCCCAATCCCTCCCAGCATCAGAGTCTTTTCCAATGAGTCAAATCTTCGCATGAGGTGGCCAAAGTACTGGAGTTTCAGCTTCAGCATCATTCCTTCCAAAGAAATCCCAGGGCTGATCTCCTTCAGAATGGACTGGTTGGATCTCCTTGCAGTCCAAGGGACTCTCAAGAGTCTTCTCCAACACCACAGTTCAAAAGCATCAATTCTTCGGCACTCAGCCTTCTTCACAGTCCAACTCTCACATCCATACATGACCACAGGAAAAACCATAGCCTTGACTAGACAAAGCTTTGTTGGCAAAGTAATGTCTCTGCTTTTGAATATGCCATCTAGGTTGGTCATAACTTTCCTTCCAAGGAGTAAGCGTCTTTTATTTACTTATTTTGTGTGTGTGTGTTTGGTCTTCATACATGTTTTTTATTTTTATTTTATTTATTTTTTAAATTTTATTTTATTTTTAAACTTTACAATATTGTATTGGTTTTGCCAAATATCGAAATGAATCTGCCACAGGTATACATGTGTTCCCCATCCTGAACCCTCCTCCCTCCTCCCTCCCCATACCATCCCTCTGGGTCATCCCAGTGCACCAGCCCCAAGCATCCAGTATCGTGCATCGAACCTGGACTGGCGACTCATTTCATATATGATATTATACTTATTTCAATGCCATTCTCCCAAATCATCCCACCCTCTCTCCCTCTCCCGCAGAGTCCAAAAGACTGTTCTATACCTCAGTGTCTCTTTTGCTGTCTCGTATACAGGGTTATTGTTACCATCTTTCTAAATTCCATATATATGCGTTAGTATACTGTATTGGTGTTTTTCTTTCTGGCTTACTTCATTCTGTATAATAGGCTCCAGTTTCATCCACCTCATTAGAACTGATTCAAATGTATTCTTTTTAATGGCTGAGTAATACTCCATTGTGTATATGTACCACAGCTTTCTTATCCATTCATCTGTTGATGGACATCTAGGTTGCTTCCATGTCCTGGCTATTATAAACAGTGCTGCAATGAACATTGGGGTACACGTGTCTTTCCCTTCTGGTTTCCTCAGTGTGTATGCCCAGCAGTGGGATTGCTGGATCATAAGGCAGTTCTATTTCCAGTTTTTTAAGGGATCTCCACACTGTTCTCCATAGTGGATGTACTAGTTTGCATTCCCACCAACAGTGTAAGAGGGTTCCCTTTTCTCCACATCCTTTCCAGCATTTATTACTTGTAGACTTTTGGATCGCAGCCATTCTGACTGGTGTGAAATGGTACCTCATAGTGGTTTTGATTTGCATTTCTCTGATAATGAGTGATGTTGAGCATCTTTTCATGTGTTTGTTAGCCATCTGTATGTCTTCTTTGGAGAAATGTCTATTTAGTTCTTTGGCCCATTTTTTGATTGGGTCATTTATTTTTCTGGAATTGAGCTGTAGGAGTTGCTTGTATATTTTTGAGATTAGTTGTTTGTCAGTTGCTTCATTTGCTATTATTTTCTCCCATTCTGAAGGTTGTCTTTTCACCTTGCTTATAGTTTCCTTCGTTGTGCAGAAGCTTTTAAGTTTAATTAGGTACCATTTGTTTATTTTTTTCCAATATTCTGGGAGGTGGGTCATAGAGGATCCTGCTGTGATGTATGTCAGAGAGTGTTTTGCCTATGTTCTCCTCTAGGAGTTTTATAGTTTCTGGTCTTACGTTTAGATCTTTAATCCATTTTGAGTTTATTTTTGTGTATGGTGTTAGAAAGTGTTCTAGTTTCATTCTTTTACAAGTGGTTGGCCAGTTTTCCCAGCACCACTTGTTAAAGAGATTGTCTTTAATCCATTGTATATTCTTGCCTCCTTTGTCAAAGATAAGTTGTCCATATGTGCGTGGATTTATCTCTGGGCTTTCTATTTTGTTCCATTGATCTATATTTCTGTCTTTGTGCCAGTACCATACTGTCTTGATAACTGTGGCTTTGTAGTAGAGCCTGAAGTCAGGTAGGTTGATTCCTCCAGTTCCATTCTTCTTTCTCAAGATAGCTTTGGTTATTCGAGGTTTTTTGTATTTCCATACAAATTGTGAAATTATTTGTTCTAGCTCTCTGAAGAATACCATTGGTAGCTTGATAGGGATTGCATTGAATCTATAAATTGCTTTGGGCAGTATACTCATTTTCACTATATTGATTCTTCCAATCCATGAACATGGTATATTTCTCCATCTATTAGTGTCCTCTTTGATTTCTTTCACCAGAGTTTTATAGTTTTCTATATATAGGTCTTTAGTTTCTTTAGGTAGATATATTCCTAAGTATTTTATTCTTTCCGTTGCAATGGTGAATAGAATTGTTTCCTTAATTTCTCTTTCTGTTTTCTCATTATTAGTGTATAGGAATGCAAAGGATTTCTGTGTGTTGATTTTAATTTCATGGCTGCAGTCACCATCTGCAGTGATTTTGGAGCCCAGAAAAATAAAGTCTGACACTGTTTCCACTGTTTCCCCATCTATTTCCCATGAAGTGATGGGACCAGATGCCATGATCTTTGTTTTCTGAATGTTGAGCTTTAAGCCAACTTTTTCACTCTCTTCTTGCATTTTCATCAAGAGGCTTTTGAGTTCCTCTTCACTTTCTGCCATAAGGGTGGTGTCATCTGCATATCTGAGGTTATTGATATTTCTCCCGGCAATCTTGATTCCAGCTTGTGTTTCTTCCAGTCCAGCGTTTCTCATGATGTACTCTGCATATAAGTTAAATAAACAGGGTGACAATATACAGCCTTGACGTACTCCTTTTCCTATTTGGAACCAGTCTGTTGTTCCATGTCCAGTTCTAACTGTTGCTTCCTGACCTGCATACAAATTTCTCAAGAGGCAGGTTGGGTGGTGCTAAACCTGATGACCACGGAACTCCTGACGTGTATTGATGGTGCTGCCAGTGACATAAAGCTACTTGCGCTTTGCACTGAGAAATGTTGCACTTGCAAGCTTCCTACTTTTGCTTACTGTATCCCTTCTGCAGTGTCCTTCCCCGTTATTGAAAATTCTCACCTATTCATTCATTCACTAATTTACAAAACCTTAGTAGGCTGGATCACCATGAATAGTGATGCAAGCTGTGCACTGCACAAAAGTAGCAGCCCCGTTCCTAAGTGTCTACTATGAGTCAGGCCCAGATAACCAAGCCTTAGTTCCTGCCTTTATGGAGCTCACTGTCTAGTGGTTAAAAAAATGACAGAGATAACCCAGTGTGAAAACTGCCATGGCAGAGGGGCACTTGGAGGACTGTACCAGGCAGCTGGTACTGTGTGATTGGCGGGTCACTGTTGCATGAGTAAGACCTTCCTCCATCTCCTCTGCTCACAGTCAATTACTCTCTGTTAGTGCAGGTAGCCTCAGTGGGGTGCCAAAGGGTGGGCATGGAGAGATCTATCATGTTCAGTGGGGAAGAGAATTTTATCACTCAAGTTGGTTAGAATGACTGGTTCATGGTGATAAGAAAAGTAGACTGGTTGTTGGTCCATTATATTACTACTTGTAAGTGTTTTAAAGGCAAAGTCCCCACCACCTCCACCATTGCCTGAACCTGGGTAGATGGCTCTCCTTGGTTTGGCCGTTGCTTTGCATACAATTGGTTACAGCTCACAGAACTTTGTTTCCTTGTGATACATCATCCCTGTTAGCTTGGGTTCCCACAGAAGCCAGCCTGAGATGAGGATTTGAGTGGTTTACTGGGGAGCTGATTCCAGGAAATAGCAGTAAGGGAGTAGAGAAGTGAGACAGGGAATGGAAGGGAGCCAATGTATGTTATGTGCTCATGCCAGGATGCTACCTGTGGGCACCTGAAGCTCAGTCCTGCCAGGCAACTCTGGGAAGCAGTGTAGGACATGTCTCAGAGTTGTTTTAGTTGAAGGTGAGGCAACCAGGGTGTTTTGTTCACTCACTCCGATCTGCCACAGTTCAGGGTCTGTGGGCCAGCAGCCAGCATGGAGGAGGCACTAGCATCTGGGTATTGAAAGAATGAAGTGAGTTCTATCTCTTGCACTAGGCTGGGAATCCCTTGAGACCAGGATTGTCTTCCATTCACACTGGATCCTGGGGTCCTCCAGGGTCCTCCATGAATGGGAGCAAATGGGGGAATCCTCTGGGGCTGAAGGTTGTCTGTGCCATGCCCTCAGTCCATCTAGCATTCTGTGGACTTACCGCCATCAACAAGAGTCTCAGTTGTCTCTGTGAGGCTGGTAGAAGGTGCCTCCCTGCCTGGGCCCCCGCGGCCTGGGCTGTTCAAAGTCCATGCCAGAGATCAGGGCCCAGGATGATGGAAGAACATGGCAAGTTGTTGCACCCACCAGTTCTTGGTTGCCAAGTGACAGCAATATGCATATTCCAAGTTCCTTGGAAACGATCTCCCTAGAAACTGAAAAAGTGAGCTGAGAAGCAGGATCCAGATGAACAGTTAGGTGGAATCATTCACCACTGGAATCCTGCCCCTTTAGCCTAACATCAGGCCAACCACTACACCTCCTCCAGGAAGCCCTCCATGATAGATACTATTCAGTAGTATCTGAACTTCCCATTTGCCTTGTCAATGGGGTGCCCAGCATATTTGACACCCAGAGGGGATAATTTTTTAAAAAATATATATATATATATATTATATAATTTTAATATAACTCAGTTTTTTGAAAGATTTTTATTGTGGTAAAATATATATAACAAAATTTAGTTATCTTAATGATTTAGAAGTATATGGTTCAGGGGTATTATATACATACATACGGTTGTGCAATCACCAACATTCATCTTCAGAACTCATTTCATTTTGCACAACTTAAAACTTTGTACCCATTAAACATGAACTCCCCATCATCCTCTCTTCCCAGTCCCTGGCAATCACCATTCTACTTTCTGTCTCTAGGGATTTGACTACTCTAGATACCTCATTTAAGTGGAATCATATAGTATTGTCTTTTTATAACTGGCTTATTTCACAGCTAAATGTCTTCAAGATTGATCCGTATTGTAGCATGTGTCAGAATTTCCTTCCTTTTAAAGGCTGAATAAAATTCCATATATATATATATATGTGTGTGTGTGTGTGTGTGTGTGTGTGTGTGTGTATCTATTAATATGTCACATGTATGGGATTCCCAGGTTACTTAGTGGTAAAGAATCTGCCTGCCAAGTAGGAGATGCGAATTCAATCCCTGGGTTGGGAAAATCCCCTGGAGAAATAAATGGCAACCTGCTCTAGTATTCTTGCCTGGAAAATCCCATGGACAGAGGAGCCTGGCAGCTTACAGTCTGTGGGGTTGCAAAGAGTTGGACACAACTTAGCAACTAAACAACAACAAATGACAGATATATATCTATATATCTGTTCACATATCTATCTATCTATACAATGGAATGTCTATATCTATTACATTGTGCTTATCCACTCCTCTGTTGGTGGACACTGGGGTTGCTTCCACCTTTTGGCTATTATGAACCATGCTTCTATGAACATGTGTGTACAAATATTTCTTCAAGACCTTGATTTCAGTTGTTTTGAATATATACACAGAAGTAGAATTCTTGAACCAACGGTAATTTTATTTCTAATTTTATGAGGAATCACCATACTGTTTTCCACTGGGGCTGTAACATTTTACATTCCCACCAACAGTACACAATGGTTCAAATTTCTCCACATTTTCACCAACAATTGTTATTTTCTGTTTTGTTTTTGATAGTGGCCATGCTAATGGGTATGAACTGATATCTGTTTGTGGTTTTGATTTGCATTTCCCGAACGATTAGCGATGTTGAGCATCAATTCATGTGCTTATAGGCTATTTGTATATCTGCTTTGAAGAACTGTCTGTGCAAGTCTTTTGCCCATTTTTGAATTAGGTTGTTTTGGGATAGACTTTATTGTTTAGAGCAGTTTCAGATTCACATCAGAAATTGAAAGGAAGTTATAGAAATTTCCTATATACTCTCTCCCTCAACACATGCACAGCCCTTCCCTTTATCAATATCCCCCAAAGAATGGTACATTTTTTACAGTTGGTGAACTCACATTGACACATCATAATCACCACAGTTCTTGGTTTACATCAGGGTTCATTCTTGGTGTTGTGCATTCGGTAAGTTTGAACAAATGTATAATGACATGTTTCTGCCATCATGGATTCGTACAGAGTAATTTCACTGCCTTAAAAATTGTTTTCCCTCCACCTATTTATCCCTTCCTCCCTCTTAATCCTTGGTAACCACCATTCTTTTTACTTCTTCATAGTTTGCCTTTTCCAAAATGTTACACATACAGCATGTAGTCTTTTCAGACTGGTTTCTTTCACTTAGTAATACACATTTACAGTTCTTCCATGTATTTTCATGGCTTGATAGCTTGGTGTGTGTGTGTTGTTTATTTTTTTTTGGTTTGTTTTTTTGTTTGTCTGTTTTTGTTCTTAGCATTGCGTTACATCCCACTCCTAGAGGGGTATATGGCAACCCACTCCAGTATTCTTGCTGGGAAAATCCTATGGACAGAGGAGCCTGGTGGACAAAGTCTGTAGGGTTGCAAAGAGTCAGACGTGAATGAGCAACTGAGCACACACATACAACATTCCACTATCCGGATGCGCCCGTTTACCCATTCACTTACTGAAGGACATCTTGTTGTTTCCGACTTTAAGCAAATGTAAGTAAAGCTGCTATCAACATACATGTGCAGGCATTTGTGTGACCACAAGTTTTCAACTTCTTTGGGTAAATACCATGGACCATAATTCCTGGATTGCATGATAAGAGAGTGTTCAGTTTTGTAAGAAGCTGCCAAACTGTCTTCCAAAATAGCTGTACCATTTTGCATCCACACCAGCAATGAGTTTGTGTTGCTTCATCTCACCAGCATTTACATTGTCAGTGTTTGGAATTTTGGCCATTCTAATAGGTGTGTGGTGATAGCTCATTGTTTTCATTTGCATTTCCCTGATCACGTATGATGTGTAGTGTCTTTCCATATGCCTACTTGCCATTTGTGTATCTTCTATGATGAGGAGTCTGTTCAGGTCTTTGGCCCAATTTTTAATTACATTGGTTGTTTTCTTATTGTTGAATAACTCATTGTTGTTAAGAATTCTGTTTATTTTGGATTAAAGTTCTTTATCAGATATGACTTTTGCAAACTTTTTCCCAGTTTATGGCTTGTCATTTTATTCTCTTGACTGTGTGTTTAGCAGAGCAGACTTCTAAAATTTTAATGAAGTTCAGCTTATTGGTTCTTTCTTTCATGAAAATGCCTTTGGTGTTGTATCTAAAAAGTCATCACCAGACTCTAGATTATCTACATAACGTCTCCTACATTGTCTTCTAGAAGTTTTATAGTTTTGCATTTTATGTTTAGGTCTGTGATTCCTTTTGAGTTAATTTTTGTGAAGGATGTAAGGCCTGTGTCCAGATAATTTTGTTGGTTTGCATGTGTGTATCTAACTGTTCCAGCACTGTTTGTTAAAAAGACTATCATTCTTCCATTATATCACCTTTACTCCTTTGTGAAAGATCAGTTGACTATATCTATTTGGGTTCATTTCTAGGCTCTCTGCTATGTTCCATTGATCTCTGTCAGTTCTTTCACCAGTACCACATTGTCCTGATTCCTGTAGCTTTATGATTAAGTCTTGAAGTCAAATTGATCTCCTTCAATATAGTGTTCACTATTCTGGGTTTTTTTGGCTCTCTACATAAACTTTGGAATAAGTTGATATCCACAAAATAACTTGTTGTGGTTTTGATTGGGACTGCATTGAATCCATAGATCAAGTTTGAAAGACCTGACATCTTAATACTATTGAGTCTTCCTAATCTGTGAATATGGAATATCTTGCTATTTAGTTCTTTGATTTCTTTCATCAGAGTTGTTTGTAGTTTCCCTCATATAGATCTTGAATTGAGATTTTGTGTCTGTGGGGTGTGTGTGTGTGTGTGTGTGTCTGGTAGAGTTTTAAAAGTTCTTAATGTATTCTGGGTATTAATCCCTTAGCAGATATATAATTTGCAAATATCTCTCCCTTAGCAGATATATAATTTGCAAATATTTTTCTCTCATTCTGTGGGTTGCTTTTTACTCTGTTGATCGAGTTTTAGGGTATACAAAAGTTTTAAATTTTCATGAAGCCAAATTCGTTTATTTATTTTTTGTCCTTGCCTGTGCTTTTGGTTGGAGAAGGCAATGGCACCCCACTCCAGTACTCTTGCCTGGAAAATCCCATGGATGGAGGAGCCTGGTAGGCTGCAGTCGATGGGGTCGCTAAGAGTCGGACACGACTGAGCGACTTCCCTTTCACTTTTCACTTTCATGCATTGGAGGAGGAAATGGCAACCCACTCCAGTGTTCTTGCCTGGAGAATCCCAGGGACAGGGGAGCCTGCTGGGCTGCCGTCTATGGGGTTGCACAGAGTCGGACACAACTGAAGCGACTTAGCAGTGCTTTTGGTATCAGATCCAGGAAATCACTGCCAAATTTAATATCATGTAGCTTTTACCCTGTTTTATTGTAAGAGTTTTATAGTTTTAGATCTCACATTTAGGGCTTTGGTCCATTTTGAGTTAAGTTTGGTGTTTGGTGTGAGATAGGGATTCATCTTCATTCTTCTGCATATGGATGTCCAATTTTCCTAGTACCATCATTTGTTGTAAAGAGTGTCCTTTCCCTGTGAATGGCCTTGGCACCCTTGTCAAAAATCATTTAACTATATATGCAAGGGTTAATTTCTGGGCTCTTCTTTCTGTTCCATTGGTCTATGTGTCTGTCCTTTATACCAGTACTACACTCTTTTGATTACTGTAGTAGCTTTATAGTAATTTTTGAAATCAGAAGTGTGAGTTCTGCAGTGACGCATTAAAGTAATAATCACTTGAGATAACCAGTTAAAATTACTTTCATGATTCATTCTATTTTTCATGAAAGTATAACTTGTATCTAACAGGTCTTCTCTGGTAGCTCAGTGGTAAAGAATCTACCTGCAATGCAAGAGATGTGGGTTTGATCCTTGGGTTGGGAAGATCCCCTGGAGAAGGAAATGGCCTCCCACTCCAGTATTCTTGCCTGGAAAATGCCATGGACAGAAGAACCTGGTGGCTACAATCAATGGAGTTGCAAAAGAGTGGGACACAACTTAGCAACTAAACAATGACAACAACAAAACTTACCATAGTACAAATCCTTCTTTTTAGTGTATAGTTCTATGTTTTGACAAAGTATACAATCCTGTAACCACCACATGGCCTAGATATTTCTAGAAAGCAGAGATTAAAAAAAAAATCTTTATGGAAGTATAATTTGCATACAATAAAATTACCAATTCAATTGTACACTTCAATAGGTTTTGAAAAATGTATAAACCAGTATAACCACCATGATAGTCAAGATATCGTGCATTCATGTTACTCCAAAAAGTTTGCTCATGCCCCTCTGCAATTGATCTCTCCAACCTCTTGCTCATTTGACTACTGATCTGTTTTCTATCTCTACAGATTAATTTGGCCCCTCTTAAAATTTCATGAAAAAGAATGTCAGTTAGGGGTTCTGGGAAGCAGATCTCAGGATGGAGTTAGCAGTGCTAGAGATTTATTGCAGAGAAGGCTTATGAAAGAGAAAGGGGAGCAAAAGCAGGAGTAGCTGAGAAGGATTTTCATTCCATGATGCAGGTCTGACACCTGTGAAAGAAGAGGGGGAAGAAATGAAAATTGTGCAGGAGGAGCCTCAGGTTTTGGTGCAGTTCTGAGTAAATCTCAGCCGGCTCAGAACAAAGATTTCCGTAGAGTCCCACATCGGGCAGAAACAGTCAAGCACCCATTTGCACTCCCTCAGCGACCTGTCACCACGAGAACTGCCTTGAAGAGTGTGGCCTCAGCATTATCCCAAAGGTGCTACAGCTATGGGCTGTTGGAGAGCTTCACTCTTCACAGGTGATTGGCAGTTTCTTTCTTGAAGAGAGACTGGCACCTTTCCATGGCTGACGCATAAAACATACACTCTTTTTTGCCTGGTTTTTATCTGTCATTGTACCGTCTGAGGTTCATCTGTGTTGCTGTGTATGTCAGTTCCTTCCTTTTTATTTCTGAATAATATTCTGTTCTATGGCTGTACCACAGTTTATCTTACTGATGGACATTTGGGTTCGGGGTAATTGTGAATAATGCTGCTATTAATGTTCATGTACTTGGGGAAACTCCAGGAGATAGTAAGGGACAGGGAGGCCTGGTGCCCTGCAGTCCATGGGGTCAGAAAGAGTCAGACACAACTTAGTGACTGAACAGCAACAACAACACAGGTCTTGGTGTGGACATATGTTTTCATTAGTCTTGGGTGCATTGCTAGAGTGGGATTGCTGGGTTATATGGTAGTAGTGTATGTTATAAGAAACTGCCAAATGGATTTCCAAGGTAGCTGTGCTATATTTGACTCCAAGGACCATGAATGAGAGCCCTAGTTACTCCACATCCAGCTGGAATGGATTTGATATGAAAAATTGGGGGCTTACAAAGCCGTTGGATGCATTGAAATATAAAGATCAGGCTGGAGGTAGCTTTCAAAGAGTCTGGAAGTGGCAGAAACAGTGATCGCAGCTGCCTCCTGTCCTGAGGCTGTGTTCAGAGAAAAGCCTGCAGAGGTATCTGCAAAATTGAATCCTAAAACTCCTGATTCTGCTGCTGCTGTTGGAGAAGCAGTAATGTGCCTTTGCTGCCTCTCATTGTCTGAAGCTAACCTGGAACTCTGATGGCAAGTCATCACAGAATTTTTGTGTATGCATGTGTGTGTGTGAGTGTGTGTAGAACAGGAATGGTACTGAGGCTTTAACAGATAAATTGGCCAATGAGTATTATTTCATTCTCATAGCTCTTTAAGGTAGACACTATTATGATCTTCATTTTTAAAAAGAAAAGTAAGGCTAAGCAGGGCTTCCCTGGTGGTTCAGTGGGTAAAGAATCCACCTGCAATGCAGTAGATGCAGGAGGCGTACACATTCGATCCCCAGTTTAGGAAGATCCCCTGGAGGAGGACATGGCAACCCACTCCAGTTTTCTTGCCTGGAGAATCCCATGGACAGAGGAGCCTTGCGGGCTATAGTCCATAGAGTCACAAACAGACACAACTGAAGCAATTGAATACACACGTACAAGGCATAGCAAGTTTGTACAGTGGCTTCTAAGTGTGGACACAGTCAGGATTTGCACCAAAAGTTATGTCCGCATGCTACGCCAGCACACATCTGTGCCTGCAGATAGCATCACAAGGGCTTGCAAGCAAGTTTGTGTTCCCAGGTCTACACAGTAAAGTGTGAGAAAACTGTGACTAAGTTTTTCAGGCCTCAGCTGGAGGCAGGAAAGGCTGAGAACAGGGGAAAGGGGTTCAAACCGGGAGCAGAGAAATGGCCTAGGCCCTCCTACCAAGGAACACATGGAGGGTCCATGCACAGACAAGGGAAGCCACAAGGGGGCGCCTGGGCCTACCCAAATGTCCACCGGAGACAGCCATGCAGAGTAAGGTATACGTCTTCATTCTGATTCTTTCTACTTGGAGGTTCAGAGGAGTCCTAGATCTGAGACACCAAAGCAGGCTTTGTCTACAGTTTAGTCAGAGTTTTCTTGCATGGAAATACCTGCTTTTAGCTGTGGGCATTGCTGACCTCAGGGAGACATAGTCCTCAGGGATCCAAGTCCCGGGGGCACAGAGTCTGCTCTGCTGTTTCTGAAGCCATTCCCCACTTCTCTTAGCAGACATCTTCGCATTCATTTTTTCATAGATTTGGTCCTGATCCTTCCCCCTACCCACTACCCAACCATGTCCAGCTCCATCCCCAAAGTCTCATCAGGTACTTGCCCCACCTTGGTCAGGCAGGTGGGGATGGGTAACCAGCCTCACCCTGAAAAGCCAAAGCTTTTCTTGATATTTCTGTAGCTAGAACATCAGCTTTTGGAGCACAGGGATTTGTGTCTGTTTGATTCACTGCTGTATCTCTACCTCCTAGAACGGTACCTTGCGTACATAGTAGATGCCTTACTTGTTGAATTGAATGAATTAATGAATGCATAGAGTAGGGGAAAGTGTCCAGGTCTTGGAGTCAGGCAACTTGGTTTATATCCTAACCTCACTGCTCACTCTGTGCAATTTTGGGCAAATGACTTCTCAAACTGTCAGATCATGGCTACAGTGGTCTCTCCCCAAGGGTTGTTGGGAGGATTCCTGGAGATGATGTCACCAAAGTGCCTCCCACCATGCCTGGCATGTGGCAGGGGCTCCTAAGTGATGGCTCATTATTTGAGATAATGAGGCCTTGGGAAATAGCACTGTTTATTGAGGATTTACCATGTGTCTGGCACTTGGCTTACATTATCTAATTATCTTAACTACTTCATGAGAGGTTAACTAGCTCAGAGAGAGGTTAAATAACTTGCCCAGGGTCACACACTGGTTGAGAAGGAAACCTTGGGCTTGAGTCTAGGTCTTGGAGACCTAGCATAAAGCCTGCAGCATGCAAAGTTGGACTTCCTGGGTTCCAGTCCAGACTCACGCACTTGCAAACTGTTTGACCATGGGTGGTCTTCTCAGTGGGGAGATGTAGGAAGGGACAGAATGGGCCACCACATAGGCCTTGACTGTTCTTCAGGGTCTGGAGGGGCCAAAGGCACAGCCAGCTGTAGTGCTGCAGCCTCGTTCCCTTGAGACTGAGTGACCTGCTGCAGGCTCTGGGAGCTGCCCTGTTTCCACAGCACTGCCTGGCCCGTCACGTGCACCAGAACATTTCCAAATATATCTTCTAGACTCTACCTGGAGCTGGATTCACAGTCTAGTCAAGGAGGCAGGACACACAAACAGCTCTAGAAGGAGAAATTGTTGGCCTTAGCCATGTGAAGTGAAAAGCGAAAGTGTTAGTCGCTCAGTCATGTCCAACTCTTTGTGACCCCATGGACTGTAGCCCGCCAGGCTCCTCTGTCTGTAGGATTCTCCAGGCAAGAATACTGGAGTGGGTTGCCATTCCCTTCTCCAGGGGATCTTTCCGACCCAGGGATCAAACCTGGGTCTCCTGAGTTACAGGTAAATTCTCTACCGTCTCAGCCACCAGGGAAGCCCTTGGCCGTGTAACCTTGGCTAACTTGCTTTGCCTGTCTGAGCACTAATTTCCTCATTCATAAACTGCAAAGTGACAAGTAGCATCCTGTATGACGATTATCTAGAAAATACACTTGAAAGGGCTGAGTCTAGAGCACTGGAGATGAGCAAGGGAGAACAGGAGAGTTGATTTCCAGGACTATTCCGTAAGGATCAGGCATTGACTTCTTAGGCCTTGTTAAAAGCTAACCTTCAGAAAAAGGTACAATCATGACTCTCATACAAATCTAAAAATGACATGTTAAAAGTTTTATTTTACTCATTAAACGATAAGAGAACTAGATGGATGTTATAACTGGCACAAAGGATAAGTCAAAAAGCACAAATTTATATGAGGCAAAGGAATTGAATTATAAATGGAGGCAAAGTTAGTTTTTCCACAAAGGGGAGGTAAGTCAGTTCTACCAGACAAGGCAGAGTTTGCCTATTAATTAGTTACCTCACTTTGCAAAGGTGCAAATGACTCAATGACAGAATCAGACAGCAACGGTGTGCTGTGGTTTCCTCTATAACCCATCTTGGCAGGAACAGTCCAGGCTTCTCATCCTGGGAAGTGCATCACATCTCAGCTTTCTGGGGTTTCAGTTACCTCATCTGTAAAATGGTTTACTAACTGTATTACACGTCAGGGTTATTGTGAAGGTGAAATGAGCTGGTGGAGTGGAGCACTTAGAATGGAGCCTCACGTACAGCAAGCCTTCACCTCTTATTAGGGCTCCAGCTCCTTGGGAAGAACAGCTACAACAAACCTAAAGAGCATATTAAAAAGCAGAGACATCACTTTGCAACAAAGGTCCATATAGGCCAAGCTATGGTTTTTCTAGTAGTCATGTATGGATGTGAGAGTTGGACTATAAAAAAGCCTGAGTGCCAAAGAATTGATGCTTTTGAACTGTGGTGTTGGAGAAGACTCTGGAGAGTCCCTTGGACAGCAAGGAGATCAAACCAGTCAATCGTAACAGAAATCAACCCTGAATATTCATTGGAAGGACTAGTGCTGAAGCTGAAGCTCCAATACTTTGTCCACCTGGTGTGAAGAACCAACTTATTGGAAAAGACTGATGCTGGGAAAGATTGAAGGCAGGAGGAGAATGGGGCAACAGAGGATGAGATGGTAGGATGGCATTACTGACTCAATGGGCATGAGTTTGAGCAAACTCTGGGAGATAGTAAAGGACAGGGAAGCCTGGCGTGCTGCAGTTCATGGGGCTGCAAAGAGTCAGACACAACTTAGCAACTGAACAACAAGGGCTCCAGAGCTGTTCTTGGGGGAAGTTACCACCTGCCGAGGGACTGTTTGGGTCAAACCCCTGCTATTGTACTCCTCATTTCATCCTACTTACAACCCAATACAAGAGAAACCATTCTAACCTTTGATTAAGGAACCACAAAGGTGTTGGTACTTGCCCCAAATCACCCTGAAATTAAGCGAAGCCTGGGTTAAAACCCAGTTACTCTGGTCTTGCAAGCCCTGGGTTTTGTTAAATGTCTATGTGACCCTGGGTGGGTCTCCTCCCCTTGCTGGCCTCAGTCTGCCCATCTCTCTAGGATAGTTGCATCAGCTGACCTCTGAATGACATCTCACATTCCCTCCACTGTCTGGAGCACTCCACAGCTGCTGAGCTGGCCAGGCCAGAGCAAGTCTGGGAATGGCCTGGTGGGCAGGTGGCATGGGTGTGGCAGGTCAGAGAGACTGGCTATCAGGGACATGGCAGGGAAGAGGTCCAGCCTCCAGCCACAAACCTCAGCCTGTCCGGAAGCACCACAGTTTCCACCTTGCTCACAAGGAAAGGGCTGGCCCAGCGTAACAAGGCAAAAAGAAAATATATTTCCCAATGGCTGGGTTAAACCCCAGGATGGCAAGGATGGGAAAGATGGGGCATAGGCCATTTTCTTCTGAATGAGGGTGTTCCCTCTGCCTTATCCATGGCCCCGCGGCCATCCTGCACACAGCATCTTTGTGTATGCAAAGATCTTAGAGCATCTTTGTGTCAACTGCAGCCACAAGGCAGGTTGTCCTGCTTTGGGTCATGGCTCCAGTTCATTGGACTCTATACCAAGTGCTTCGGTGGGGCTAGGGAGGGGCCCTTACCTTTGAAGAGTTCAGCTGTTAAGTCTTCATCAAAGGCTGTAATGCTTCAATTCAGTTCAGTTCAGTCGCTCAGTCATGTCTGACTCTTTGCGACCCCATGAATTGCAGCACACCAGGCCTCCCTGTCCATCACCAACTCCCAGAGTTCACTCTGACTCACGTCCATCAAGTCAGTGATGCCACCCAGCCATCTCATCCTCTGTCGTCCCCTTCTCCTCCTGCCCCCAATCCCTCCCAGCATCAGAGTCTTTTCCAATGAGTCAACTCTTTGCATGAGGTGGCCAAAGTACTGGAGTTTCAGCTTTAGCATCATTCCTTCCAAAGAAATTCCAGGGCTGATCTCCTTCAGAATGGACTGGTTGGATCTCCTTGCAGTCCAAGGGACTCTCAAGAGTCTTCTCCAACACCACAGTTCAAAAGCATCAATTCTTCAGCGCTCAGCCTTCTTCACAGTCCAACTCTCACATCCATACCTGACTACTGGAAAAACCATAGCCTTGTTTGGTAAAGTAATGTCTTTACCTTTGTTGGCAAAGTAATGTCTCTGCTTTTGAATATGCTATCTAGGTTGGTCATAACTTTCCTTCCAAGGAGTAAGCGTCTTTTAATTTCATGGCTGCAGTCACCATCTGCAGTGATTTTGGAGCCCAGAAAAATAAAGTCTGACACTGTTTCCACTGTTTCCCTATCTATTTGCCATGAAGTGATGGGACCAGATGCCATGATCTTCGTTTTCTGAATGTTGAGCTTTAAGCCAACTTTTTCACTCTCCACTTTCACTTTCATCAAGAGTATTGTAATGCTTAGGAAAGCTTAATTTGCAAAGGAAGGAAAAACTC
Organism: Bubalus kerabau; assembly: GCF_029407905.1. Classification (NCBI taxonomy): domain Eukaryota; kingdom Metazoa; phylum Chordata; class Mammalia; order Artiodactyla; family Bovidae; genus Bubalus; species Bubalus kerabau. The sequence goes on from NC_073636.1 coordinate 60,632,344, forward strand.
ATATTAGTTGAGACAAAAAAAAAAAAACCCCAAACAAAACAATTTCTTGGCTTATGTAACAAAATCATCTGTCCCAAGGGGGGTGGGAAATGAAATGGGGAGGGGAAAGTTGGATAAGAGTGAGGCTGGCTTATTTTAACTACAGAGGACAGGGAAAGGTCTCACTGACAAGGGATATTTGAGCACAGACCTGAAGGAGGTGAGAGAGTAGGCCAGGTGGATAGCTCAGACAGATGGAGCAGCAAGTGCGAAGGCCCTGAGGTGGGAATGTGCCTAACATGTGTGTTCAGAGCCCAGGGAGGGAGGGAGAGATGGGTGGTAAGGTCAGAGGCATTGCCTAAAGCCAAATATTAGGAAGAGACTCCGAAATTTTTTTTAAAAGAGAGTTCTTTATTCCATGGCCTAACGGAAGAGTCTTCCCTGGCAGAGAAAGCTTTTCCTGCGGCCACCTAAAGCCCCTCGGCAACTAGGCTGGGCCAGAGAAGTCTGTGACAGCTGCGCACATTCTCTACAGCAGGAGCATCCAGGCCCGCCTCCCATCGAGGGCTCATAACTTCATCTGAGTGTCTAGTGGGCACCCCAGGCTTGGGGAAAACCCCAAATCTTGAGAGAGAATAGAAGACAATCAGCCAACCACTTCGTTTTATATACGGGGAAACTGAGACACACAGAGAGCAACCGGGGCACCCAGGGTCACACAATGGAACAGAAGCAAAACTGGGACTTGAAATCAGCCTTCCTGACTCCATGTCTCAATCCTGGGGGTACGAAATAGCCTTGTGAGCTTGCCAGCCCTAGAGTCAACCTCTGCGTTCGAATCCTGGCTCCGCCAGTTGTCTGTGTGGCCTGGGGCCAGTGGCTTTGCCTCTCTGTGCCTCAGATTTCTCATTTGTAAAATGGAGGTAATGATAATAACAATACCTGCCTCTTAGGATTGGGGCAAAAGATAAGGCGGTATCTGCCAAAGGTTTGAAAAGTGAAAATGATGGAGTAAGGCTTCCAAAAATTCTTCTATAAAAGGAAGCCAAAAAACTGTCAAAATCAATGTTTTCCAGAATGCTTGAAACTAAATACCTGCAACAATCAAGAAATAATTTATTCAAAATAGGGCAAAATCTTATCAAAAACACTGACATTTGTGGCATTTTAACTTGCTCTATTCCCATTTTTCCACCCCCAACTCTGTGGTTGACTTGAAATCCAGCAGCCTAGCAGCCACCAGAGGGAATAGAGTAGAGGGAACTTCTTTTCAAAGCCTCATTCCAGGCTATTGTCATTAGTTGGCCTGTCTGGTGTTTCCCTGGAAGACCCCACTTGCAAGACTGTTTTTATTTGAATTGACTAGGAGCTCACCCAACACAAAAAGTCTTTTCCTTGGAGGCATTTTTCAAAAATATTTAGAGGCAATTGTTTAACGCTGGGGCTGCCTGAGGTTATGGATAGCATTTGGGGAAAACAATCAGCTAACCAAAAGCCCTTAAAGGAAAAGCTGGAGAATGAAATGTCCATAGGGGCTATGAAAATCTCTGATATATTCCAGGGAATCTAGACGGTCATGTGAATGTGTAGACTGTGTGTATGCCCAGAACTGTGCAAATGCACAGGAAAAAAATCAGCTTTAAAAAGGTCAACACACACAAACAAACATTTCACAAGAGAATATTCAAGTGGTAAATAAGGCAAATGAAAAGATGCTCAAGCTCACTGATTATCAGGGAAGCAAAATTTTCAGCCTCAATGAGATACCTCTACACACTCACCAAGATGGTTAAAAAGGAAAGATCTGACACTGCCAAGTACAGACAAGGGTGTAGAACGACTAAACTTTCACATATTGGTTTAAAATCAATACAGCCACTTTTGAAAACTGACAGTGTCTCAGTTCAGTTCAGTTCAGTCGCTCAGTCGTGTCCGACTCTTTGCAACCCCATGAATTGCAGCACGCCAGGCCTCCCTGTCCATCACCAACTCCCAGAGTTCACTCAAACTCACGTCTATCGAGTTAGTGATGCCATCCAGCCATCTCATCCTCTGTCGTCCCCTTCTCCTCCTGCCCCCAATCCCTCCTAGTAAACCAGATATATGCACACCTTATGGCCAGCAATTTCACTCTCAGGTTTATACCCTATAGAAATTAGTCGAAATGAGCACCAGAAAATATACAAAAAGGGTTTGTATAATTATCTGTAATAGCCCCAAACTGGGAACGATTCAACGTCCGTTGGCAGTGGAATGAATATATAAATTGTGGTATGTTTTTAACTAGAAAGCTAAAGAGCTATAAAAATGAATAGTTTTTACTTTATGTGACAAGATGGATGAGTCTCACAGCATAATTTTTAGTGAAAGAAGACAGACACAATAGATACATACTGCATGATCCTGTGTATAAATATAAACCAGGCAAAGCAAATCCATGTTGTTTGAAGTTATGATGAAGGATACTGTTTGGAGCAGGGAAGGGAGACTGACTGGGAGGGAACGTGGGGATGACAGTTTGTTATATGGTACGTTCACTTTGTATGTGTCATACTGTATGTAAGCTATACTTGAATAAAAGGGCTTATTTTCAAAAGTGGGTAAATGATAGTACCTGATATTATGGGGAATAAATTATAACAATAACAATAAATTGGCCAAGACTATTGAACTCTAGTTCAGCCAGGCACTGAGGAAATGCCAGGCCAAAGTGTCTTAAGGATTAAAATGTTGACACATTTCCAAGTACTTTTCCCCTTTCCCTTTTGTTGTACCTAAACTTCCCCACAGGCAGCCAGAGGCATTCTTTTGCCTTCAGGGGTCAGAATTGTAACAGCAGAAGCTCAAGGGGAAATGTTGATGTTCAGCCTTGGACTCTCAAAATAGAATTCTCTCCCTCAAAACAGGAATAGATTCCCTCTTAAGAAAGGAGAGTCTTGAAAGCCCGAGTTATTTACAGAGAAACAATTTGTTCTCAATTCCTAGGTTTCATCAATATGTGAAAAGCCTAACCTTGACCTGATGGGTAGGAAGATGGATCTTGACCATCTTAGATAAGTTGTTTAGGGATGACCCTTCTGCCTAGGAAGGAAGATCAGGGAAGAGAGAGAAGTCAGGGAGAAAGAAGTAGAGAGAGGAAGCAAGATTCCTGGGAGCTTCTTTTATTCACACCACACACACACACACACACACACACACACACACACACACAATACACTGCAAGGTGGGCTGCTGTCAAATGTCCAGAGCGGCAAAGAGATCAGTTAGAGAAACCAAAGACTCCATCGTTTGTGTGTATATGCTCCCTGTGGTAGTCTAACAACCTGCACACATGCTCTTGTTTCATCCTCATATCAAACTGATTGCTGCTGCCGCTAAGCCACTTCAGTCATGTCCGAATCTGTGTGACCCCATAGATGGCAGCCCACCAGGCTCTGCCGTCCCTGAGATTCTCCAGGCAAGAACACTGGAGCACGTTGCCATTTCCTTCTCCAATGCATGAAAGTGAAAAGTGAAAGTGAAGTCGCTCAGTCGTGTCCAACTCTTTGCGACCCCATGGACTGCAGCCCACCAGGCTCCTCCGTCCATGGGATTTTCCAGGCAAGAGTACTGGAGTGGGGTGCCATTGCCTTCTCCAGTCAAATTGATTAGGTAGGCACTATTATCACCCCATTGATCACATGTGGAACCTGAGACAGAAAGAGTGATGTGCTTGCTCAAGGCCATAACCTGACTGCAGAATGTTGTTCTTTGCTGTGATGCTGCGCTATGCCTACAGCACTGAAGGCAAAAACGAATATGTTAAAAGGTATTATTGTTACTATCTTCCCAGTCCTTCTTCCCAAATAAATTACAGAGGCTGCTGCAATTAGAAATCAGGAGACTTGAGGTCTAGAAAAGCGTAATTCAACCACTAGCTGACTATAAGCACTTGAGTGAAGGGACCACTACATTGCTGATAAGCCCAGCGCTTCCTGCCCGCTCTCCTGTCTGCTCCTTGCAGGGGGTTCTTTGGAAAGGATGGGTTGGGAGGTGTCAGTCCTGTCCTGCCTTGAAGAAAAGGAAACTGAGGGACTCAAACGGTTTGTCACAGGCTACTTAGGTCAGTGAAAATGTTTGCAATGTTGTCACTGCTCCTTCCTGGGCCTCAATGTCTCCATCTCTAAAGGAGAGAAAGGCATGCAGATTGGATAATTTCAAAATTCTGACACCTGGCTTGAAGTTTCTGGAGTGCAAGAAAAAAGAGAAGGGATGGGGGAAAAAAAGAGAGGAATGAAGGAAGATGAGACACAGAGTGTTAAAGGGGTGGCTTAGATTTCAGCTTTTATTTTTTTAGGTCATAACGAGCAAAGATTCAAACCAGATGTTGTCCTGGTGACTCGCAGTAGCCGAGAATGGAGCTGTGCTATGATAATACCACATTAGCTTGAAGCTATATATCTATCAACAGCCCCAGTCAGAGCAAAGCAGTTGGCATTTGCAAGGACCATGTCCCCCACACTTGAGTTCCGTGTTTGGAAGAACCTCAGACCCCAAATGGGTTGTCTGAACTGTTCCAGGAAGAGCCTGTTCTTCAGAGGCTGTCCAGCCCCCATCTCCCATCACACCTCTAGGGAGAGCCTCACTCAGAGGGCAAGGCTGGGACCCCAGTCACTCACTTGGCAGCACATTTGAAGCCGGCTGGGAGGCAGGGGCAGCAGAGAGGAGCCAGGCTCCGCAGGGGCTGATGGAGCATGGCCCAACAGCCCACAGGATCACAGGCCACATTGTTATTACTTTTTAATTAAAATGGCGTCTTTCCCCCTTATTACAAAAGCCGTGTTTGTTTATTTTAGCAAAATTAGACAGGCCAGACCAGGAAAAGAGAGAAAAAAGAAAAACAACCTATGACCTAGAGAGAGCCATTGTTCATGCCCTGGTGTATTCAGGGGTCGCAAAATAAATGCACAGGGGGCCAGGCAGTTAATGTAAATGTGAATCATGTGGTATTAAAATGAATAGAGATGTTTGAATCAAGTGGTATTAAAATCAGTATAAAGATATGAGGGTGAAATCAATTTATATGGGAATTAATATAAGGATTTCCCTGGTGGTCCAGTGGTTAAGATTCTATGCTCCCAAGGCAGTGCACATGGGTTCAATCCTTGATCAGGGAACTAAGATCCCACATACTGCACTGGTGGCCTAAAAACAAAACAGAAAATTCACATAAATATGTGAATTGTGATGTTAAGAATATCAGCAATGTTTGAATCTATGGAGTAATTGAGAGTGTGCGGCCCGTCTGAGGACATTCAAAAGTCAAAGATTTTTAAATACTGACTGAGGCTTCAGGAGTCACCAGTTTAAAACTCCTGCTGTGTATCTTTCTAGATCTTCCTCTCTCTCAAATATATATATATATATATATAAATATGTAGATAGGAGGGAAGGGTCAAGGTGGCAGAGTTGTAGGATGTGGGGCTCACTTCCTCTTATGAATAAATATGTAGATTATGAAGATGTACAATATATACACATACACACTTATGCACAAGAAACACATACCTCCACATACATCTAGTAGAATATCATGTGGATACTCACGGTAATATTCAGACAAAAGTGGAAATGATTGGGCTGAAGGATGATTGCGGACTAGTAATTCCACCCTTCTCCCCACCTTCTCACCCTAACGGAAGCCCCTAAATAATTCCGGGCAACACAGGAATCTGATTTGAAAACTATTCCTGTGGTTCCTAGTCTTCAGTATTTAGTGAACTAGTAAATCTCACCTTTGAAAAATTAGGGAAGCCTGATCTCAGGTTGCCAACACTCTTTCCATCAAATGCAGCAGGCGTGGCTGCTCTCAGCAGTCATTTCCTACCACCCAACCCCCCTTGTTTCTTGGTTTTCTTTAAGGGAGCTGTGTACCCTGTCCTGGCAGTTAATCATCATTAGTAAATCCAACATGGAATTCCATTTCCTTTTGCCAGATTCTTGATTTCCTAGACCCTTTTGCAACTAAGGGTGACCCTGGGACCTAATTTAGCCAATGAAACATAAGAGGAAGTCTGCTGGGGCTTCCCAGGTGGTGCTAGTGGTAAAGAACCCACCTGCCAATGCAGGAGATATAGGAGATATGTGTTCATTCCCTGGGTTGGGAAGATTCCCTTGGAGGAGGGGATGGCAGCCCACTCCAGTATTCTTGCCTGGAGAATCCCATGGACAGAGGAGCCTTGCGGGCAGGAGAGATAGGAGATATATGTTCAATCCCTGAGTTGGGAAGATTCCCTTGGAGGAGGGCATGGCAGCCCACTCCAGTATTCTTGCCTGGAGAACCCCATGGACAGAGGAGACTTGTGGGCTATAGTCCATAGGGTCTCAAAGAACTGGACATGACTAAAGCAACTTAGAACACACACAAATGCTGGAGACTTCTAGGAAAATTTTTGCTTTTGTGTAGAAGGGAAAATGTCACGACACCATCTCATACCCAACTCTTCCTACCTTTGAACATGAATACCTTGCCAAGAGTAGTGGCAGCCTTCTTGGAATCATGAGGGAAAGGGTAAGAGAATCACAGAGATCCCTACTTGCCCAGCGTTGGTAAGCACTTCCCCAGTGGTTGCTACTTTTAGATTTCTTTTTCACATTGAAAAAAAACGCCCCTACATGTTTATGTCTCCGTTAATTGGATTTTTTTGTTATGTGCAGCCTAGAAAGAAAAAAGTTAATATCCCTTCTCATCATTAAGCCAAAGAAGTAGAATGGAGATAATGTTACACACACAAAAAAAGTTTAATGAACATCTTGTTGTTGTCTCTGTTTTTCTGATTTTGCCATAGACTAGTAACTACTTTTTCACGGAGCAGCCTTGGCCCATGGACAGATGTCTGGCAATTGTTGATCTTTACCACAGCAGCAAGTCGAATGACTAAAGAAGTATCCATCATCAGACTTCCAGTCATTAGATGTACCACCCTCCTATTTTTGGATATTCAGTTCATTTCCAGTTATTTCCTATCTAAAGAGTGTTCCAATAAACATCCTTGAAGCTCAATCTTTGCCCTCACCTTTACTGATTTTCTTAGGATAAATCCCTAGAAGTAGAACTTCCAGGTTAAAGAATATGCATGTTTTAGGCTTTTGCTCATATTACCCAGCTGTCTTCAAGAAAGAAAACAACAAGTTTTATGGTTACCTCCCCACAGATGTTTCACAAAACTTGATAGAATGAGTCACCCCAAGATCCTTCCTGAACTGCTCTTTGGGTCAAGGTGGTTTGAGTTAGCCACCTTCTGCCCCTACAACCTGTGCCACCTCCATCCCTCTTGAGATCAAAGTCACTTGCTTCTTTACAAGTTGCCACTGCCCATATTACATCCTCCCGAGTTCTCCCTCAGCTCCCCAGAGCTACAGGAATAAAGGCAGGGCTCTGGTCAGTTTCAGACATGGGGCTGTGCCATCAGGGCCTGCGGGTACCCCCCCTCCCCCCGCCCAACCCCACCACTTACCTATCTCTGGCACATCAGCATGCAGAGCTATTTACTATTCTGCAACCACATTGTGAGGGGCTTCCCTGGTGGCTCAGCGGTAAAGAATCCACCTGCAAAGCAGGAGATGCAGGTTTGATCCCTGGGTTGGGAGGATCCCTCGGAGAAGAGAATGGCAACCCACTCCAGCCTTCTTGCCTGGGAAGCCCCAGAGGAGCCTGGCAGGCTACAGTCCATGGGTCACAAGGGTCAGACATGATTTAGCGACTAAACCACCACCAAAAATCACATTATGAACTATTGCACTTCTATGCTTTGCACATGACATCCCATCACTGGAAAAGCCTTTCTAGCTAACTTATGCTCTTCTGTCAAAATTCAGCTCAAACATCCCTGCTATCAGGAAGCCTTTTTGACCTCCTCCTTCTGGACAAATGCCAGTGCTGGGACTCCCACACTCTCTATAATGCTTTCTCCTGTTATGTCCTGGTAACATTCTGTAGCTACAGCTGGTCCCCCTAGCTACAGCATTTCCCCACCAGATGGTTAGGTCCCCAGAGGATGAGAAAGAGAGAACCCCATTTTGGAGAAGCCTGGTCCTCTTCTCTGCTGTCAGTGCACAGAAACCCTGACCACTCTACAAGCCCTTGCTGAAAGACCTCAATACCACACGCCAGCCCCCCCAGCCCTGCCATAAATCTTCCCAGGTAGCCTCAGAGCCCCATTGGCTCCCTTAGTACCTGGCTCATTTGGCCTTGCCCCTGAGGAGACAGTTGCCAGAGAGCAAGGCCCTGAATCATGCCTGGCTTTTGTCACTGTCTAAATCCACTTGGACTCCAGTAACAAAACCCCAAGGACTGGGCGGCTACTGTATCTCTCACAGTTCTGGAAGCTGGAAAGTTCAAGATAAAGGTACTAACAGATTCAGTGTGTGGTGAGGGCCCTGTTCTAGGCTTGTAGACAGCTGCCTTCTTGCTGTATTCTCACATGGTGGGGCAGTGAGGTGTCTCTGGTCTCTTTGTCTTCTTACAAGAGCACTGTTCCCTTCCTGCAGTCTCTCCCATCATGACCTCACCTAAACCTACCTCCTCCCAAAGGCTCCACCTTCAAATACTGTCACATTGGGGATTAGGGTGTCAATGTATGAATTTCAAAGGCATATGCAAACATTCAGTGCACAGCACCACTGACAAGTTGTGTGACCACAGGCACATCCTTCTCTCACAGTACGATCGCCCCTTTTACACAAGGAAGGGAATGGAAAGGAAATTTTCAATCAGTAAACTCTAAAGGAGACACAGTTTGGGACTCTATCCTGCCCTGAGCCTAAAACTTTCCCTTTCTTCTGGCTGGTTTCCTCTTCTTCCAGTCCAGGAGGGCTGGGGTGGAGCACTGGACCCAGGCCAATCTGACTTGGACATTTCCTGGACACAGTGATTGGTTACCATATGCGGGCATGTGACCTGAGAGGGAATTAGAGTGGATTCCAAACTGCTGCTGGGATTGCTACTGTCACTGCTTTGTGTGGCTGTAGAATCCACAAGGTGGAGCTGCCTGGGTTGCTAGAGAATGGAATTCACACAGATGGATCAAGAGAGAGGCAAGATTCTGGTGACACTGTGTGAGCCCTGTATCCAAACTCTTCTGGATGATTCGATTCTCTCTCCCCTGCCCTCTTCTCCATTTTCTCCTCCCCTTCTTTATTTTCCTGCCCTCTGCCTCTCTTCTCCCACCTCCCCAGCTCCTGAGCACCTTGCGCTAGCTACTGCCCCACATACCACACGTTTCAGGCTCAGGTTGGTCCCAGGTTGTGCCCAGCTGCAGCTTTGACTCCAGCAGGGAACTGGGTGCTCAGAGGGGCTGTGAGGAACAGGCTGCAGAGGGCACATGGAAGGTGCAGAGAGACTGGGCAAGAGGCAGTGTTCCTAGAACCCTCCACGAGAGTTTCTTTGTCCTGGGTTCAAGGTTCAGCCTTATTAGCAGCTGAGGAGCTTGCCCCATGCCAGCTCTGCACACTCTTCACAGCACTTGCGGAGGGAGAAGGCTTCCTCCCTATCTGTCCCCTTCGTTTATTCTTGAGACAGTTCAAGGTCAGCACCAGACAGTGCAGGGAGAATGAAAGGGCATGGTCTCCATTATGGTTGTAATATCATTCTTGTGATGTTGACTGGCAGGGAGAACAAAGGCCATCTGTGTCATCTCCTCGTCCAAGCCTGGGCTCATTGTCTCTTCCTGGGACCATTGTCCCTCGATGCTTGTGCTGCCCGCAGCTTCTAATCTGGCCTCCAAAGCACCAACAGTGTGCTTTGCCTGAAATGCGAGGTGTTCAGGTCACTTCACAAATTGAAGCCGTGGATTAGTTTTATACTGCCACATAACCAATTGCAAAACAAAGAGGCTTAAGATAAAGATTTACTAACTATGGTCCTCAGGTCAAATCTGGCCCACTGCTTGTTTTGGTAAATCAAGGTTTATTGGAACACAGCCACACTCATTCATTTATGTATGACCTAGGGCTACTTTTTTCAGACTTGAATAGTTTTAACAGAGATTATATGGTCTGTACAGATTGAAATATTTACTGTGAAAGTGAAAGTGTTAGTTGCTCAGTCGTGTCCGACTCTTTGCGACCCCATGGACTGCAGCCCGCCAGTTTCTCCTCTGTCCATGGAATTCTCCAGGCCAGAATACTGGAGTGGGTGGCCATTCCCTTCTCCAGGGGTTCTTCCCGACTCAGGGATCGAACCCAGGTCTCCTGCATTAGTGAAAGTGAAAGTTGCTCAGTCATGTCCAACTCTTTGTGACCCCATGAACTATACAGTGTATGGAATTCTCCAGGCCAGAATACTGGAGTGGGTAGCCTTTCCCTTCTCCAGGGGATCTTCCCAACCCAGGTCTCCCACATTGCAGGCGGATTCTTTACCAGCTGAGCCACACGGGAAGCATTACCTGGCCCTTTATAGATAAAGTTTGTCAACCCTTGAGTTACACAACAACAGTCACAAAAATAATCACCTGTGATCTCTCATGGTTTCTATGGGTCAGGAATCTGGGAGCAGTCCAGCCAGCTCTGTCTAACGGTCTTTCATGAGGGTCCAGTTAGGTATTGGCAGGAGCTTCACTCACCTGAAGCTTGACTAGGGCTGAAGGACTCTCTTCCAAGCAGTTTTCCTTGTGTGGCTGTCCAGCTGGTGCTGGCTGGAGGCTGAGAGCCTCAGCACCTCTTTCCATGGGTCTCAAAGGAGGATGGCTTGAGTGTCCTCATGGCTTGGCGGCTGCCCCCAGAGTGAGTGATTCAGGTGAACAAGATGGAATCTCAGTGCTTTTGTGAGCTAGCTTCAGAAACCACACACTATCAGGTCTACCATTTCCTACTGATTGCAGAGGCCAGCCCTGATTCAATGGAGGAAAGATGACACAGAGAATAAACACCAGCAGGTGGGACCACTGGGGTCATCTTAGAGGTTGGCTATTGTATGGAGGACTCAAACTCATGCTCCCATGAGTATTTTGATCTACAGATTAGTTTCTTAGGCTTGTACTACACTTTACATAGATATTTTTAAATTTGAAGATTTCACAAAATACCTAAAGTATCCCACATTTCCACATGAAACAATAGGAGAGCAGTGACCAACAACTGCCTTCTTTGCATAAAATGTGATTCTTTTGAGTTTGTCACATTCCCCTCTATTCTTTATTAATCCCTGACCCGGAAATGAAATTCTAATTAATGATTGCCCTTTGACTGTTTCCTTACTGGAAATAAAGACTTCTCTTCAACCTTATGGGTATTAAAAGATGGCAAAGGAAAAGATGTATTAAGTAGATGTCCCAGTTTAAGAATTAGAGGGACTGACCCCACAGTGAAGACACTTCTTCCATTCTTCATTGAGTGAACATTATTTAGTTCTTGGTACTCTGTTCTCAGGATTCCCAGGTGGCTCAGTGGTAAAGAATCTGCCTACCAACGCTGGAGACCCAGGTTTGATCCCTGGGTCGGGAAGATCCCCTGGAGAAGGGAATGGCAACCCACTCCAGTAATCTTGCCTGAGAAATCCCATGGACAGAGGAGCCTGGTGGGCTACAGTCCATGGGGTCGTAAAAGAGTCAGATATGGCTGAGTGACTGAGCTCGAACACATTCTATTTTCAAAGCCATTATTTTTATTTATTTACCTGTTTATGGTGTGCCTCCTCCACTGAATAACAAGCTTAGGACCATGGGGCCCAGCTTGGTGTCTAAAATGGAGATATTAAAAATGAACGAATGACCAATGAAGTTTGCACATCCCATGCTTACCAATGGTGCCTGGCACAGAGCATGATCCTGAATGAATGAATGAGTAAACAGCCCTTCGACAACTCATCCACCTCTGACCATATTCACAAATATCCTCTCCCAAGCCACAGCACAACTCAAGAGGAGGCAGAAGGCCCAGAGCAAGGAGCTTTGGCTGCTGCATTTTTGTTTTTCCTCCTTGCTGCAAAATCTCCTGTGACCATTTAAAGCCAGGAAGCAAAATCAAAGGGCCCTGAATTCAAAGGACACTAATTACCTTTCAAAGAGTTCCCCTTGGCTTTAGCCACACAATTCCCGTCAGAGGCTGTGGGAGTTTGTGGTTCCTGTGCTGGGCTTTGATACTTGGAGGGATTAATGGGGCTTGATTAAACCACAAATGTCAGGAAGTGTGGAGGGCAGCTCAGGATGCTGGCCACCTCCATCCTGGGAGGGGGATAGTCACTGACCTCCCCTTCCCCCACTGAACTTGCGCTGCTGATAAATGGGCTGAGGGGGTAGGCACCTTCTTCCCACTACACTCAAGGGTACCACTGTCATGCTTAGGATGACGGTCATTTACACAGAAAGGACTGATATGCTAATAAGAATTTCGCTCTGCATTTCATTAAAGCATTCCTCAAAGGAGGTACAATAAGAATCCTGTCCACTGATTTTCTGTGGCCTGATGTTTAAAAAGCAATGTCTTCAACTCCACAACAGCAAGATTATGCTAAAATAATTGATAATAGTGACAATAGAAACCAGTTCACTGAGCACCTACCTTAGTACTAGGAATGGAGGGTGTTGTTTTGTTAATATGCTGTTGATCTCATTTAATCCTCATACCTCACTGAGGGGAGCAGGGGCTCTCATTAGGTCCATTTTATAGATGAAGAAACTGATGCTCAGAGAGGTGGAGCCACCTGTCTAAGATCACACAGCATAGAAATGACAGGCCAGAAATTAGCCCTAGGTCTTTCCCACCTTGTGGCTCAGCTGGTAAAGAATCTTCCTGCAATGCGGGAGACCTGGGTTCGATCCTTGGGTTGGGAAGATCCCCTGGAGAAGGGAAAGGCTACCCAGTCCAGTATTCTGGCCTGGAGAATTCCATGGACTGTATAGTCCATGGGGTTGCAAAAAGTTAGACATGACTGAGTGACTTTCACTTTCCCACCTCGGTACCCAAATTCCTCTACCCTGTCTGCATCTTTTGGTAAATTCTGAGGGTGCATTCCTCTGATATTCTAGGAGGAATGATTCTATGGAAAACAAACGCAGTGAGACAGGAAAAATATTGGAGAAATCTGTGGTGGAGCCTCATTAGTTTGTGCACTGACCCTGGGCCTGACTTCTGCACCATTTTAATAGGATGACCATTTTATTAAGGTTGATGAAATTTCCCAGAAGCCTCCTACCTAATAGAGTCATCTCACATCAGATTTTTGTCTGATCCCTTGTGTTAACTGGTACTACTTTCTGTCAGGAAGTTTTTCAGCTGGGAGTAGCTAGATCTCACTTCAGTGAGGAAGACACTGTGGGTTTGCTCACCCCACTTCATCCCCAACCCTTCTTTTCCTGCCTTCACTATAGAGGTTCAGTTCAGTTCAGTCGCTCAGTTGTGTCCGACTCTTTGCGACCCCATGAACCGCAGCTCGCCAGGCCTCCCTGTCCATCACCAACTGTTGGAGTCTACCCAAACCCATGTCCATTGAGTCGGTGATGCCATCCAACCATCTCATCCTCTGTCGTCCCCTTCTCCTCCTGACCTCAATCTTTCCCAGCATCAGGGTCTTTTCCAATGAGTCAACTCTTCGCATGAGGTGGCCAAAGTATTGGAGTTTTAGCTTCAACATCAGTCCTTCCAATGAACACCCCGGACTGATCTCCTTTAGGATGGACTGGTTGGATCTCCTTGCAGTCCAAGGGACTCTCAAGAGTCTTTTCCAACACCACAGTTCAAAAGCATCAATTCTTCCATGCTCAGTTTTCTTTATAGTCCAACTCTCACATCCATACATGACCACTAGATAAACCATAGTTTTGACTAGACGGACCTTTGTTGACAAAGTAATGTCTCTGCTTTTTAATATGCTGTCTAGGTTGGTCATAACTTTCCTTCCAAGGAGTAAGCATCTTTTAATTTCATGGCTGCAATCACCATCTGCAGTGATTTTGGAACCCAGAAAAATAAAGTCAGCCATTGTTTCCCCATCTATTTGCCATGAAGTGATGGGACCGGATGCCATGATCTTAGTTTTCTGAATGTTGAGTTTTAAGCCAACTTTTTCATTCTCCTCTTTCACTTTCATCAAGAGGCTCTTTAGTTGGAAAACCCAAATACCCAAATAGCCAATCTCCCTTGCTGCCAGAGGTGCCCCCATGACCTATTCTGGCCAGTGAGACATATGTGGAAACCTCCTGGGGGCTTCTGGGAAATCTCTACTTTCCCCTAGAGGAGGGACAGACATGGCTTGCAGCAGCCTTCCCCACTTCTTCCTCCTGCCTGGAATATGATGTGACTCCTAATCTGTGGCAGCCATTCTGTGTTCAGAGGCAAAGGCCAAGAGAATCACAGACATTGCTAAGCCATCAAACCAAGGCTAGCCACTGCTTAGCTCTAGACTTTTTGAAAGTGAGAATAATAAAACTTCTGTTTACTTAAGCTCCCATTAGCTTGATTTTCTGTGGCTTAAAACCAAAAACATCTTAATGAGTAAAGTCTTTCATCCTATTAAGGATGATGAAATTTCCCAGAAGCCCCCTCCCTAACAGATTCATCTCACATCTCCAGAATTTCATCTAGTGTTTCCTCCTACACTACATGCTGGTCAGAAGAAAGGAACCGAAGCTGTCAACTTAGATTAGTGGTTCTTACACTTGAAAATACACCTGTATCTTACTAGGAAGACTTGCTAAAACCCAGACAGGTGGACCCTGTCCCTGGAGTCTTTGATTCAGTATGTCTAAGGGTGTGTGAGACTTTACATCTTAGGGAAATGTTCTACTCCACTATAAAGTCAGAGAGAGTTCACTATAAAGAAAAGTAGTCAAGGAAGGCTTTCTGGAGGATGGATCATGAGCTAAGCCTCAAAGAAGACTTAAAGATGGAGAGGAGATGGGAGGCTATGAGGAGCATGAAGGGGCATGGTCAGGAGTAAAGTGGAGAGGACAGGATTCAGTGGATACTGAAGCATCAACAAATAGCTCCAGAGCTGGGAGCTGAGTTTGGAGCCAGGAAGAAGTTAGGTGGGTTAAGAGCTCAGTCTTTGTTTCCAGACCTAGATACAAGCCCTGCTTCCACCATTTTTTTTTTTAATTGTGGTTTCTCCGAGCAAGTCAGTTTGTCTCTCTAAGCCTCTGCTTTCTCATCTGGAAAATGGGAATAATGTTGCCTCTCTCAAAGAGGCTGTTATAGCATTTAAATGATATCATACATGTAAAGCACCTCGTGCTTACTACCTAATAGCTAACAGAAAAAAACCAATTTGAGAATAACCTGTGTCCCAGACTCTCATGATACATTAAATGGCAGGTTCTACCATGAAGTGATTTTGGGAACACTGAGTTAATGAAGTTTTCCTTATTGCGGGACTTTACAGTCTTTAGTATTCTAAAACAAGGGATGGGCCATTGTGGAAGACAATGACATTTCTTCAAACTTGTTTAAAAATAAAAGATTGGTTCAAGATGGTAGAGCAGAAGACGTGCGCTCATCTCCTGTGAGAGCACTGAAATCGCAACTAGTGAACAGCCGTCAACAGCAGGAGGACGCTGGAACCCACCGAAAAAGATCTCCCATGCCCAAAGACAAAGGAGAAGCCACAGTGAGACGGTAGAAGGCGCGCAATCACAATAAGATCAAATCCCAAACCCACCAGGTGGGTGATCTACAAACTGGACAAAAATAATACCAAAGAAGTTCTCCCACTGCTGTGAAAGTTCTGAGCCCCACGTCAGGCTTTCCAGCCTGGGGATCTGGCAAAGTGACAGAAATCCCCAGGGAATCTGACCTTGAAGGCCAGCGAGATTTGACTGCAGGACTTCCACAGGACTGGGAGATATAGAGACCCCACTCTTGGAGGGCACAGACAAAATCTTTTGTGCACTAGGACCCAGGGGAAAGGAGCAGTGGCCCCTCAGGAGACTGAACCAGACCTACACGCATGTGTTAGAGGGATGCCTGAGGAGGCCTGGAGCCACAGTGGCTAACTGCAGAGACAAGGGCACTGGCAGCAGCAGTCCTGCCCTTGGTGAGAGCCCTTTTGGATGTCATCATTAGCCCTACCATCAGTCAGTCAGTTCAGTCACTCAGTCGTGTCCAACTCTTTGCGACCCTATGGACTGCAGCACGACAGGTCTCCCTGTCCATCACCAACTCCCAGAGCTTGCTAAAACTCATATCCATTGAGTCGGTGATGCCATCCAACCATCTCATCCTATGTTGTCCCCTTCTCCTCCCGCCTTCAATCTTTCCCAGCATCAGGGTCTTTTCCAATGAGTCAGTTCTTCGCATCAGGTGACCAAAGTATTGGAGTTTCAGCTTCAGCATCAGTCCTTCCAATGAACATTCAAAACTGATTTCCTTTAGGATGGACTGGTTGGATCTCCTTGCAGTCCAAGGGACTCTCAAGAGTCTTCTCCAGCACCACAGTTCAAAAGCATCAATTCTTCAATGCTCAGCCTTCTCTGTGGTCTAACTCTCACATCCATACATGACTACTGGAAAAACAATAGCCTTGACTAGACGGACCCTTGTTGGCAAAATAATGTCTCTGCTTCTTAATATGCTGTCTAGGTTGGTCATAGCTTTTCTTCCAAGGAGCAAGAGTCTTTTAATTTCATGGCTGCAGTCACCATCTGTAGTGATTTTGGAGTCCCCCAAAATAAAGTCTCTCACTGTTTCCACTGTTTCTCCATTTATTTGCCATGAAGTGATTGGACCAGATGTCATGATCTTAGTTTTCTGAATGTTGAGTTTTAAGCCAAATTTTTCACTCTCCTCTTTCACTTTCATCAAGAGGATCTTTAGTTCTTCTTCACTTTCTGCCATAAGGATGGTGTCATCCACATATCTGAGGTTATTGATATTTCTCCTGGCAATCTTGATTCCAGCTTGTGCTTCATCCAGCCTGGCATTTCACATGATGTACTCTGCATATAAATTAAATTAACAGGGTGACAGTATACAGTCTTGACGTATTCCTTTCCCGATTTGGAACCAGTCTGTTGTTCCATGTCCAGTTCTAACTGTTGCTTCTTGACCTGCATACATATTTCTCAGGAGGCAGGTCAGGTGGTCTGATATTCCCATCTCTTTAAGAATTTTCCACAATTTGTTGTGATCCACACAGTCAAAGGCTTTGGCATAGTCAATAAAGAAGAAGTAGATATTTTTCTGGAATTATCTTGTTTTTTTGATGACCCAGTGGATGTTGGCAATTTGATATCTGGTTCCTCTGCCTTTTCTAAATCCAGGTTGAATGTCTGGAAGTTCAGGGTTCATGTACAGTTGAAGCCTGGCTTGGAGAATTTTGAGCATTACTTTGCCAGCATGTGAGATGAGTGCAATTGTGTGGTAGGTTGAATATTCTTTGGTATTGCCTTTCTTTGGGATCAGAATGAAATCTGACCTTTTCCAGTCCTGTGGCCACTGCTGAGTTTTCCAAATTTGCTGGCATATTGAGTGCAGCATTTTCACAGCATCATCTTTTAGGATTTGAAATAGCTCAACTGGAATTCCATCACCTCCACTAGCTTTGTTCTTAGGATGCTTCCTAAGGCCCACTTGACTTCGCATTCCAGGATGTCTGGCTCTAGGTGAGTGATCACACCATTGTAGTTATCTGGGTCATGAAGATCTTTTTTATATAGTTCTTCTGTATATTCTTGCCACCTCTTCTTAATATCTTCTGCTTCTGTTAGGTCCATACCTTTTCTGTCCTTTAGTGTGTCCATCTTTGCATGAAATGTTCCCTTGGTATCTCTAATTTTCTTGAAGAGATCTCTAGTCTTTCCCATTCTATTGTTTTCCTCTATTTCTTTGCACTGATTATTGAGGAAGGCTTTCTCCTTGCTATTCTTTGGAACTCTGCATTCAGAAGGGTATATCTTTCCTTTTTTTTTTTTTTTAAGTATTAAATGAATTTTTTTTTTAATTTTATTTTATTTTTAAACTTTACATAACTGTATTAGATTTGCCAAATATCAAAATGAATCCGCCACAGGTATACATGTGTTCCCCATCCTGAACCCTCCTCCCTCCTCCCTCCCCATTCCATCCCTCTGGGTCGTCCCAGTGCACCAGCCCCAAGCATCCAGTATCGTGCATCGAACCTGGACTGGCATCTCATTTCATACATGATATTTTACATGTTTCAATGCCATTCTCCCAAATCTTCCCACCCTCTCCCTCTCCCACAGAGTCCATAAGACTGTTCTATACATCAGTGTATATAAAGATATACAGAAGGGTATATCTTTCCTTTTCTCCTTTGTGTTTAACTTCTCTTCTTTTCTCAGCTATTTGTAAGGCCTCCTCAGACAACCATCTTGCCTTTCTGCATTTCTTTTCTCTGGGGATGGTCTTGGTCCCTGCCTCCTGTACAATGTCACAAACCTCTGTCCATAGTTCTTCACGCACTCTATCAGATCTAATCCCTTGAATCTCTTTGTCACTCTCACTGTATAATCATAAGGGATTTGATTTAGGTCATACCTGAATGGTCTAGTGGTTTTCCATACTTTCTTCAATTTAAGTCTGAATTTGGCAATAAGGAGTTCATGATCTGAGCCACAGTCAGCTCCCGGTCTTGTTTTTGCTGACTGTATAGAGCTCCTCCATCTTTGGCTGCAAAGAATATAATCAATCTGATTTCGGTATTGACCATCTGGTGATATCCATGTGTAGAGTTGTCTCTTGTGTTGTTGGAAGAGGGTGTTTGCTATGACCAGTGCGTTCTCTTGGCAAACTGTTAGCCTTTGCCCTGCTTCATTCTGTACTCCCAGGCCCAATTTGCCTGTTATTCCAGGTATCTCTTGACTTCCTACTTTTGCATTCCACTCCCCTATGATGAAAAAGGACATCTTTTTTGGGTGTTAGTTCCAGAAGGTCTTGTAGGTTTTCATAGAACTGTTCAACTTCAGCTTTTTCAGCATTACCGGTTGGGGCATAGAGTTAGATTACTGTGATATTGAATGGTTTGCCTTGGAAACAAACAGAGATCATTCTGTCATTTTTGAGATTGCACCCAAGTATCATATTTTGGACTCTTTTGTTGACTATGAAGGCTACTCCATTTCTTCTAAGGGATTCCTGCCCACAGTAGTAGATATAATGGTCATCTGAGTTAAATTCACCCATTCCAGTCCATTTTTGTTCACTGATTCCTAAAATGTCAATGTTCACTCTTGCCATCTCCTGTTTGACCACTTCCAATTTACCTTAATTCATGAACCTAACACTCCAGGTTCCTATGCACTGTTGTTCTTTACAGCATCGGACTTTACTTCCATCACCAGTCACATCCACAACTGGGTGTTATTTTGCTTTGGCTCCATCTCTTCATTCTTTCTGGAGTTATTTCTCCACTGTTCTTCAGTAGCATATTGGGCACCTACCAACCTGGGGAATTATCTTTCAGCTTCCTATCTTTTTGCCTTTTTTTACTGTTCTCAAGGCAAGAATACTGAAGTGGTTTGTCATTCCCTTCTCCAGTGGACCACGTTTTGTCAAAACTCTCCACCATGACCCATCCGTCTTGGGTGGCCCTACACAGACTCATTAGAAAAGGCCCTGATGCTGGGAAAGATTGAAGGTAGGAGGAGAAGGGAACGACAGAAGATAAGATGGTTGGAGGGCATCACCAACTCAATGGACATAGATTTGAACAAGCTCTGGGAGATGGGGAAGGACAGGGAAGCCTGCTTGTTTGAGGGGTCACAAAGCGTCTGAACAACAAGGGCGACAAGAGCAACTGAACAACAGGAGCCTTAGACTCCAGGGATGGGTTGCCTCAGGCCAAACAATTAACAGGGAGGGAGTGCAGCCCCACCCATTAGCAGACAATTGGATTAAAGTTTTACTGAGCACTCCCCTGCTCTCCAGAGCAAGACCCAGTTTTTCCCACAGCCAATCTCTCCCAGCAGGAAGCTTACACTGGCCTCTTAGCCTCATCCACCAGAGGGCAGACTGAAGAAGCAAGAAGAACTACAATCCCACAGCCTCCAGAAAGAAAACCACAATCACCAAAACTTAATCAAAATGAACAGGCAGAGAGGGTTATCTGCCAGGTGAAGGAAAAAGATAAAACTCCAGAAAAACAACTAAAGGAAGTGGAGATAGGCAACCTTCCAGAAAAATAATTCAAAATATTGATGGTGAAGATGGCACCAGTGGTAAAGAACCTGCCTGCCAGTGCATGAGGTATAAGGGCAGCAGGTTCGATCCCTGCGTGGGGAAGATCACCTGGAGGAGGAAATAGCAACCCACCCCAGTATTCTTGCCTGGAGAATCCCGTGGACAGGGGAGCCTGCTAGGCTATGGTCCGTAGGGTCACAAAGAGTCAGACATGACTGAAGCAACTTAGCACACAAGCACACACAAAGATGATCCAGGATTTCAGAAAAAGAATGGAGAAGATGCAAGAAATATTTACCAGACTTGTTTAAAAATATAAATCCTTATAAATATTTGGGGGGGGGGAATGCTTCTGTTTATTAGAACAATGAGAAACTAATGTAAAGCATCAATGTACTACCTATCAAAGGTAAGTATACTACTTATAAAATTTATACTCTAACAAATAATGAAAAATTTTTAATCAATTCATTGGTTATATTTCTGTATCAGTCAGCTTCTCTAAGTTATGCTGCGGTAACAAATGTCACATCTCTCTGGTTTACAACAACCAATGTTTATTTCTTGTGCATCCTACACCCAGGATTGGCTGCAGCTCTCTCCACATCATCTTCCTTCTAGGACCCAGCTGGGTCCTTTCTGGGACCCAGTGACCCTACTGGGATACCTGGTGGAAGGGGGGAAAACCTATGGTGGAAACATACGGTGGTTCTTAAAGCACCTGCTCGGAAGTGCCATGACAGCACTCCAGCTCACAGATCTTTGGCCAAAGTAAGTCATGTGGCCAGTCCTGATGTCAGTGGCACAGAAAGTATAATCCTCTTATAGGAGAGAGAACTTTGTGAGGCTAAAGCATACCACGTCAGGCAGCTTCCACCTGGCTCTCACACAGTGCTCACTCTCAGGATACTCTGTCTGGGAACCTGAGCACATGCTGTGAGAAGCCTGGGCCACATGGAGAAGCCACGTGTAGGCACTTGCTCCAGTGGACAGTCCCAGCCTTTGAGTCACCCCTGCCTGGGCAGCAGCAGAGAAGCCTCCAGATGATTGTAGCCCTGGCCGTTTGAATCTTCCCAGCTGAAGCCCCAGACACCGTGGAGCAGAGTCAAGCTGTCCCCGCAGTGCCCTGTCTAGACTTTTGACACAAAGAATCCACGAAAGTAATAAAATGGTGGCTTTACGTCACTAAATTTGGAATTACTTGTTACGTGGAAATATTAACTAGAAAATGGTGCTTTAAAATTTTTTTTTATTCCATTACCAATATTTAAAATGGGAAGATTTCACGTACAAACTTGGGATTTGGCTTTTAAAGGGAACTCAGAAAATCTGGCCACATTGCCATGCCTGATGGGAAAAAAAATTGGTCAGAGTTGCCTTCTTGAGAAGGGGTATAGGTATCCTGTCTACTTTGGCCTCTGCCTGGCTATATTTGCTTGTGTAGGCCCCTTGCCTGGCCCCAGCAAGCCTGTGGTGCTGGCCCTGGGACTGAGCTGTCCTAGCGCCTTGGTTGGGGGAGGGGGCGCACTGCCCTCATCTCAGGACCTTTCCCTTTCCCTGATGGCTGGCACATCCCTGACCTCTGTGGGCATTCCCTTTTTGTCTCATAAATCCACCAAACCAGGCAGGGTTCTGCCCTTTTGTCTGCTCAGAAAACCATTTATGTGAAATAAAAACCAGGCGGGGGCTGGGGGTGGTGATGGCTGTGTCTGGAGTTCGCCTGTCCTGTAAACAATTTCCTGGTGATAATCTTTCCAATTACCCTCCAAGATGGAACCGCTATGTGAAATCAAGCTGGGTGCCCTTGGTTTATCCTGTACATCTTGGAGTCATTAAGATCCAGCTTTATATTTCAGGGTGAGCTATCCAGAGCCACCAAGGCCAGGATTTCCAAGATCCTTGATACAGACACAGAGAATCACAGTCTCTATAATAGAGACTTAGAAACAAATGCAGGGCAGATTATAGAATCTTATACCCAACAAGACTCTAAAAAGTCTATCTTAACATCAAGGATAGAAAAGTCAGGTACAAATTCCAGGAACTATAACTTTATTTTTCCTTGCACAAACTTAATTTATTATTAATAGCTTCCATTCATACATGTGGGAGAGAATTAATTATTATTTATTCAACAAATGTTTATCAAGGGCCTCTGTATACTAGGTATTTTCTTTTTTTTTTAAACAGGGTGAGAATATAGCCATGACATCAGATAAAAACTTCTTATACCATGAAGTTTCATCTGCATCCCAGTGGGAGAGATGAAAAATGAAACAAAAAAACCAAATATATGATAGAATGTCATAAGTGTTGTTAAGTGCTCTAATGAAAAATTCAGCAGAGGGAAGGCAAAAGTAGTGATGGAGAAGGAGTGTTATTTTATCAAGGATGGTCAGATAAAGTGTCCTGATTAGGTGACCTTCATTCAGAGACCTGGAAGATGTGAGGGAGTGAGGTCTATGAAGACTCAGAGAAGAAGGGTCCATCTGGGTGAGGGAATGGAGAGTGCAAAGGCCCTGAGACTGGACTGGAGTGTGCTTGGCCTTTCCTGGGAGAAACAGTGGGGCAAATGGGATGTCTGGGCAGAGGTAGGAGAAAGGAGGAGGAGCAGAGACAGAGGTTGAAATCTCCATTTAATAGTCTTCTTCCCTGCTGGGTTATGTCCAGGTCTACAGGGCATCACACAATCCCTGGATGGAGGGAGCATCTTGTATATCTAGTCCTGCAATCGGGACTAGCTGCCTGCTCCTGCTATGCCTTCCTCATTTTGATTTTTAGCTGAGCCTATTGGCTTTTGTTGCCTCACAGCTGCCACCGTCAGGTGTCAGGCTCACCTGGATTCTCTGACCTG
Source organism: Bubalus kerabau (assembly GCF_029407905.1). Lineage (NCBI taxonomy): Eukaryota > Metazoa > Chordata > Mammalia > Artiodactyla > Bovidae > Bubalus > Bubalus kerabau. The sequence goes on from NC_073636.1 coordinate 60,655,289, forward strand.
CAGAAATCTGCAGGAGGTTACTCAGAGGTGTCTTCCTAGGCACTTCATGCAGAATTTTTCAGCTCCTGAACTGGGCCAAGAAGGAGGAATCTAGCTGGGGACTCAGCCAGTGTCTGTCTGTTTTTTTTTTTTCTCACCTTGACATCTCCTTGAAGGGATCAAAGGCAAATGTAGAGTATGGATGCAGGACAGGATCTAGTTTTTGTGAAGTCTAAAGTTTATGCCATTTTGGATGACCCTCTTTAAGAAAAAGAAAAGAAAATTATGAATATATATTTAGGTATAAATGTGAATGTTTATTTAGAATGAGAGAAGAAAATGAAAATAAACCACAAAATTTGAAAAGCTGACAAATACCCCAAGCAATACAAGATCAAGAAAAATAACACACGATGGGCTTCCCTGGTAGCTTAGATGGTAAAGAATCCACTTCCAATGCAGAAGATCTGAGTTCGATCCCTGGGTTGGGAAGATGCCCCTGGAGAAGGGAACGGCTACCCACTCTAGTATTCTGGCCTGGAGAATTCCATGGACTGTACAGTCCATGGGGTCACAAAGAGTCGGACACAACTGAGCGCCTTTCACTCACTCACTCATCTTTATTAACTGTCTGATATCCCCTATAATACTTTTCCCCTTCATTTTTGGAGAAGATTTTTATAGTACAAGCCAAGAGAACAAGAAGGAAGTGGGTAACATATTTAAAATGCTGAAAGAAAAGAACTGTCAACTCAGAATTCCATATATAGCAAAAATGCCCTTCAGGAATGAAGGTGAAATTAAAAAGTCAGTCTCAGGTGAAAGAAAACTAAGAGAACCCATAGCCAGCAAGCCACCTACTCTAAGAGAATTGCTAAAGGACATTCTCCTGATAGAAGATACAGAAGGGAACTTGGAAGATCAGAAATGAAGAAGGAGCAACACAGCTGGTGATAATGGGTCATAGAATGGCAAACATGTGAGTAAAAAATAAGGGACTATTCTTTTCCTCTTGCATTCTTTAAAATATGTTTGAAAGCTATAAGTGAAAATTTGCCTGAACACTATCTGATGGAAATTTCAATATATGTAGATGTAATACATAAGATAATTATAACATAAAGAGAGGAGAGTGAACAGACATATCTGAAGGTGAAGTGTCTACAATTCCCTTGAAGTCATAAAATATTAACTCCAAATGATTGTGACAAGTATCAACGTCAGCTGCAATCAGTGGAGCAGCCTCTAAACTTAATTATACAATGAGAGATAGAAAACACACACCATAGGTAAATTAAAGTGGAATACTAAAACATGTTCAAATAACCCCTCAAAAATAGGAAAGGAAGAACAGTGGAATGAAAAATAGAGGGAACAACCAGAAAACATATAAAACAATAAACAATAAAACATAAAACTTAAACCCAAACATATCAATAACAAGTACATTAAATATAAATGGTCTAAATTTACTATTAATAATCAAAAGTGAAAAATGGTCAAAATAGATTTTAAAAAGTGACCCAACTATATGTTGTCTAAAAGAAATTTATTTTAAATATGATTACATAGGCAGGCTAAAATTGAAAGGATGAAAATTATATACCATACTAGCACTAGTTACAGAGTGACTACATTAATATCAAAGTGAATTTCTGAGCCAAGAAAATCACTAGGGGTAAAAAGAAACATTAAATAATGATAAATAGATCTATTCACTAAGAGGACAAACAATTTTAAAGTGTGCATGTATGCATCCAGAAAAAAGAGCTTTAAAATATAGAAAGCATACAGACAGAACTGAAAGATGAAATAGACAAATCCATAATTATTGTTGAAGGCTTCAATACAGCTCCCTCAGTAATCTATAGAATTTGTAAACATAAAATCAACAAGGGTATAGAATGAACACCATTAAACAACTATAATTAACTGGCTTTTATAGACTACTTTACCCAACAGCAGTAACAAATGCATATTCTTTTCAAGTGCATATGGAACTTTCCCTAAAACAGACTTCATCCTGCATGAGGAAACAGGACAAAGAATACAAAATGCATGGGAAACCCTTCAGTTATTGTTTTAAGATGTGCTGGCACATAAAGCCTTTGAATCTTAGAAATACAAACACAGACTCTTTGAAAATAAAGTTTCTTTGACTAGCTTTTGAACCCTAGAAGTATGTAACAAAAAAAATACTAGATTCTTGACAATTTTAAAAGCATACAATCATAGAATAATTGCTTAATAAATTTGTAGAATCTTGGAAAAACTGGAATGTTAGATATGTAAAGGGAATCTAATCTAGTGATTTCAAAATTGAGGTCCCAGAAGATAGTACTATTTCAAAAAGCTGAAAAGATATTTCACCTTATTAAATTCAGTTTAATTAAGACATAAAACTCTTTCAGGATTTTGACCTGTAGAGAAAAAAATAAAGAGAGTCCCTCAGGGTGAAAAGGCTGAAGAGTTGATAACTATAGTCCAAGAAAATCATTATCTTACAAGCCTCAAAAGTGACAAAAATAATGCAAGCAATTTCCTTACTGTGGAAGGTGGCATTATTGGTCCCAGTCCCTAACCTCTCCCTGTATTTATGCCATTTGCCTTTCCTCCTACTAAAGAGGAGGTTAGCTACACTAAGCTATATAACAAATGCATGAGCTACAGTAATCAGTCATTCAAGCAACTGAGGTTTGGGGTGGTTGTTATATACCAACTGCTGACTGAAACAGGGAAAGGAGTTAATGGCACCAGTGAATTCCTTCTCCAGTTCTTTCCTCACTGTGTCAGTTCCCATTCAAGAGTGGATGTACCCTTGGGTGTACCCAAGGGGATCTGGGCAGGATTCAGACAGAACTCTGAAGCATTGAATCACACAGAGGGAGTGTTATTCCATTTCTAAGTCTTCATTAGTCCTTCTGATATCTTTAAAAAAGAAAGTCTCAGGAGGCAGTATGTCTCCAGCACTCCTCTGACACTTGCTGATCACATTTTAAACAAAGAGAGAACATGCCTTGGGTTCACATTTTTCATGTAGGCAAGACCATCTAGCAAGAATTTAATACATTATTCAGTTGTTAGAGTGTTTACTTTTATAGATACTTTCTAGTCATAACAAGGGATGAAATTGAAAGTGTTAGTCGCTTAGTCATGTCCAACTCTTTTCGACCCCATGGACTGTAGCCTACCAGGTTCCTCTGTCCATGGAATTCTCCAGGCAAGAATACTGGCATGGGTTGCCATTTCCTTCTCCAGGGGATCTTCCCGACCCAGGGATCAAACCTGGGCCTCCTGCATTGCAGATGGATTCTTTACCATCTGAACTACCAGGGAAACGTAACAAGGGATAGATGCTTGTTTTTCTATTTATAGTTGTGGTGTGATTAAAAAATATTAAAGTATATCTTCTTATGTGCATTTTAAGATATTTATTTACACAAAGAAAAGTGGAATATGAAGAAAAATATGGAGTCAATGAAAGTGTAGATGTTGCAGATCTGGCCCAAACCATACCATGGTGTTAGAAAACCTCAGAATTGTGTCCCACTGTGGCAGAAGGCACATCTGGGCAGTTCAGTGGGATGATGAACTTGGCGAAGTAGGAATTGTTTGAAACAAACATCATAAGATCATGGGTCTGTCTAGGATGGCCCTGCCAAAGCTCTCTTCTAGAATTCATATTTTGACGCTGATTCATTTTATGTGATGACTCTGATCCGTGACTTGGATGCAGTGAAGGGGAGGGGAGGGCAGCTCTTCTCAACTCTCAGTGTGACCTTGGCTGGATCCCTTGCCCTTTCTGGGTTTGATTCAATGGGCCATTACCTGTATCTAAGAAATGAGATTAATTTGCAGTGTGGGCTCAAACTTCACTGGGAAAAAAAGTTACTCATGTCAACCTGCTCTCCCTCTCTTACCAGTTTCATCTGGAGATTTCTCCCCATCTGGTTTTGAAACAGGCTGACAAGGGGCTCTCAAAACAGTCATGAAATTCAAAGAAACTTTCTTGAAGTAAAAAAATGTTTTTTGAAATTATATATTGAAAGAAAACATAAATACTTGACAATATTGACCTCAACTGACCAAGACATGTTCCAGGAAAATTCCTAGACTTTAAAGAAAAATAAAGAAAACTTGGACACCTATGCAAAAAAAAAAAAAAAAAAAAGAGTCATTACATAAAGAAATAACGTAGGCATGTCATCATAATTTTTTTAAACACCACTTTATGGTCAAATGAAATAGAGCAACATATTTAAGATACCAAAGGAAAGAAAATGATAAATAAGGTTTTTATATTCATCAAAACTGATTTCCAAATACAAAGGACACAAACTTATCAACACACAGGAACTTGGGGGATATTGTTTCCATGAGTCTTTCCTGAAGAATCTATTAGACAATGAGCTTCAGACAGCAAAAATGAACATGCTATCTTTGTATGCCTAAAGTCTTCTTTTCCCTTTGATTCCTGGAGGAGAATTGCTGAGTCAAAGGGTATGCAAGTGTAAATACTGATAATGTACTGCTACATTTTTCTTCAGAGATGCTGTAACAATTTTCGTTCTTATTAACAAGTTATGAGACTGCCCATTTCCCCATACCATTGCCAGACTTAGCTGGTTAACCATTTCTGAAATGATTAAGTTTTCTTTTCAACTTTTATTGGTAGCCAATTTCTTTAAGGCCTTGTCTTTGCAATCCTAGTTTTCTTTTCTTTAAATATAAGAAGCTTAGATATGGAAATAAAAATGATTATGGTAAAGAGATGTCAAAATAAAGACTGGTGGTGAGCATTAATATATACTTTTTTGCAGAACCAAGATTAGGTGATGGTTAAAAAGGGGAGAACACATTATTAAAAGATTTACTATATAATAATGTAAACTTAAAAATGAGAAAGGGAATGAGATCATCTATGCAAAAATTTTAAATCTCTTCTCAGTAATTATAATTAATGGTAGTGGTGTTAGTATTGTTAATCTAAGATTGCTGTGTATATAGCATGGGATCAAGAAAATGACCAATTATGGACTCTTGCTATCATCCTTTCTGACATTAAGAGCTAGCATTCTCAGTGCATAAGAAAAAAGATACAAATATATTATAAAGAAGTTGAATAAACAATCTGAGTTTTAAGTTAGAATTGAAAGTTCCAGTATTAACTCGTGAGCTACTATACATATTAATACATATATTATAGCTCTGACCACTGACAAGGTCTAGAAATAATGACCAGCCCAGTAGCATTGAGCATTCCTAGCATTCTGATTGAGATTTTAAACTACCATTTTCCATGAAAAGGAACCAGGACTCCTTGGCGAGATGGCTGTTCTGGGTGTGAGGTCAGAAATGAGGACAAGAAAAGCCTGGAATATTTTGTCATACACATAGACATTTTACTACATATAAAACTAATGGAGATATGTCAAAATGACCCAAGAGCCAACTTGAAGAGGTTCCTACTGACCAAAAATGAGACAATCTAAGGGTCAATTAGGATAAAAATACAATGGATGGAAAATCATAAATCATACGGTGACTGCAGCCTTGAAATTAAAAGACGGTCTCTCCTTGGAAGAAAAGCTATGACAAACCTAGACAGTGCTTTAAAAAGCAGATACATTACTTTGCCAACAAAAGTCCATATAGTCAAAGCTATGGTTTTTCCAGTAGTCATGTACGGATATGAAAGTTGAACCATAAAGAAGGGTGAGTGCCACAGAAATAGATGCTTTCAAACTGTGGTGCTGGAGAAGACTCTTGAGAGTCCCTTGGACAGCAAAGAGATCAAACCAGTCAATCCTAAAGGAAATCAACCTGGAATATTTACTGGAAGGGCTGATGCTGAAGATGAAGCTCCAATCCTTTGGCCAGCTGATGCAAAGAGCCGACTCATTGGAAAAGACCCTGATGTTGGAAAAGATTGAAGGCACGATGAGAAAGGGAGGACAGACAATGAGATGGTTGGATGGCATCATCGACTCAATGGACATGAGTTTGAGCAATTTCTGAGAGATGGTGAAGGACAGGGAAAACTGGTGTGCTACAATCCATGGGGTCACAAAGAGTTGGATATGACTGAACAACTGAGCAACAACAAATACTTAAATCCACAACATAAGTGCAAAGGCCCTGTGGCAGGAGCATATTTAATGTGTTTCAAATATTTCCCATAAGTCTCTCAGAACCACCCAGCAGACCTACTGGGTATTGTCTCTTGAGCCCCAGCAACTCATTTGGTTCCAATTTTGATGATTTGCAGCACCTGGTGCTGGGGCAGGGCTGCCCTCGGGAGTTGTTGACACCTTGTAAATCTGTCCCTTTTAAGCAGCACCATGTGGATATGCTTTAGCACAGCTACAGTTGTGGTTTTGTTTTTAATTAGAGGAAGCCCCCTGGGGGATTAACTATGTGCTAGTAAAGGCAGTTAGACATCTTCCTGCAGAGTGCTTGTAACTAAGGATAAATACACTCAAGCTGCTGGGACAGGCTGGTGCAACTGGAGTCACCTAGGAAGGGCAGGGCTGCAGATGTAGCCAGGGCATATGAGGATCCTCACCAACTGGAAGAGACTGCCAGTTCTTTCTTCCAGGATGAAGTTCTAAGTTTGGCAGCAGTCCTATGGAAGGGGATATCAGAACTGCTTAGCTCAGTCAATGGGGAGACTAAGACAAGATAATCTCAGAGTACCTCTAGGTAAATAAGTGTTAGTCTGTCATGGACAGAGGAGCCTGGTGTGCTGTGCTTAGTCGCTCAGTTGTCTCTGACTCTTTGCGACCCCGTGGACCGTAGCCCGCCAGGCTCCTCTGTCCATGGAATTCTCCAGGCAAGAATACTGGAATGGGTTGTCATTTCCTTCTCCAGGGTATCTTCCCAACCCAGGGGTTGAACCTGGGTCTCTTGCATGGTAGGCAGATTCTTTACTGTGTGGGCTACCAGGGAAGCCTTCAAATCATTGTTGGAACATGTATTGAATTGCCACTCAGAGTCAGTGTCTGTGCACACACCAGAACACCAGTGAAGAGCATATAAACTATGGACACTGCTCTCAAGAAAATTACAGGCATTTATACATTTTGCTTGTATATTCTGTTTCTCTAGTAAAAGTAATTCTGAGCTACCGAGATGGAGACTTGAGATCTAATCTCTGATTCAGATGGTTTCTTGGGTAGAAGCATGGGAAACAGTCCTGGGTAGTTCATGGGCTCTAAGAATCGCCAAACCTTCCTTTCTCCTTTCCCTCATTTCTCTCTCTCTGCCCTCCCATCTTCCCCTTCAGTATTCCTTTCTCAAATATTTTTAGAGCAGCCACTAAGTATCATTCGCTCTTCTGGACACTGAGGCTCTAGTCTTGAACAACACAGACATGGTTCCTGCCCTCACGGAGCTCATAGACTAGTTGGAAAAACTATGAACCAGTAAATTTACAAATCAAACAAGTGCAGACTTACAGAGTCTAAGAAAGATATGAAGTATGATGGAGAAGGTATGGCCAAGATGGTGGAGTAGGAAGACCCTGAGCTTACCTCCTCCAACAGTTGCACCAATATTGCAACTATTTACAGAGCAACCATCGATGAGAATGACCTGGAGGCCTGCAGAAAAGATTTCCCACAGCTGAAGACATGAAAAAGGAACTACAAGACAGGTGGGAGAGGCAGAGATCTGGTATAGTTCAGTTCAGTTCAGTCACTCAGTCATGTCCGACTGTTTGCGACACCATGAACCGCAGCACGCTAGGCCTCCCTGTCCATCACCAACTCCCAGAGTCCACCCAAACCCATGTCCATTGAGTCGGTGATGCCATCCAACCATCTCATCCTCTGTCGTCCCCTTCTCCTCCTGCCTTCAGTCTTTCCCAGCATCAGGGTCTTTTCAAATAAGTCAGCCCTTTGCACCAGGTGGTCAAAGTTTTGGAGTTTCAGCTTCAACATCAGTCCTTCCAATGAACACCCAGGACTGATTTCCCTTAGGATGGACTGGTTGGATTTCCTTGTAGTCCACGGGACTCTCAAGAGTCTTTTCCAACACCACAGTTCAAAAGCATCAATTCTTCGGTGCTCAGTTTTCTTCACAGTCCAACTCTCACATCCATACATGACCACTGGAAAAACCATAGCCTTGACTAGACGGAACTTTGTTGGCAAAGTAGTGTCTCTGCTTTTTAATATGCTGTCTAGGTTGGTCATAACTTTCCTTCCAAGGAGTAAGCATCTTTTAATTTCATGGCTTCAATCACCATCTGCAGTGATTTTGGAGCCCAGAAAAATAAAGTCAGCCACTGTTTCCAGGGTTTCCCCGTCTATTTCCCATGAAGTGATGGGACCAGATGACATGATCTTAGTTTTCTGAATGTTGAGCTTTAAGCCAAATTTTTCACTCTCCTCTTTCACTTTCATCAAGAGGCTCTTTAGTTCTTCTTCACTTCCTTGATTCCAGCTTGTGCTTCTTCCAGCCCAGTGTTTCTCACGATGTACTCTGCATATAAGTTAAATAAGCAGGGTGACAATATACAGCCTTGATGTACTCCTTTTCCTGTTTGGAACCAGTCTGTTGCTCCATGTCCAGTTCTAATTGTTGCTTATAGTTAAGACCCACAATTTTTGGTAGGCAACTCAAAACTGGGAGGATAATCACAGTTGCAGTGTTTTCCCAAAGGAGCAAGGGGTCCAAGCCTCTTATAGAGCTCCTGACCTAGGCCATGCACTAGGAAGATGAGCCCCCCATAATGTCTTGATTTGAAGGCCAGTAGGAATCCCAGGGACAGAGGAGCCTGGTAGGAGGCCGTCTATGGGGTCGCAGAGAGTCAGACATGACTGAAGTGACTTAGCAGCAGCAGCAGCAGGGCTTGTGTGGGGCTTCCCAGGTTGCACTAGTGGTAAAGAACCTGCCCACCAAAGCAGGGGACCTAAGAGATGCCGGTTTGATCCCCTGGAGGAGGGCATGGCAACCCACTCCAGTATTCTTGCCTGGAGAGTCCCCATGGACAGGGGAGCCTGGTGGGCTATAATCCATAGGGTCATACAGAGTCAGACACGACTGAAGTGACTTGATATGCACGCATGCAAAGACTGTGTATAGGGAAGTCACAGGGCTTTAGAAAACAGAGACTCCACTCTTAGAGGGTGCATGCAAAATCTCACCTGCTCTGAGACCCTATACAGAGGTGGTAATTTAAAAGGAGCCTAGACCAGACTCACTGGCTGATCTTAGAGACTCACCTGGAGAGGCAGGAAGCATCTGAGACTCCCCCCTGGGACATAGACACTGGTGGCAGCCATTTTGGGGAGCTCGTTCTACCATGAGGACACGGGTGCTTGGAAGCACCATTTTGGAGTCTTCTCTCTAGCCTATTAGTGCCAGGGGCTTACCTGCTCACCACTCTGACCAGCCAGCCATGCAGGGACACTGCCCTCTTCATAACTACCTGACAACAGCTGTGGAGACCCCACGGGTAACCCAGCCAACCACCCAGGGACTTGGCCCTGCCCACCGGTAGGCCAGTAGCCTCCACACGAGGCAGGGCCTGGCAGCCAACCAGGCCAGCAGATAGCCCTACCTACTCTTATGACCACAGTAGTCAGCCCTGCCACAACAGAAAGGCCCATGCAGCCCACGCAGGGGCACCTCTACAGCATAAGCTCTGGTGACTAGGCAGAGAATGCTGCTGGGCTGCATAAGAGGTGTCCAAACAAGGCCACTCCTGCACAACTGGGAAATGTAACCTACCTACCTAAGGCACCGAAATAAAACTAGAGAAAAAGGAAAGATGAGGTAACAGAAGAATATGTTTCAAATGAAGGAAGAGGATAAAATCCCAGAAGAAGAGCAATGCAAAGTGTGCCTAAGCAGTCTATTTGATAAAGAGTTCAAGCTAATTAGGGCTTCCCTTGTAGCTCAGTCGGTAAAGAATCTGCCTGTAGTGCAGGAGACCCAGGTTTGATCCCTGGGTCAGGAAGAACTCCTAGAGAAGGAAATGGCAACCCACTCCAATATTCTTACTTGGAAAATCCATGGACAGAGGAGTCTGGTGGGCTGCAGTCCATGGGGTCCCAAAGAGTCGGGCATGACTGAATGACTAACATTTCAAGCTAATTATCATAAGGCTGCTTAATGAACTCAGAAGAAGAATGAATGAACACCATGAGAAGTTTAACAGAGAGCTAGAAAATATAAGAATCAAACAGAGCTGGAGAATACAATAATTGAAATTTTAAAATACACTAGATCAACAGTAGATTAGATAATACAGAGGAACAGATCAGCAACCTGGAAGACAAAGTAGTGGAAAACAACCAAGCTGAACAGAAAAAATGAAAAAGAGAAAAATGAGATTAGTTTAAGAGACCTCTAGGACAATATTTGCATTATAGGGACCTTAGAAGGAAAAGAGAAAGGGGCAGAGAGCTTATTAAAGACCTACTGTATAGCACAAGAAACTCTACTAAATATTTTGTAATACCTATATGGTAAAATAATCTGAAAAAGAATGGATATATGTATGAAAAAAAATGAAAGTGAAGTCGCTCAGTTGTGTCCAACTCTTTGTGACCCTATGGACTGTAGCCTGGCAGACTCCTCCATCCATGGGATTTCCCAGGCAATAATACTGGAGTGGGTTGCCATTTCCTACTCCGGAGGATCTTCCTAACCCAGGGATCAGACCCAGGTCTCCCGCATTGCAGGCAGACTCTTTACCATCTAAGCCACCAGGGATATATGTACAACTGAATCCCTTTGCTATACACTGGAAACTAATACAACATTGTAAATCAACTATAATATAAAATTTAAATTAAATTTAAAAAATGGGCAGAGGACATTTACTCAAAGAAGACATACAGGTAACCAAGAGCACATGAAAAGATGTTCACCATCACTAATCATCAAGGAAATGCAAGTCAAAACCACAGTGAGATATCATCTCACACCTGTCAGAGTGGCTGTTACCAAAGGGAAAACAAATATATGTTGAGAGCATGTGGGAAAAAGGGAACCCTTGTGCATTGTTGGTGGGAATGTAAATAGGTACAGCCACTCTGGAAAACACTGTGGTATTTAATTTAAAAAATTAAAAATAGAACTACTATGCTGCTGCTGCTGAGTCACTTCAGTCGTGTCCAACTCTATGTGATCCCATAGACGGCAGCCCAACAGGATGCCCCGTCCCTGGGATTCTCCAGGCAAGAACACTGGAGTGGGTTGCCATTTCCTTCTCCAATGCATGAAAGTGAAAAGTGAAAGTGAAGTCGTTCAGTCGTGTCCGACCCTCAGCGACCCCATGGACTGCACTCTACCAGGCTCCTCCATCCATGGGATTTTCCAGGCAGGAGTACTGGAGTGGGGTGCCATTGCCTTCTCCCATATGATCTAGTAATTCCACCTTTGGATATTTTCCCGAAGAAAACCAAAACATTAATTCCAAAAGATACATGCACCCCTATGTTCATTGTAGCACTATTTACAATGGCCAAGATATGGAAACAATGTAAGTGTCCATCAACAGATGAATGGATACAGATATAGTATATATACACAAGGTATTATCAGCCATAAAAATTATGAAATCTTGCTATTTGTGACAAAATAGATGGACCCTGAGGTATTATGCTAACAAATAAGACAGAGAAAGACAAATACTGTTTGATTTCACATATAGGTGAAATCTAAAAAGCAAAACAAATGAACAAACACAACAAAACAGAAACAGACCCACAGATATACAAGACAAATGGGATTGTCGGGGGGAGTATGGAGGGAGGATTAAGAGAGGAGAAAAGGCAATTATGTGTGGTAATGAATGACAATTAACTTGACTGTGTTGATCATGTTACAATATATATTTATATGAAATTCTCACATTGCGTACCTTAAATATACACAGTTTTTGTCAGTTATACCTCAATAAAGCCAAAAAAGACTTCAAAAAGGAAAAGAACAACTGACAGGTCAGGGCTATTCTTTCTGGAGATTTGATGCCTAGACCTGAATAATGAGAAGATGCTGGCTAAACAGAGACCTAGGGAAATCCAAGTCCAGGTTAATGGAACCACAAACGCAAGAAATGACTGCATGTGTTTAAGGAACAGAAGGAAGGCCAGTATAGTTGCAGCCCCTAAGCCGGGGAAAGAATGGCTGAGAAGGGTACAGGAGCTGATATTTTATGTCAAAGGAAAGGGAAGTTTTGTAGGACGATAAACAGGGACTGTGTCATGGTCTGGTTTATGATTTTCAGATATTATTCTGATTGCTATGGGGAGAGTGCATTGGTGAGGGAGTAAAGAGAAGTAGAATGCTGCAAAGACCACTCAGGGAAGAGTTGATAGCATCCTGACCGAGGTGTTAGCAGTCAGGCGGAGAATTGAAGATGAAAGGTAAAATCAGCAGGGTATGCTGAAAGATTGCACTTAGGGACCTGAAGGGGAAAGAGGTATTAAGGATAACTTCAAGATTTTTAGCCTGAGCAATTAGAGAGATACAATTGCCATCTGCCGAGACGGAGAAGACAGAAAAGTAGCATATTTGGAGGTAAAGATTCAGACATCCACTTTGGATGTGTTATGCTGAGACATCTGTGACTCAACCAAGTGGAGATTTTGCATGAGTGTTGGTTGGGCTGAAACTCAAGGACAAGTCTGGGAAAGGAAAATGAATCTGGGGGTTATCCGCATTTAGGTAGTATTCAGATCAACAGTTCTCAACTTTCGGTGCACCCAAGGAGGTTTACACACTCCAGATGCCCAAGATACAATACAGTCCACTAAAATCAGAATCTCTATGGGGCTGGGACCCTGGCATCAGTATTTTCAGGCTCCCCAGGTGATTCCAATATGCAGCCAAGGCTGAGAACCAAGGCTCTGAACACTGGCTGAGACCAAGTGGTTCTCCAGGTGTGGTCCCAGGATCAGCATCATCACCATCACCTGGAACTCAGTTAGAAATAACTCAGGTTTCACCCCAGACCTATAGAATCTGTGAGGGGAGAGACCCAGTGACCTGTGTTAACAAGCCCACCAGGTGAGGCTGATCCAAGCTAGGATTTGAGAAGCCCTGGGACAGATGGGGTGGAGATTAGGTGGAGGTGGGAGTAAAAGGAGAAGAGCTCGCATGTGAGTCCTGAGTCAGTCTGTGTTTAGAAGCCAGGTGGAGGAGAAGCGGCCAGGCCTGCCAGACTACAAAGCCTAGGTGGGATCATATATCAAGGAGAGAGCAATCAACTGGTCAATAAAATAACATGAATGCTGAGGCAGATTCAAATAAATGTAACAGCAGCAAAATGAGCATGGAATTTGGCAGCATGGTGACCCTGAGTGGTTTAGCAGAGGCTGTTTTGGCCTAATTGAAGAGGTCACCAGAGGAGGAGATAGGCTCTCAGGTCAGGCACTTGGCATGGTCTTGGGGACCTGGGCTGTGCCTGTGTGTATGCTCGATCGCTCATTCATGTCCAACTCCTTATAACCCCCTGGACTGTAGCCTGCCATGCTTGTCTATGGAATTTTTCAGGCAAGAATGCTGGAGTGGGTTGTCATTTTCCTCCTCCAGGAGATCTTCCCTACCCAGGGATCAAACTCATGTCTCTTGAGTCTCCTGCATTGGCAGGCAGAGTCTTTATCACTAGTGCCATTTGGGAAGGGCTGTGCTTAGTATTAGCTTTTCTCTAAACCTTTGAAAAGTCTGTTGTCAAACAAATGGAGAGTATTATTGTTCTCTTCCATTACTGATTTCTTTTAATAGGTCATGAATAGCAACAAAAGTAGATTGTGCCCTCGGGACTTCTCTGGCAGTCTAGTGGCTAAGATTCCAAGCTTCCAATGTAAGAGGTGCAAGTTCAATCCCTGGTCAGGGAACTAAGATGCCACGTACTATGTGGTATGGCCAAAAAGTATTTATTTTTAAAGTAGGATGTGCCCTTCAGAGTGCTACCAGCAAACCTAAGTTTTCACGAAAACTCTGAGGTAGAAAGATATGCATTGTGGACTGATTACAGGAACCACTTCTTACCTCCTCTTCCTTTGCTGCCTCCCACCAGGGAGGCTGAAGATAAAAGTCTAATACTGGCATACCCGCTTCCCTTATCTACTAGAGTGGCCATGTGGTCCGTGTCTGCCCGGTGGGTTGTAAGGGTAAGCTGCTGAGTGGGTTCTAGGAAGGCTATTTTGTTTCCTGATAAAATAGACAAGCACATGAACAGAATTCATAGATGCCAGCCCTCCTTTCAAAGCTTCCTTCTAAATGTTTGGAGCCATGACAGTCATCTTGCCACCACGAGGCAACAGCTTGTGGACAAAAGGCAAATGGTTGGTAGATGATGGAGTGGAACTGGAATGGAAAGAGTGAGAAGGGGAGAGAAGAGTGGAACAAGTGTGAATGAGCACTTGGGTCCTTAATCACATTACTGTGTGGGGTAACTGACCCTGGAGCTTCCTGCTTCTGGGCTTTTTGTTTGTCAGGTATTGTTTAAGCAACTATTACTTGGGGTTTTTGATGTTTGCAGCTGAGAGAATTCTTACCTGATACAGTAAAGTATTTTTATCTGTTTTCAGCAGAAGGGAAAATGGAGGAATGAAAAGGAGACAGGGTTTCCCAGGAATGAAAAGGAGAGCTCAGGCTACATGTAGATACCTGGTCTCACCTAACCATGCCTGTTCCCAGAGTCAAGGCTGGTGTCCATGCAAATCTCTTGGCACAGATCCAATAACTCTTTAAGGAAGCAACTTCTCAGTTGAGATCTGAGTGGGGCAGGGGAAAAAAGAGTATTTCAGGTAAAAGGTACAGTGTGTTGAAAAGGCTGAAAGGCTGCGAAGGGCTGAAGGTTAGAGCAGTTGACCTTGAGCATGGTGGGCAAGTGAGGAAGGGTCATGGGATGAAGTTGGAGGGGTTGTCATTCACCAGAAATATGTCATGGTAGATTATATTATTATTCCTAATTTCTCACCTTTTCCAGTACCCATTCCTTTGCCACATGACCAAAAAATGTCACATGAGCACACACAGTGGCTCCTCATTCTTTTTGACTGCACTGGGGCATCAGCAATCATTATGCGCTTTCCTTGTCTATGGAGTTTTCTATCAAAGGTCTCTCAGGCAGTCCCAAAGACTTAGCTTCACATTTCAAAGAGCTAACCACGCAAAACAACTTTTTTCAAGGGCTCCTACTCTCTAGACCTTAGTTTTGGCCATTCTGACCTCCCCCTCTTAAGAGTGGTCACTGAGGCTAATCCTAGAAGGCCTAAAGAAGGCAGAGTGCCTTGGTGTCAACCCCATCAGGGTGACTTCTTGGACAGAAGTCAAGCCTTGCTGGGGCAGCTTGCATCTGGTGAATAAGCGGGACAGGGGTAAAGGTCCACACACCTGGACCTCTTTGGGGCAGTTTGAAGGGCCATTCTTGCTCCCAATTTCCTCACCAGGTTGCTGAAGGCTCTGCTGGACCTGCTGCTCTGCCCTGCTTCCTCCTCTTTCCTTCCATAGATGATGACTCTTAAAACAAAAAAAATCACCTTCTACTCCAAAATCTTAGCCTCTGCTTGCATAGACTACCTCTGCCCACGCAGCACTAGTTCTGATTCCTGGAGGTCAGGTGTTGCTTTCTCCACCTCTCCTTCCCATCAGATCCGTGTCTCTTTACACAAGCATGAGCTTGGCCAATCTAGGCAAAGGGTCACCTTGGTCAGGGCACAAAGACACCCACTGCACCAACCCCTGGAAATGGTGCCAACTTGTCTGACATCTAAGTCAGGGCAGTCTAGGGAATCTCATTGTTCTTCCTAGTCATAGTGATGGGAAGTAGCTTCTGTCATCCCATTAATCATTTTACTAATTTATTCTGAGTCTGTTTGTCCCACCAGCTGAAGAGTTCCCTCTTTCTCTGAGGATAAGGAATATTTTACTCACCTCTGTACCCTGGGAACTGGCTTGGAGAAGGCTCTAAAAGTTGTGTATTGAACGATCACCTACGAGTCTTGCTCTTCTCTCTGGACTGTGACATCCTCAAGGATGGGGAACATGTCTCCTTCTTTCTTGGTTCCCCAAGGTCAGGGGGTGGCCACAGAAGTTGCTGATTAATGATGAGTGGGTAGGTGGTTATGTGCCATGAAGACTGGCCACTCAGGACCATGGGTAGACCATGCATGCCCCATGAGGCACCAACAAAGGAGAAGGAATAACTTCAAATGGGCTCTGGGGAGAGCTTCCAGTGAAGGAAGCTGTGAGTTGTACTAGGATGAGCGTGTAGGGCGGTGAGCGGTGGGGGTGGGAGCGGGAGAGGATGGCAAGATGCTTCACGTAGAAGGAACAATGTGAGTGTGGAACCCAGCTGTCATTTCTGCCTTCCCAGCATTCAGGGTCCCTCTGGGAAAAACCTTCCTGGTCCTCCCTGAGAAGTAGTCCCCACTCTCAGTCCTTGGGGGATTTGACTCCTTTGCACCCCTAAGACACAAGGGTAGGTGGGCACATCACTGGTTTGAGGGTGGGCTCTTGGCCTAACCAGACCAACCAATGGCAGTGAACCTCTGCTTAGGACATTTGCTAGAGTGTTTAGGAAAGACAAGAAAATCTGTTAGGATGCCTTCAACTGTAATTACAGATAACAATAAAACAGCTGAATGGGCTTAAAAAGAGAAAATGTATTATTTCATATAATGGGAATTTTATGGTCAGGGCACCTTCAGGAATGGTTGCTTTAGCTGAACAATATGATTAATTTCCTAGGTTCTGTCTCCTATTTCTGTCCACCAGAAGCACATCAACCTTGTCCTTACAGTCACAAGATGGCTGCTGCAGATCCAGGCATCACATTCAGCCATGATAAAGACCAAAGGTTGAAAAGAAACTGTTCCTTCTTTTGAGGTTTTCACATTTACTGTCTACACTGGGCTCACCAGCCCATGTTCTAATCAATCACAGGCCAGGGCAATTGCTTCTGTTGATGCAGTCTCAATAGGGACAAATGGCTTCCCTGGTGGCTCAGTGGTAAAGAACCCATCTGCCAATGCAGGAGACATGGGTTCAACCCCTGGGTCAGGAAGATCCCTGAAGAGGAAATGGCAACCTACTCCAGTATTCTTGCCTGGGAAATCCCACAGATAGAGGAGCCTGCAGGGCTACAGTCTACAGGGTCACAAACAGTCAGACACGACTTAGCAACTGAGCATGTTTGCACACATGCAATTGAGGCAATAGCTCTTCTGAGGTGAAAATTTGTTCAGGGGAGGGTGATGAAAAAAATCTTAGCTATTACAATGGTTTGTGGCTCTCCAAAGGGCCATACTATATAAACAGATATATCATCTGTGGTAATAAAATTTCATGGGGGCACAATTAGGAGAAAGAATGTCTAAGAAGTCTGTGTAGGCGGATAATAATGGGAAAAAATGATTGAGAAACACTGCCTTAGAGAAAGATTCACCTCCTGAGCCTGAAGTCCACCTCCTCTGAAACATGTGCATCTGGGGAGGGAATTGAGACAGGACAAAACCAGGCCCCACCAACAAGGAGGAGGGCACAGGCTGTGGTCCTGGCAGTTACCTGCTGCCACTTTGCAGCAGCCCTCCTTCTCTTGGAGTCGCTAGAGGTGGGAGGGTGGGGGTGTGGAAGTTCTAAGATGAAAAGTAGCATTTAATTAGCAGCAGCTGGTAATGAACATTTAAATCTACACTCCGTCCTTTGTTTAAATCAGCTTTACTTTAAATTAGGTACCTGCCACTTATTATTAGACAATGAAGGGCTTATGCAATAATCAGAAGCTGTTAAGTCCTCTTGCATGGCAAGTGGTCAGGAGGTTTCTTGTGGGGAGTTAGAGGTAACCTAGGCCTCCAACATCAGGGAATCGGCAGGTAAGGCATGGAGGATGCCCACCATGATAGACCATGCAGGAGTTAGAAATGATGGTTGTGCACACACACAGAGCCTAGATCTTAAAACAGTGTTGAGGGGAAAAGGTAAGAAATGATATTAATAGCATTTATGTAAATTAAAAACGTGCACATAGAAAACAACACTGTATATTCTCCAAGGGCACACACATATTTAAAGACATACACCAGACACATTAGAGAGGGTGCCGAGGTGGAAGAAGATTGGTTAACAGGACTCGGGTGTGAAAGGGGCAAATAATAAAACAAGGGAAGGTCTCACTCTGACCAGTAACAAAGTGTGACTGGAGTAAAGGCATATGATTAACTTAACTCTCGGAGCCTGACCTCCAGTTGAGTAGAAAGAAAGAGAAGGTCTTTTCTGGGGGGGACCCAGGGTCAGCTCTGTGTGGCTAGAGACCAGAGGGTGGGAGGAAGGGAGAGGAAAATGAGCTTTAAAGCCCTCTCTGCCCTCTATGCTGGGGGGCTCCAAGGCTGAAGGTTTGAACTATGTTTTGTAGACAGTGGGGAGCTTTGGAAAGTTTTGGAGTTGGAGAATCATATGATCTGAGTTAAGCTTTTGAAAGGTGACTCTCAGCTGTGAACAGCTGGGTCAGAGTAGGGAAGGTCAAAGAAAGATGCTGTTGAAGTTGCACCTACTGACAAGTGACACCGGATGGTGTGTTTTCAAACAGCTCTGGACTGGGAAGTGTCATTGGAGGACTTTGGGTCTCTTGACACTCTGTCCACATGATCATTGCAAAATCCACAGCATCAAGTCTGCCTAGTAACTTCAGACGTCATGAGCAGAGATGTTCTGTGCAAAGTGCATCACGCGCATTGTCATCCAGTCTCCACAGCACCCAGTCCTTTCACGCTCCAGTCCTGTGACCATCCATCGTCCACCTCGGCACCTTCCCTGACAGTGGATGCTGGGATCGCCACTTCCTCTTCTCTGAGAAAACAGGCTAATACTCAACCCACCTCACTTCCTATTTATTTTCTGTTTTCCAGTTTAATTCTGGGCACATTTTTTCTATTTGAAGTTATTTGCTGGCAATAGAATGCAGCACTCAAGGAGACAAAAATACCCAGAGTCTCCTTAATGAAGAACAGAGGACACTCCACTAGGGAGAGAGGGAAGAAACAGCTCTAGGCAGACAGAGCAAAGAGGAGGAGAAGGTAAGAAAGACCCTTGGGCTAAAGGAGGAGATTGCTGCTTATACCACTCAAGCAGGAGGGTCCTCAGACTTCTCATCTGTAAGACAGAAACAAAGTGGAGGAGGAGGCTTGTTTCTAACACAGTTCTCAGCATCCGCCCTGTCAGCTTAAAACACAGACCCCAGGTCCCAGCCCAGAGATGCTGGGTTATTAGGACCAGGGCCGCCCTGGGCACCATATTTACCTTCAAATGCCCTAGGTCATTCAGGTGTGTGTGGCAGGGCTAAACTGACATTCCGGGGTTCTAGCATGCAATGAAACTGTCATTGTATCCTCTCCTTTCTTTTACAAATAAATTTTATCTAATACAAATGAACCTATTTCCAAAACAGAAACAGGCTCATAGCCATAAAAAACAAACTTACGGTTACCAAAGATAAATTTGGAGTATGGGATTAACAGAAAAATAGATAAACAGAAAGAATTTACTGTATAGCCAGGGAAATATATTCATTATCTTGTAATAACCTATAATGGAAAAAATCTGAAAAAGAATATACATTCAGTTAAATATATATATTTAAATGTATATGTATGTGTATGCTGCTGCTGCTGCTGCTGCTAAGTCGCTTCAGTCGTGTCTGACTCTTTGCGACCCCATAGACGTCAGCCCACCAGGTTCCCCTGTCCCTGGGATTCTCCAGGCAAGAATACTGGAGTGGGTTGCCATCTCCTTCTCCAATGCATGAAGGTGAAAAGTGAAAGTGAAGTAACTCAGTCTTGTCCAACTCTGAGCGACCCCATGGATTGCAGCCTACCGGGCTCCTCCGTCCATGGGATTTTCCAGGCAAGAGTACTGGAGTGGGGTGCCATTGCCTTCTCCGATGTATGTGTATGTATGTATTTAAATATATATTGTATATATTTAACTGAATCACTTTGCTGCACACCTGAAACTAACACAATATTGTAAATCAACTATACTTCAACAATAAAAATGCAAAATCAAAAATAAATTTTATCCTCTCCTGTAGACCACCACCTTGATTACCTGATTACATACATATTTCCTTGATTCAAAGGTACTTTCCCCCATAGAGTTTAACTTTTCTAAAATTGGGAGATGTCTTACAATTCCATATAGTAGGATTTTCATTTTTCCTCTGAAAAAATGCTGTTGACAATGCACCTCATAGCTTATAATGTCATAGAATTAGGGAAACACAGTATCATATTCTTCAAGCTGAGAGTTTGGGGGGAAAATCACCAAGATAACAACAAAATCACCCATAATCTCACTCCCAGAGGGATCTATTGCCAGAATTTTGTAATATTTCTAGTCCCTTGATTTTGTTGTTCTAAGTCTTCCTTTCACCATCAGTGAGTAATTCTCCAGAACCTATATTACATACCCCACTTAGGGACTTAGAAATAAAATAAGAATTCTAGCCACTCTGGGATAGCACTTTAGGTACATGATTGCTTTACTCCATCAATAACCCTAAAAGGTGGGGGGTAGTATTTCTACTGAACATAGGAGGAAACAGAAGCTGAAGGTGAAGGACTTATCCCAGTTGCCATGGTTAGTGAGTGAATGAGCTGGGATTTGAACCCAGGCACCTAAACTTGATGCTGCCTCTCAGGGCAAAGGCCAGTCTGGTCCAAAGAGAGAGGTTCACGGACTATGGGTCAGGGCTGTGGGAAGGTGTTATTTTCTGGTGGGGCCAGGGGCTTCCTGGAGAATCATGCGGAGGCCACATTAGCACAAATATGACTCTGTAGCTGGAAGCTGGGTTCAAATCTAGCTCACGGATCTTGCAGACCTTTAAGTACTTTATACTTCAATTTCCTCATCTTTAAAATGGAGATAAATGATATCTCCCCCCAAGGGCTATAAAAAGGATAAGAAATTATTATATATGCAAAGTTCCTGGCTCACAAATAATATTTACTATAGAGAGATAAAACCATTGGGGTTTGTATCAAGAGTGTAGAGGAAGTATTAGAAGTCTTTATGACATATTAATATCAATATAAATATTTTAAGAACAGGTAGCTATTTTAGCCAAACTCTATTTGGGATATTTATATTCTAGGAGCTATATTGGGGGTTTTTACAATGAAGTAACCTACTTTTTTTGTAAAGAAAAAAAAATTAGTTTGCGAAAAAAAATCAATTAAGCAAAAACCAAAACAGTCTTCAAGTTTTAGGTCTGGAAAAATATTGTATCTCTTTCTGGCTTGGGACTTCACATTCAGTTCAGGCTCCATTCAGAACCTCTACTTCTTCAAGCCCAGAGATGGGGCCCAGGTGATTCTGATGAGCAGCCAGAGTAGAGCTGGGATGGCCTGAGTCAGCCATGCATGGGCCATGGGCCCCTACCTACCCTCCTGATGACCACAGCCTAGAATGAAGAGGTGGAGGTAATGGGGGAAGACTTACTAGGGCTGCCAATTCCTGGTTCCCAGGTTCAAGGCCAAGAGAGAAGGAAAGACCAAGGTGAAGCTGGGTAGGAGGGAGACCAGCACTTATGGAGTACTTCTAGAAGGCCAGCACCAGGATGGATCCTGAAGGTGCAGGGGCTGGGGTCAGGAAACCTACCCAGGTTAGAATCCAGCTCCTCCACCTCCATGCTGCTTGTTTTCAGAGGAGATTCCTAATCTCTCAGGCCCTCTGTTCTCTGTAAAGTGAGTTGTGGTGCAGATGAAATGAGGGGATGCTGATAGGGGCCTGGCTCAGTGCCTGGCATGCAGCAGGGCACACTGGATATTGTTCATGGTGTTCATGACTCCTCATCACAACACCAAGAAGTTGGTGCTATTTTTTCTGCCATTTTACAGTTGAGGAAACTGAGGCTCAAAGAGGTTAAGTGACTGGCCCAAGGGTGCACAGCTGGTATAAACAACAAGGCTGGAGTTTGAATTCAGACCTGTCTGCTCGAGAATTCATGTTTTTTCCTTTTCTGGGCCTGAGCTAGACAAAACAGACAAAGGAAAAATGGGAGTGTTGATGATGGGATTTGAACCATGATTGGCCCAATCCTGAGGTCTATTCTCATTGGAGATGTAAGAGAACCTCCATCCCTTACTTCTGACTCAGGCCACATCAGCCAGACAGGACCCCCAGGAGACAGGGCTATGGAGGATCCAAGACTGAGGGTTTTTGAAAACTGGGTTTTGTTTGGTGTTAGCTATTTTGGAAAAGCGGAGGGGAGCACAGGAGGAATGGTCTCACTCCCAGGCATATGGGAGCCGGCTGTCAGCTAATATGGAAAATGATTAAGACAGCTTAATTTTTAAATTTTTTATATATACTAATAATGAAGCGGGAGGAATTTGAAGGAGGAGGTCTATGAAGGGAAAGGAAAGTATTACAGATGTTGGAGTCACGCATGGGGGATGGCTCTGGCCCCAGTGGGATTGCAGTTCCTGCAGCCAGGAGGGGTGGTAGAGGGGAGGGTCTGGTGGCATCTGACCATTCCTCAGCAATGTGGAAAATCTCTGTGGTCTGTCCAGGGACAGGAGTGTGTCTGGGGTGGGGTTAGGGGTAGACAGGGAACCAGGAGTTCCTCTCTGAGCTGGTTCTGCTCAATGGCCCCCTCTAAGACCTAGCATGGCACACATGCTGGGCAGGAGGCTCAGGGAACAAGGTGAGTGTCTGCTCAACAGGAAGTGTGACACCTGATAACCGGGCTCAGGTGGTCAGTGGAGAACTTGGCCTGGGGTGGCTAGGACCCAAGGCAATCAGTGGGTACCCTGGGGCCCAGGAGGGCTTCCTGGAGCAAGTGGAAATGGGGTTGGAAGGATAGAGAAGCTGATAGAGGTGAGGACGATCAACATGTATGGAGCACTTATTGTGTGCCAAGCATGGAACTAAAAACTAGAATAGAAATGTATTCATTTAACAAATATTTATTGGGTACCTACCATGTACTGGGCACTGTTCTGGGCTCTGGGGGTAAAGCAGAGAATGAAAGAGAATCTCTGCCCTCATGGTGCTCATATTCTGGTGGAGGACATGACAACAACCCGGTAAACAGATAAGTACCATGCTGAGTGGTGATACATGACACAGAGTGAGAGAAAGCGAAGAACATTTCCTGCCATTTACCGAGTACCTACTGTGTGCCAGGCCCGATCATTGGTCGAGGACTCTGCAGGTGTTGTTACCACTTCATAACTAGCTCACCTCACCTGGTACTGTTCTAAGGGCTTAAATGGAGTCACTTATGTGATCCTGACAAAACAGGACAGAGGTATTATTACTGTCATCTTCACTTTACAGATAAAGAAATGAGGTGAAAGAACTCATGAAGGGTCATGGATTTGAACCCAGTTAGACTTCAGGACCTTCATACTTAACCTGGGCTGGGCTGTCAGCCTGATCATCTATATCTGCCTTCTTGGGACCTGGGCTTCCTCACAGTGTGGAAGACTGGATTCCAAGGGTGTGTCCCAAGACGGAGCCAGGGTGAAGCTCTATCATCTTTCCTGTCTCATCCTGGGAAGTTTGACAGTGTCACCTCCCGCTACACTGTATTTAATGTCAGTACCAAGTTCTGCCCGGGTTCCAGGGGAGGTGAAATCGACTCTCCTGTTGAAAGAGAGTGCTGAGGTTCTTGAAGAGCATTTGGGAATGGAAATATTGTGCCTTTTTGGAAAGCATAATCTACTCCACTCAGCCACTTGACAGATGGAGAATATGCGGACAGATCCCAGTGGTCATGACTCCCAGCCTGGGGCACAGGATCTGGCCTGCCTCACCTGTCTTCTGTCCTGGGAGACCCTCTCCTGCCCTGCCAGGTTAGGGCTCTGCAATCTACTACTGCCAGGCCAAGTGAACGTCTCCTCACTTGGCAAGTGGTGATTCCAGCTGTGGTTGAGAGGGGTTGATTCCATTTGCAGTTACAAGCTTCCTCTCCTAGCCCTGGGAAGGCTTATTCTTCCTCCACTTCTAGGACCATCTCCCTGGGGCCTCTGTCAAGGAGAAAGCCCTGAACCTGGTCTGATTCCCACTTCAGCCTCACTTCTGATGGCCAGGATGACCTGATCCACTGAGCCCTAATCTGGAGCCCACTGCTGGTCCATTCAGCAACAGGGGAGGGGAAGGGTTATGAGATAATCAGAGTACCCATGGGTGGGAGGTTCTCCAGGGAGGCAGTTGTGAGCTGGAAAGATACTCCAAAAGTCTAAGGAATGTGAAAGTATTAGTCATTAAGTCCTGTCTGATGCTTTGTGAACCCTTGGACTGTAGCCTGCCAGGCTCCTCTATCCATGGAATTCACCAAGCAAGAATACTGGAGAGGATTGCCTTTCCCTTCTTCAGGGGATCTTCCCAACCCAGGGATCCACCTAGGCCTCCCACATTGCAGGCAGACTCTTAACCATCTGAGCCACCAGGGAAGCCCTATAGATCTATTGCTGCTGAGTCACTTCAGTCGTGTCCGACTCTGTGCGACCCCATAGATGGCAGTCCACCAGGCTCCCCCGTCCCTGGGATTCTCCAGGCAAGAACACTGGAGTGGGTTGCCATTTCCTTCTCCAATGCATGAAAGTGAAAAGTGAAAGTGAAGTCGCTCAGTCCTGTCCGACCCTCAGCGACACCATGGACTGCAGCCTACGAGGCTCCTCCGTCCATGGGATTTTCCAGGCAAGAGCACTGGAATGGGGTGCCATTGCCTTCTCCGATAGATCTATTACTATATGTATTGGCTCTTGAATTAGATTTTGTTTGGATTATTTCATTTCTCCCACCCTCCACAACCAATCCATCAGTAAGCCCTCCAAAATATATCCTGAATCTATTCACTTTACTCCCCTCTCTCTTACCCCTCAGCCTCATTCAGACCACCATCACCTCCTGCCAGGATGAATCCACCAGCCCCTCCTGGTCCCACATCCAGTCCCGCCTCTTCCAGCTCATCTCTGCCCAGCGGCCAGAAGGACCTTTCCAAAATGTGAACCAGTTTTTTGTATTTTTCCCCTGCTTGTGGCCCAACCCACAGACAGTTCAGTTCAGTTCAGTTCAGTTGCTCAGTCCTGTCCAACTCTTTGCGACCCCATGGACTGCAGCACGCCAGGCCTCCCTGTCCATCACCAACTCCTGGACTTCACACAAACTCATGTCCATCGAGTCAATGATGCCATCCAGCCATCTCATCCTCTGTCGTTCCCTTCTCCTCCTGCCTTCAGTCTTTTCCAGCATCAGGGTCTTTTCAAATGAGTCAGTTCTGCCCATCAGGTGGCCAAAGTATTGGAGTTTCAGTTCAGCATCAATCCTTCCAGTGAATATTCAGGACTGATTTCCTTTAGGATGGACTGGTTAGATCTCCTTGCAGTCCAAGGGACTCTCAAGAGTCTTCTCCAACACCACAGTTCAAAAGCATCAATTCTTTGGCGCTCAGCTTTCTTTATAGTCCAACTCTCACATCCATACATGACTACTGGAAAAACCATAGCTTTGACTAGATGGACCTTTGTTGGCAAAGTAATGTCTCTGCCTTTTGATATGTTGTCTAGGTTGGTCATAGCTTTTCTTCCAAGGAGCAAGCATCTTTTAATTTCATGGCTGCAGTCACCATTTGCAGTGATTTTGGAGCCCAAGAAAATAAAGTCTCTCATTGTTTCCATTGTTTCCCCATCTATTTACCATGAAATGGTGGGACCAGATGCCATGATCTTAGTTTTTTGAATGTTGAGTTTCAAGTCAACTTTTTCACTCTCCTCTTTTACTTTCATCAAGAGGTTCCTTAGTTTTTCTTCGCTTTCTGTCATAAGGGTAGTGTCATCTGCATATCTGAGGTTAGTGATATTTCTTGAGGCAATCTTATTTCCCACTTGTGCTTCATCCAGCCTGGCATTTCATATGATGTACTCTGCATATAAGTTAAATAAGCAGGGTGACAATATACAGCCTTGACACACTCCTTTCCCAGTTTGGAACTAATTCATTGTTCCATGTCTGGTTCAACCCACAGTGGCCTCCCCTAAATTCAGCCCTCCTGACTGAGGCCCTGCCTGTATGTTTCAGGTCTTGTGCCATTCATTCTGATCACACTGGTGTCCATTCTATTCCTCTGATATGCCAAGCTCAGTCCATTTCCTCTGCCTGTGATGCCATAATCCAGCTCATCACATGCCTACAGGTCTCAGTTTGAACATCATGGTATGCCTCAGCTCAGCTAAAGGGCTGAAACAAAAAGTCCCCAGAAGGCGCAATGGCTCAAACACAGCAAAAGTGTGTCTCTCACTCATGTGGCTCTTTTCCACATGGTGATACAGGAATTCAGGCTCTTCCATCCTGGGGTCTTGCTGTCACTTGTACTCCACCAGCGGAAAAGGAAGAAGTATGAAGCAAGCACACCCACTTCTGAAAGCCTAGGTTTAGAACTGGCACTCATCAATTCTGTTCTCATCCCATTGGCAAGAGCTGGTCACATGGCCACAGCTGGATGCCCAAAGAGGGCTGGGAAACATTGACCCTGCCCAGGGAGCTGCTTGTCAGCTCCAGCTCCATATAACTGCAAAGGGGAGCATAGATTTGATGGACAGTTGATACCTTAGTCATGGTCACCTTCTCAGAGAGGCACTCCCACCCTAATCATCCCACCAAAAGAGTGTCCATACATTACCATACATCTCATATCCCTATTTGATTTTCTTCATAGTACATTTTATTTACCTGCTAGTTTATTGTCTCTATCCCTTTCTAAACGGTAAGCTCTGTGAGAGTGGAAACCTTGTTTCGCTAGTTAATGCCATATTCCTAGCACCTCGATCAGTGCTTGGCCCGTAGTAGGCGTTTAATAAATAGTTATTGAATCAATGAAAGGGCAAATAATCCCCATTTTACCAGTAGAGACACAGAGGAAAGCAGTAGCTTCAAGGACAGAGAATGCTTGAGCCCCTGGGGGCCAACAGCATATATAGGGGCCCCCAATCATGTTAATTCCTTTCCTTCTCCAATGTGGATGTTAAGGCTGCAGATGTCAGGGAAAGGCTAGCATGACATCTATGAGTCAGGAGGCCAGGGTTTAAGTCTGACGCTGTGCTGACTTCTGTGTGGCCCCTTCATCTCTCCTGGATGGGCCTTGGTTTCCCAGCCTGCAAGTTGGGGGTGGAGCAGGTTGGGTCAGGCAAACTTTCACATTCCTCAGGGCTTGAGACTAGACGACCACCCCCAGAGTACATCTGTACCTTCTTTTTCCAGCAGCTGACCTTTGGGAGAAAAGCATCCTCCCCTTCATCCTCCCCTCTGTGGGTTTAATAAGACTTAATGAGGGGCCTGGGTGGGCCCAGACCCTCAGTGGCCACCAGCTCATACTTTCACCCAAGGGCGGGGTAGGGGAGAGTGGTTAATGACAGGGTCTTGGTGGGGGGTGGCCTTTCAGCCTCAGCTGGCCTTTCTGGGCCTCTATTAACAGACCACACAGGGAAATATCTTTCCAGGGCCCGTGATTTTCAGTTTTCCACTGGAAAAGGCAGCCAGGAGGAGGTAGCCAGGAGGCCAGAGACACTCGCCTATGTTTCTGTCAGCATTATTCTATTTGTCCTCCCATCTAGCTACCTACTTGTCCTTCCCTCTGTCCTCCTATTTACCCATCCATCTATTCATCCAAGTATTCAAGTGTCTGCCCACCTAATCTCACGTCCATCCTTCCCCCTAACCATCTACCAAGTTACTCTTCCATCTAGTCAGTAATCCAGCATCCGTGCAAGCTTCACCTTTTCCATCCATCCTTTCACCTACCCACTCATCTCCCCTGCCTCCAATTCACTCTCCTCTAAGTACATCCCTTCATCCATTTACACACAGACCCATCTATCTGTTCTTCCATTGCAGGGTGATCCAAGATCTATCTGGCACTAATTTTGTGCCTTTGACTAAAACAGTGATTAGTAAATTATTCATTCTATTCCCTCCAGCCTTTATGTCATATGATGAAAAATACATAGTGAAAAGTAATACTTTGCTGGCTATCAGACTTAGGATTGAATCTGAACTCTGATTTTATTGACTTTAGTGACCTTAGACAATTTCATGTCAGTCATGATCTTTATTTTTGAGAACACACCCCACAAGTCTAAGTACAGAATGATCCTTATCCAAACTCTGGCCTATGAGTGGAGAAAGGGCAGGAGAGAAAGGAAATAGGACATGCTGGTCCAATGATGTGGAAGAAACAGACTCTTTGAGAGATGGTAGGAGCTGCAGATAGGGAAACTGAGTCCTGGAGAAACCCAGAGAACCCAAGGTTAAAGATCCTCTGATATAACGATTAACACACTTTCTGAGCACCTTCTCTGAGCTGAGACCGCAGTGTACCTCAGTTTCCATAATTCAACAATGGAAATTGGTAAGAGCACCAACTTCACAGAGTTGCTGAAAAGATTAAATAAGTTAAGACACACAAAGGACCTAGGATTTTTCCAGCCATGAGAAAAAAATGCTCAATAAATATTCAGAATAACCCCACAGAGTCCTGTGAGGGTGGATGGAGCCTTTTCTTCCTCCAGGCCTGGCTGGTCTGAGCTCACGCACACAAGCCCTGGCTACCACATTCCAGCTCTTCTGTCCCCTCAGATAGTCCCAGATGGGTTTGCTCTGTGTGGTTTAATTAAAGCCACAGCTGCCAGGTGTCAGACTGTCTGAGAAGGGGTCCTGGAAGACCTCCTAGGAGTGTTCCCCTCCTCCTAACCACCTGCATCAAGCCTGAGTTCTAGCAGATGTTGCCTGGAAACAAGATGCTGGAATACTCGAGAGTTCAGGTTCTGGTGCCAGATAGAAGCCTGCCTTTGACCCTTCGGAACTGTGAGTGTGACTTTATCTCTCTCAGGCTGTTTCCTCAACTATAAATAGCAAAGCACATAGTGGCTACTTATTACTTAGGTAGCTGTGTGCTAAGTCGCTTCAGTTGTGTCTGACTCTTTGAGACCCTATGGACTATCGCCTGCCAAGTTCCTCCATCCATGGGATTCTCCAGGCAAGAATACTGGAGCGGGTTGCCATGCCCTCCTCCAGGGGATCTTCCCAGGGATTTCTCTTAGGTCTCTTGCATTGGCAGGCGGGTTCTTTACCACTAGCGCCACCTGGGAAGCCCACCTAATGTATAGCAGGTTCTTATGGAAAACGTTTGTTACTTACCTCCGTAGAGTCCATTCCCCTTTCTTCTCATTTCTGTTTGAGAACCCCTTCCTGCTCTTTGGTCAGTGTAATGGGGGGCATCTCCCAGGCCTTGGCCACAGCAATTGGTTCAGGGTCTGTGACCAAAATAGTCCAAGCAGGCACTCCTAATGCCATTATGCCTCTGCAGTGACCTGGGCATGAAGCCAACACTAAAGAATGCTGAGCAAAAAACAATGGAAATTCACCTTAATGACATCATTGGAGTCCTTACATCCTGCCTACCTGGAGCTCCAGCCTGGGCTTTCCAGTTCAGTCGATCCCCTTTTTGTGTGATCCAGTTTGCCAGCAACCAAAGGAGTCAACTGATACAGACATAGACGTGAGGGTGGTGTGCTCCTCACACAGGCTGCATGCCTTTTATTCCTCAGGCCTCACTTGATTTTGTGATGCACAAAATCAGGCCTGGTTCCCTGTACTAGGGGCTCTGATGGAGTCCAAACTCATTTATTTCAGCGAGTTTTTGTTTTGATGTGCTATGTCACTTTAGTCGTGTCCAACACTTTGCCTATGGACCCTATGGATTGTAGCCTGCCAGCCTCCTCTGTCCATAGGATTTCCCAGGCAAGAATACTGGAATGGGGTGCCATTTCCTCCTCCAGGGGGTCTTCCCGACCCAGGGAGCGAATCCACATCTCTTAAGTCTCCTTCGTTGGCAGGTTGCTGCTGCTGCTGCTAAGTCACTTCAGTTGTGTCCAACTCTGTGCAACCCCATAGATGGCAGCCCACCAGGCTCCCCCATCCCTGGGATTCTCCAGGCAAGAACACTGGAGTGGGTTGCCATTTCCTTCTCCAATGCATGAAAGTGAAAAGTGAAAGTGAAGTCACTCAGTCGTGTCCGACCCTCAGCTACTGATGACTTGCAGCCTACCAGGGTCCTCCATCCATGGGATTTTCCAGGCAAGAGTACTGGAGTGGGGTGCCATTGCCTTCTCCCATTGGCAGGTTGGTACCTTCTAATTATGGGCTTTTGCAAGCCCCTCTGCAAAGAGTTGTGCTTTCTTCTCCATGAGAATTTAGGGCCCATCCTCAATGATGTTCCTATTTTCAATGATCCAGACTCTGATACCTATCTTCAGATGTTGCCTCTAGAGAGCTAACGAGCAGGCAATACAGCAGCAGGGAGATCCCACCGTGCTAGACATGTGTCTCCGCGCTCCTCATCCCACTCCACTGTTCAGAGTTCCCCACTGGTCTGGCCTTCAAGTGATGCAGAGCTGGGACCTGAACACAGATCTCTCCAAACGGAAGGTTAAACTGTGAGGGGAAAGGCAGCTGTCCTGCAGGGTGAGTGAGGGAGAGCTGCAGTGTTGGGGAGTCTTTCCAGAGGAAGCAGGGCAGGAGGCAGCTGGGAAATGGGCAA
This sequence comes from Bubalus kerabau, assembly GCF_029407905.1. NCBI lineage: Eukaryota > Metazoa > Chordata > Mammalia > Artiodactyla > Bovidae > Bubalus > Bubalus kerabau. The sequence continues at coordinate 60,685,830 of NC_073636.1, forward strand.
CACAGCATGGAAAGGGAAGGGATTTGGCACAGCATAGGGCATGGAGACGGGAACATGGGTAGGATTTGAGCAACCATGCAGAGAGAGGCTCTAGGGAATCCTGTAGAGTCCACCTCCCGTCTCTCTTACTGCCGCATCCCCACGTTCCCTGCAGGGTTAGGTCCCACTCCCTCTTACCTGGACAGCTGCTCTAGACATCTCATGGGACTCCCTGCCTCCTCTCTGGTCTTCTAGTCCACACCCTATCAGCAGCAATCCATTCACCCATCTGCCCATTCATGCATTCATTCACTCATCAAATATTCCCGAGGGGAAGAGTCTGTGTCATGTAGGGCCTTGTGGCTGGAGCTTCTCCACCTGGCTGACCTTGCCTCTCTTCTCAGGCTTTCTGGGTGGGATGGCCCCATCCCCCACCCTGAGGTTGCATTTCCTCCCAACATTTATTACAAGACATCAGATGTCTGGACTATAAGTTCCTGGGAAATGTTCTTACGAGGTACAAAAGCAGGATCCTGAGGTCTCACAGCTTGGGTTAGAACCCCAGCTACAGCATTCTCCAGTCACGTAATTCCAGGAGAGATCTTCCATCTCACTGAGCCTCAATTTCCACACCTGTAAAGTGGGGATAATAGCATCCCCCTTCAAGGATGAAGTGAGGGAATCCACAGAACATATGCAGGGAGGCTCTTTGAGAGGTAGAGCGAGTGGGATCCCCGGTATTTCGCTCATTCTTAGATAACATCGGAGAAGGCAATAGCACCCCACTCCAGTACTCTTGCTTGGAAAATCCCATGGACGTAGGATCCTGGAAGGCTGCAGTCCATGGGGTTGCTGAGGGTCGGACACGACTGAGCGACTTCACTTTCACTTTTCACTTTCATGCATTGGAGAAGGAAATGGCAACCCACTCCAGTGTTCTTGCCTGGAGAATCCCAGGGATGGGGGAGCCTGGTGGGCTGCCGTCTATGGGGTTGCACAGAGTCGGACACGACTGAAGTGACTTAGCATAGCATAACATAGATAACAATGGGCAGGTGGAGTGGATCCTGGGGCCTCCGCCTGGATCCCTTCGGCCACCCTTTCTGGCTGATGGGAATCAGCTGCTGATGACTTGCAGCTGGGAATTGCCTTGTCCACGCTTTCCTGGGGGCAGCCCCTGGCAATGTGTAATACAAATATTCAATTCTGCCCTTAGCTGGGGGCAATTCTGAAGGGTCATCTCAGCGCCAGAGCTCCTTGTGGGATCAGCTGAGATTTTTATCACTTCCACCATGCATCAGCTTTTCTGTCACCCCAGTCCTGTCTTCCTTGCTGTCTCAAGGTAGTAAGTATCCTGAGAGCTCTCATGAATAAGCCCTTGGACACTGATACTCACCTTGGGAACCAGTGGAAAGCGTAGCTGTGGCAGGGGTTCCTAGGCAGGAACCTGGGAGGGTGGGAGATGGAAAGGAAGGCCAGAAGAGGAGGGTGGGGCCCTGGCCAGGGCAAAGCCTGATGGTCCAGTTCTGGGTCTCTAGAATGTTCTAACCTTCTGCCTTGTCTTCATGGCCCACCTTGTTCCTTGGTGACTGATCACAGTGGTTGGGGGTGTGGGCTTTGGGGCCCTCCCTTGAGTTTGAGTCCCAATTCTGCTTCTGACCCTCTGTGGGATTTGGGGAAAGTCCTTTCACCTCTTCAGGCCTCAGGGGTGCCAGCTGTATAATAGGACTGGAGGGGGAGAATCAACAAGGAACACTCTGGAGCTCTTAGCACAGTGCCTGGGAAACAGGGAGCACCAGTGCTATGTCTTATGCAATCCCTCCTAAAGTAGTTTACAAATCAGCCTGCCTGGGCGAGGTCACCATTTTCACATTCCCCTCTAAGGCTTTCTTCTCTGCAACTTCCATAACTGACAAGTTTCCCAAGACTTTCCAGAAATCACAGAAGATTTGTCCATTTGGGAAGTTTCATTCTATGCCCTTTTGTTCCATAATAGCTGATAGAATATCCAATGAGAATGGCTCATTGGAACTGAGATGTTACTGTGTGCCCGGCAGGGCTCTAAGAGCTCTGTAGAAACTGAACTTTCACGGTCAGCTTGTGACATGGGTATTACACTAAAAGATAAAGAAACTGAGGCTCAGGCAGGGTAAGTAATGGGATCACATAGCAAGCAAGTGGAGGCCGGGGTAATGGCTAAGATGAAGGCAGACTGGACTGGATTAGAACCCATGGTCTCTGGCTCCAACCTTTATTAGTGGTGTGTTCTTGGGTAAATTAGTCTTTAACTTTGCTCTGCCCCAGTTTCTTTATTTATCAAATAAAGTTGATAACATCCCTATTTCACTGATCTTTGAGATTAAATAAGATAATACCTATATAGTGCCTGGTCCATATTATACATGTATAATTTTTATTTACCCGACACTGTTTGCTGAGCACCTACCGTGGGATAGGTGCTTGGGGCAGAGCAGTGAATAAACAGACACAGCTCCTGCCCCATAGCACAGATGTTCTGGAAGTAAGTGTTAGTCGCTCAGTCATGACTGACTCTTTGCACCCCCATGGACTGTACCCCTCCAGGCTCCTCTGTCCTCAGGATTTACCCAGGCAAGAATACCAGAGTGGATTACCATTTCCTTCTCCAAGGGATCTTCCCAACTTCAGGGATCGAAGCTGGGGCATTATAGGCAGATGCTTTACCGACTGAGCCACCAGGGAAGCTGTAGCAAAGGCCTAGAGGTTTGTATTCAAGCCCCAGTTCATCCAAGCCATAGCTGATTTTTCCAGGCAGGCTGATCTCTCTTTCCTCCCACTCGATTAATGCCGAGAGGCAAACATGTAACACTTAATACTTTAACAGACACCATCCAGCATTGGTTACTGATGTTTCCAGCAATCTGTGTTGAACTGGGCTTCAGGCCTGGGTGCCTTGGGTGAGTGTGAGGGCATCGGCTGGCAACTGGTTTCACCACTTACTTAATTTGTTCATTTGTTCATTCATAATGAACTTATTTGCTGAACAAATATTTCTCAAGCCCCATGCCAGGTGCTAGGTCAGGTACTGGGATCCACCATCAGGACAGGCTTCCTGGACTGGAGGCACTCATGGTCTCATGGGGAGAACAGATGAGAACAATACATGCCAACAAATAAAGGTAAAATAGATGGTGGTGACATCTGTGAAGGAAACAAGGGGATGAGAGATGACAGAGAGATGTTAGAGAAATCCTGTTTTCTCAGGGATAGTCAGGGAAGGTTCCCTGGAGGAAGTGGCCGTCAAGTTGAAGAAGATGAAGGAGCAGCCATGTGGAAGAGAGAAGAGAAGGGTGTTCCAGGCGTGGGGAACATTAGGTGCAAAGCCCTGAGGTGGGTTTGACATGTCTGGACCTGAAAAGAAGACAGTGTGGTGATAGTGGGGCCAGTTAGGGGCTAGGAGAGGGAGGTGGGGCCAGGGCACCTCGTCGGCCATATTGAAGACTTTGGTTTTTGCTTAGAGTGTGAAAGGAAACCGCTGGGAGGAGTTTCCTTTGTGGGAAAATGAGAAGATCCTTTGGCTACCAGGAGCCATGGAGAAGCTGAAGGCCAAATGCTCTAGGCAGATGCTCTAGGCATCTAGGCAAGAGATCCTGGACACGGTCTGCTTTCCCCACCCCTGATGCTTTAATCACTGTGGTTGCAAATACCTTGCGATGGAAACTCATTACCTTGGAACATAATCCCTTTCATTGTTGGATAGCTTGAGCTGAAGGAACATGGTCCCTTTGATCAGTGATTCTCAAACATTTTTGGTCTTGAGATGCCTTTATACCCTTAAAAACTGAGGACCCCAAAACAGCATCTATTCATGTGGATTATATCTAGAGCCAGGACAAGGGGTAGTTAAATGAGTATAAGATTTAAGGGATGCTAAAAATCTCAGTAATCATGATAAATATTTTAATGCAATAATTTGAAAATTTCATATTGGAGCCTAAATCAAAAGGAAAAGTCAATAATATTGATCTTTATTGAAAACTGGTATTTTTTTTCCATGAATTTTTGTGTTAATCTTTTTTGTTTGTTTTTGAAGTGATGGTGCTATCACATGCCACATCAACTTTGAAGAATTCCACTAACAGTGATAAGGATAAATTATGTCTCAGTGTGGCAAAAATAATTTTGACCTTATAGACCCCCTGGAATGGTCTCAGGACTCCAGAGAGTCCAGACTATACTTTGAGAACTGATGCTTTAGAACCAAAATTTCCAGATGGTTTCTACCCTTGGTGTTAGGTCTGCTCCCAAGAATTCTCTCTGCCTTCAAGGGGGCAGCACCTGGGAGGCTAAGCTATAGAATTCAAGCTTCCTCTCCATCTACTGTGGGCATCCCAAATGGCTCAGCTGTGAAGAATCTGCCTGCAATTCAGGAGACACAGGAGATGTGGTTCAGTCCTTGAGTTGGGAAGATCCCCTGGAGAAGGAAATGACAGTCCACTCCAGTATTCTTGCCTGGAGAATCCCATGGAATGAGGAACCTGATGGGCTACAGTCCACAGGGTCACAAAGAGTCGGACAGGACTGAGCAAAGCACGCACTCCAACTGCTTCAGGCTAAAGATCTCCTAGAGCTTTCCACTCACCTCTCCCCATCCCTCCACTGGACAAGTCCCACTTGGCTGATGGTACTGAAAAATCAAGGGCCTCCAGCTATGCTCCCAGAGATGGCCTGAGCAGCATGGAACCTGGGAAAGCCTATCATTCCCTGTCTGGGGACACTCCGTCTCTATTGCTGCCCCTGGGGTCTGTCCATGGATCCCGCCCCTCCTTTATCCTGCTTTGGTGATATTTGAGTGTTCAGTATCTCTATGGGTTCCCTCTGGGCTTCTGGAGAGCAAGCAACCCACCAAGAAACAGAATGCAGGCAAAGAAAACTTCTAACATATTAAGTTGGCTTCTAGGAGGCCAACTTCTGAAAATTCAATTTGTCAGCAGTGTAAACAGGATATCAAGCCTGGCGAAGGCAGGCTCCCAGGGAAACATCTGATGGGGAAGAAAGTGGGCAGCAACCTGCAGGGTAAGTGGTACCGTGGGCACATTCCTCGGCAGCACTGAAACCCAGAGCTAATCACAAACAGATGGCTGCCCGCCCTGGGGCCTGCTTTGTTCACTCAGATTTCTCTCTCTAAACACCAACACTCGGTCCACCAGACTCTGCCTCTCTTGGATACCTCCATTTCCCTCTGTGGACCTCAGTATCCCTGTCTGCCATGGAAGAGGGTCTGCAACCCAGGGTCCTCTCTGTTGGTCTGATACACCAGAATCCAAACCTCTCTGATTCAAAGCCCCCAAGAAAATTCCAGGATTATAAAATGCCTGAATTTTCTGACCCCAGAATTTGACAAGTCAATGATGGTAGATTCTCCAATGCTACACAGTTTTAAGATTCAGTGGCTGTACAAGTCTGCCCATGTAGCTTTCTATGATTCTGAGTCTCACTGATTTTAAGTGCAGTGGGTTCTACAGCCTGATGGCCTTGGATCATCCACCGCCAGCCCCACCCCTACTAACTGAGTGACCTTGGGCAAAATTCATGACCTTCTGGTGTTTCAGTTTCCACATTTGTAAAGTAAGGAGTACAGTAGCTATGATCATGGAGGGGTTATGAGGACTAAATGAGTTAATAGTTGTAAACAGTGCCTAGAGCATGGTAAGAACTCAGTTTTGCTCCTATGATTATTCTAGACTCAACAGTTTCTACAGCCTCAGAATCTGAGATGGGTGTTTCTGGGTCTCCAAGGCTCCAAGTTTGAAATTCAAAAAATCCATTGTTCAAAAATTCAATGATACACTGATTCTGGAGGCTGGCTCTGGACATATGTTTCAGTGTCCCTGCCCCAGGGATCGAGGGATTTACCAGGGCAAGCTGAAGACCTGGATGGTTGGCTTGACCCTGGTACTCTCAGCCACCAACCCAAAGCGTGTGACAAGCTTGGGACTTGCAAACTCTGAGAAGTGCCCTCTTCTGCCCTCAGCACACACGTAGCCCTGGAGATAACCTGCCTTCTGGCCAAAGATTCATTGACCTTGACTAATTTCCTGAAATCCATGGGACACAGAAAGACAGTTTCCCCCACCCCAACTCCCATAACTTGGAAATTCTTTTCTCAAAAATCTACTGTAGCTCCCTGTTCTCTTTCAAATCAAGTTCTACCTCTCAGCTTGGCTTCTTGAGCCCCTTTATACCCGTCTGCTTCAAGTTAAGTTGAGGTCATCTGGCTGGGGAAGGGAGAACTGGGATGGTTCTTTTGGAAGTTACTTCCAGGTCCATACACCTTCATTCATTTGTTCACTCCACAAATATTTATTAGACATTTGCTACATGCTAAACTCTGTTCTAGACCCTGGGAACACAAAATGAGCAAAACCGATAAGCTATCTGCTCTTGGGAGATCGCAAAACTCACTTCCGGCCCCACTCACTGTAGAGCATACACTCGCGGGGGATGATAAAAGCGTAGGCCATTTCCTGATTGCAGAACTCTGGACCAGCTCTCTGTGCCACATTTGTACAATGGGCCAATAACACCACCTACCATGTAAGACTTCTCTAAAGATTAAAAAAGATAGTGACGGTGAAAACTCAGCACAGTGTCCAGCACAGAGTAAGTCCACAATCCGTGGAAGCTGCTGCCGCTGTTTGATTTCTAGCCCCAGCTCCCTTCAGAGCACTTAACTTGTGGGTTAAAAACCAGACAGGCCTGGGCTCATGTCCTGAGATGTAAAAAAAGGATACCACAGAGCCTGTTTCCCAGGACTAGCTGCCTGGTATGCTGGGCATACCCAGCCAGAGTGCAGATTTTAATAGGATGTATTTTCACTTCCCTCCCGCTCTCTCTGAGAAGTCATGCCAACCAACCTCACTATCTGCGTAGCTCTCACATGCACACACCTGACAACTTTCCCCTCTGGGCCTGTGTCCTCCCTGGAGGGGCCTGAAGAAAGTCTGCTCTAAGGATAGGCCAAGACATTTGGGTATGATAAACAGGCAGTAGGGAGCCAAGGCTGGTGATGGAGAGAGAAAGAGGCTCCAGATGAAGGGCATCCCTTATCTTCCAGCAGCTACTCTGGACCCTTTGCATCTTGTCCTCACAGCTGCCAGGGGCTCCCGCCAACTGCCATGAGTTCCTGCTGTGTTTGGGGTTAGGTTATTTTTTCATTAAGTTTGCAATTATTAAAAAGAAAAAAAATGCAAGTCAAATTGTGACGTGCTGAGCTGCGCAGGCTGGAGGTTAAAGCTTTTTCCCTGCCTGCGGCCCGCTGGGCCCCCACCCTCTTCTGGGTAAAGGGGAACATTTTGGAGAAAATAAACAGACCTTGCTCCTTTGGGGACTTTATGAACCTGCCCTTACCCCACCCCATATCCCACTCCATTAGCAGGCTTGGTCGCTCTCCCTGTTAATTAAAGAGGAAACTAGTTTCCAGGGCAATTTCAGCTCTGGCCCAGCCTGTGTCCACATCCTTGAGAGGGAGGCTATGGTGATGGGCTGGCTGGGCAGCTGGTGGCCTCAGAGGTAACAATTTGCCTCGAGATGGAATCCATTCCCCTGAATAAAGGGACTTTGTGTTCTTTCTCATAGTCCCCTGGCTTCTAAGGAGGCAGTTACTAGAGAGGAAGCAGCTGCATTCCCCAAGAGCAGGGACCACCACAGCAAACAGCTCAGGACCCACTGCCTGGACCACCAGACTCTCTCATTGCCCCTCGGCCTCTATGTGTGTCCTCCAAGCTGTGGGCTTCTGATTAAAACCTGGAACTCATTCAGCCACTCATTCATTCGTGCATTCAACAGCTCTTTATTGAGCATCTACTAATATGTCAGGCCCTGTTCTAGGCACTGGGCATACAGAAGTGCAAACATCTCCTGCCATTATGGCACTCACATTCCAGTGGGGGCAGATAGACAGTAAAGATGAAGAAGTCAATATTTAACCCATTGCCAGGCAGTCAGGTGAGGACAAATAGAGGAGAGGTAGGAGGTAAAAATGATGGGTGGGGAGAAGTTCCCTTTGAGGGGATGTCTAAGCAGAAACCTCCAAGGTCGGTGCCATAGCAGGGATAGACTGGCCTTACACCTCAACCCCTCTTTTCCACCTCTGGGCTTTTGCCAAGGCTTCCTGAGACTGCCCCTCTCTTTGCCCTCTGCCCAGCCAGCAGTGACTTATCTGTGCTTTCCTTAATATATAATTTGCTATTTCATTAACTGTATCAAATGCATTTGTAAAAGCAGAACATTAAGCCATCTGGGCTATAATACAGGTTGTCTAGCAAGATTCATGAAACCCACATTGCTGACGCACAGTATAATGGTGTTTTAATATTCAAAACTCTAATGAAATGGTATTTTAAGATGCTGAACTAAATAAAGGCATTTCTACTCCCCTTATCTTGTTAAAAATATCTCCCCGAGACAAGAACAATAAACAGAAATACAAACTCTGTCTTTGAGAAAACTAGGAGATACTGTAACACTTAAGTACAATATACAAAGAAGAGAAGCAGATAAAGAAATGGCCAGTGACTTAGATCAATCCAGATCAGCACCATAATGAAGAAGCCAACTTCATTTCCCTTTCATGGCTAATTCTCCCATCATCTGCCATCATTGCAAAGGATAACCACTAACCTGACTTCAAAAAGCACAGATTAGTGTTGCCGATTCTTGCACGTCACAGAAATGAAAACTTTCAGTATGAACTTTTTAATGTCTAGTTTCTTATGCTGAACAAAATGATTTTAAGATTAATCCCTGTCATTGCACATATCAGTAGTTTATTCTTTTTACTGGAAAAGGTCAGTTTTCATTCCAATCCCAAAGAAAGGCAATGCCAAAGAATGCTCAAACTACTGCACAATTGCACTCATCTCACACGCTAGTAAAGTAATGCTCAAAATTCTCCAAGCCAGGCTTCAGCAATATGTGAACCATGAACTTCCAGATGTTCAAGCTGGTTTTAGAAAAGGCAGAGGAACCAGAGATCAAATTGCCAACATCCGCTGGATCATGGAAAAAGCAAGAGAGTTCCAGAAAAACATCTATTTCTGCTTTATTGACTATGCCAAAGCCTTTGACTGTGTGGATCACAATAAACTGTGGAAAATTCTGAAAGAGATGGGAATACCAGACCACCTGATCTGCCTCTTGAGAAGTATGTATGTAGGTCAGGAAGCAACAGTTAGAACTGGACATGGAACAACAGACTGGTTCCAAATAGGAAAAGGAGTACGTCAAGGCTGTATATCGTCACCCTGCTTATTGAACTTATATGCAGAGTACATCATGAGAAACACTGGACTGGAAGAAGCACAAGCTGGAATCAAGATTGCTGGGAGAAATATCAATAACCTCAGATATGCAGATGACACCACCCTTATGGCAGAAAGTGAAGAGGAACTAAAAAACCTCTTGATGAAAGTGAAAGAGGAGAGTGAAAAAGTTGGCTTAAAACTCAACATTCAGAAAACGAAGATCATGGCATCTGGTGCCATCACTTCATGGGAAATAGATGGGGAAACAGTGGAAACAGTGTCAGACTTTATTTTTTTGGGCTCCAAAATCACTGCAAATGGTGACTGCAGCCATGAAATTAAAAGACGCTTACTCCTTGGAAGGAAAGTTATGACCAACCTAGATAGCATATTCAAAAGCAGAGACATTACTTTGCCAATAAAGGTCCGTCTAGTCAAGGCTATGGTTTTTCCTGTGGTCATGTATGGATGTGAGAGTTGGACTGTGAAGAAGGCTGAGTGCCGAAGAATTGATGCTTTTGAACTATGGTGTTGGAGAAGATTCTTGAGAGTCCCTTGGACTGCAAGGAGATCCAACCAGTCCATTCTGAAGGAGATCAGCCCTGGGATTTCTTTGGAGGGAATGATGCTAAAGCTGAAACTCCAGTACTTTGGCCACCTCATACGAAGAGTTGACTCATTGGAAAAGACTCTAATGCTGGGAGGGATTGGGGGCAGGAGGAGAAGGGGACGACAGAGGATGGGATGGCTGGATGGCATCACTGACCTGATGGACGTGAGTCTGGGTGAACTCTGGGAGTTGGTGATGGACAGGGAGGCCTGGTGTGCTGTGATTCACGGGGTCGCAAAGAGTCAGACACGACTGAGCGACTGAACTGAACTGAATATGTACGGATGTGAGAGTTGGACTATAAGAAAGCTGAGCACCGAAGAATTGATGCTTTTGAACTGTGGTCTTGGAGAAGACTCTTGAGAGTCCCTTGGACTGCAAGGAGATCCAATCAGTCCATCCTAAAGGAAATAAGTTCTGAATGTCATTGGAAGGACTGATGCTGAAGCTGAAACTCCAATACTTTGGCCACCTGATGCAAAGAACTGATTCACTGGAAAAGACCCTGATGATGGGAAAGACTGAAGGCAGGAGGAGAAGGGAATGACAGAGGATGAGATGGTTGGATGACATCACCAACGCGATGGACATGAGTTTGAGTAAGCTCTGGGAGTTGGTGATGGACAGGGAGGCCTGGCGTGCTGCAGTCCATGGGGTTGCGAAGAGTCAGACATGACTGAGTGACTGAACTAAACTGATGTAATATTCCATTATGTATAGAATAGTACAGATATATCACAACTCATTTATCTATCTCTTATGGATGGACATTGGTGGTGTTTCTTGTGTTCTGCTATTATGAATAGAGTTACTGTGAACATCTTTATTATGAATAAAACTACACGCACACAATCGTTTTGTGGATATGTGTTCATTTCTCTTGGGTAAATACGAAGGAGTGAAGCTACCTGGTCATTAGGTAAGTTTGTGTTCAGTTTCAGTAGCTATTGGTCAACACTTTTCAAAGTAATTATACTAATTTAGACTCTTACCATCAGAATATGAGAGTTTCAGTTATTCCATGTCCTCACCAACACTTTGTATTGTTAGTCTTTTAAACTTTAGCCATTCTGGTGGGTATGAGATTATATCACATTGCAACTTTAATTTGCATTTCTGTGATGAATAATGATGTTAAGCACATTTTTATGCTCTTATTGGATACTTAGGTCTCCTCTTTTTGTGGGGTTCCTATTCAAGTTTTGTCCCATTTTTTAAAAAATGGGTTGTTCATCTATCATTGATATATATGAGTCTTTTACTGGAGAGTTATTTCAAATTTCTTCTCCAAGTACATGGATTGTTTTTTTGTTCTCTTAATGATTATTTTGATAAACAAAATACTTAATTAATGTAGTCCAATTTGTCAATTTTCTGTGTAAGGTATATGACAATTGCCAGGATTATTAAAATATTTTTATAAAATGCTTTCTTCTAAAAAAAGATTCATTAGGCCAAAAGGGATTTATTATTATCACACAAATAAGAAATCTGTGGTCCTAGGGTTAGCTCATTATCAAACTCTTTTGATCCTTCAGTAATATTGTGAGATGTTCCCTCATGGTCACAAGATGGCTGCAACAGCTCCAAGCATCACATCCTCACATGACAATATCCAAAAGCAGGAAGAAGGGGAGTGGGGGAGATAAGTGTATAGAGAGGGAAGAAACCCTTTCCCAGAAACTCTCAGCTGACTCTTTCTTTTGTCTTGTTGGCCACCAGGTCACATGACCACACTTCACTAAAAGAGAGGCTTGGAAAGTATCTGCCATTTTTAGCCTCTAACAAAAGAGGTGGACTCTGCCAGCATGGGAGAAGGAAAATAGGAGAGGGGTAATGTCAGAAAAAAACAATATCTACCACAGATATTCAATGGCAAACAGGACCCAGATCCTTAACTCAAAGTAGGGTGACCAAGTGCCCTGGTTTACCCAGGAAATGATATTTTAGAACTAAAATTGAGAAAGTCCTGGGCAAACCAGAACAAATAAGTCACCCTACACCCAGGCGCTTTCACCTGGTCTGAAGTCATGGGTAGATTAGACCTTGTTTCAAAACTGGATGGACAGTCATTCAGATACGGTGCTGGGAAGGGAGTGTCAATTTGCCTGCTTTCAATGTCCACCAACCTTAGACTCCAGCCCCTGCTATTCCACTATTAGCTATACTCTAACCTGGCGCTATGACTATAAGCAATTATGAGTGCCTACTATGTGCTGGGCTCTGTGCGAAGTGCTGGAAATTCTGAAATGAACCAGGTGCGGTTTTTACCCAGAGAAATTCCCAGACCAAGAGGGGAGACTGTCAGGTAAGTAGTCATAATTCAGGGCATAAATCAGGCAGATGGAGGAGGCATGCTGGGAGGGCAGTGCAGTCTGGCAGGCCTTCCTAGGGGAGATACTGACCCTCAGAGAGGTACAGGAGCCTGCCAGGTGGGGGAGGAGTGGATAAGTCAGGAATGAGCACTGTCCTGTTTGCCACTTCTTTTAAAGACGCTGGTTAGCTCATTCTTTTGAATTTTACTTTTCCTTTAATAAACGTTCATTTCCCTCTTAATGAGAATGTTTCCCCTGTGTGTGCAGGGCTCCCTGCAAAGCCTTTTCACACCCACTCTTATTTGATCTTCACATTGGCATTAAGAGGGTGCAGAGCAGATTATCCTCATTTTATTGAGAGGGAAACTAAGGCCCAGAGAGAAGAAATCACCAGTCCAAGGTCACAGAGCTATGAAGTGCCAGAGTGGACATGTCAACACAGCTCCACTTCCTCCAGGTGCCTGTCTGCAGCCAGGACCGAGGCTGCCCTAGAACTTGGGGAGGGCAGATCTCCTCATGGCAGGTCCCTCCCAGAGCTCTGCAGTGTCCTCGGCAGGAGCATCCCTAGAGGTGATGGGAGATGATGTCCAGACGTGGTCCCAACACCTTCCCTTTAAGCACAAGCCAGCCACAAGAAAGGCCTCCCCTGTGCCCATTTCTGGAGCCTGGGTTAGCCTCCTTAGAAACAGAGTGTCCCCCTGTCTTCTCAGAGATATGGTGGTTTTGAGGTTCAGGAGAGAGAGCAGTGCAGTCCCGTGGGGTCTGGCAAAGTCACTGATGTGACCAGTCACTGCCAGACAGCATCAAAAGAAATACACATCCAGGGAAGGATGAGGTGGCTCCAGGCTGTTCACAGTCTCCTGGGAGGGGTTACCTGAGCCAGTAGGGTCTGCGAAGTGAGAACAGAGGACAGCCCTTCTTCCTCCAAATCTAAACCCTGAAAGCCTTTTGCAATCACCACGCAAACAAGGTGTCACAGCCCTCAGACCTCACAAGGAACCAGCGTGAATTCACTCATTCATTCATTCTGTCGTCTATCCTATAGCTCTTTTTTTATCACCTTACCTCAATAAAGAGCCTCTCAATGTAAATGGAGCCCAATGTACCCATCTCTTCTTTTAAGATAGGGTACTACTCTTGGAGCCAGGGAATGATGGTGGACCAGGATGCCTCAAGGGGCCAACGGTTAAAGGGGAGGGAACTTGGTCCCATCACTAACATGCAATTTGAGGATAACACTAAAGGGAACAGTTTAGAGATAGACAAAAACAGGTGATCCTGATTTATTTGGAAAGGGGGATGTGCGAAAGGGTGGCTCACTGTGTGTCCCTGGCATTCTTTTCTTAAATAAAAGTATATCAAATATTTTAAAATGTACCCACTCTAAATATATTTTCAGTTCAGTTCAGTTCAGTTGCTCAGTCGTGTCCGACTCGTTGAGACCCCATGAACCGCAGCACGCCAGGCCTCCCTGTCCATCACCAACTCCCAGAGTTCACCCAAACCCATGTCCACTGAGTTGGTGATGCCATCCAACTATCTCATCCTCTGTCGTCTCCTTCTCCTCCTGCCCTCAATCTTTCCCGGCATCAGGGGCTTTTCCAATGAGTCAGCTCTTCACATCAGGTGGCCAAAGGATTGGAGTTTCAGCTTCAACATCAGTCCTTCCAATGAACACCCAGGACTGATCTCCTTTAGGATGGACTGGTTGGATCTCCTTGCAGTCCAAGGGACTCTCAAGAGTCTTCTCCAACACCACAGTTCAAAAACATCAATTCTTCGGCGCTCAGCTTTCTTTATAGTCCTTAGCCATAACATAATTTGAAAGAGTTTAAAATTTTTACCTTATAAGAATTAGCTATGAATAATTTATTTCATTAGTGACTGTCAAGACGTATGGCAATTGGCATATATGGCTGGGAATGCTTGCGAAGTGAAAAGAGTAGAACATACAAAGGGTTTTCAACTCCACCCTGAGATGTTGAGTGAGCTGGCGTTTTGACTAGGATTTTATCTGAGCAGAGATCTAAGGCTAAAACACCTCAAAAGTTTTCCTCCCCTGAGGCCACTCCAGGTACCAGTATGGAAAGGTGAGGGGGGGTGGTAGGTGGTGTGGAACAGTCTGGAGCAATAAGGGTAGCACTGGGAGCCTGAGGCCAGCACGATGCTGGGAGGGTGGTCCTCCTTCTGGAACACTGTTCAACATCCAGAGGATGCAATGGATAGAAGGACCGCCCCCAGGTGGGGGACGGGGTATGGTTAGGGGATAATAATTGTAGGACTTGGGCTGGCTTTCAGGTCTGGCTGTAATCTCAGCCTGGCCCACTTCTGACCGGCAGTCTATGACAGCAGAAGTGCCCTGGGAATGGCAGGAGGCATCTCTCTGCCCCTTACTGCAGCCAAGAATGTCTCTGACTGTTATCAGAGAGGGCAAGGCAAACCAGGCTCATCCCTGGGCCTGAGACCCACATGAATTCTGGGAAAGCAATCCTACTTGGAGGTGCTAGAGAAACGAAAATTAAAAAGAAAAAAAATTATTACTATCATGGTGGATCAAAAGCTATAGGGCTAAGCTCAACCATTTGGGTTGTTTTTTAAATAAAGTAAAATTTAAATTAAAATCTAAATTTAAGAAAAGAAAATCATTATCAAAATTTAATGAAAAGGCAACTCAATGGTTCCTAAACACAGGAGCAAATGGTTCCTAAACACAGGAGCAAATGCTTCCCATCACTCCCAATGAAGAAATTTACCCTTGAAATGTGTGTTTGATAAGGACATCTATTTAATAATGATATTAAAGTATATCCCTAAAAGCTAATCACAAAAGAAAAAGTAATATCTTTACAGTGGAGAAACAATACCACCTTAACCAAGTCATCAAAGTTAACACAAGCAAAGGGACAAATTGATACCATGTGCCTCCTGATGCAACACAGGAGGAAGGACATAACATGACTTCTAAGTCATTCCACTGAAGAGGCATAACCTGAGTCTAATCAAGAGAAACAGAACAAAAACCCAAGTGAGTGATGTAACACCCATAAAGCAACATACTTACATTCTTCAAAAATGTCAAAGTCATAAAAGACAAAGAAAGGTCAGAAATGATTCCGGATTAAAGAAGACTAAACAGACACAACAACTAATACAATAGGTGATCCTGGGCTGCATCCTGCATTGAAAAAAAAATCTATAAAGGACATTATCGGGACAGTTGACAAAATTAGAATACAGACGGCAAATTACATGAAAAGTATTGGGCGACTTGCTGGTGGGGAAGAGGCTGCTGCACTGATTGGAGGGTCAGGCCATTTGGCAACATTTAACAGGTTACAAGAGGTACCTATTACCTCTGCTGCACTGACTCGACTTCTAAGAGTTTATTCTGCACATGCTCATAATGTGCAGACGACGTCTGCATAAAGACAGGTGTTACAGCCTTGTGGTTATAGCAAAAGGCAGGAAACAACTTAAATATCTTAAATATCAACAGGGCATCAATTAAATAAGCGAATGGCACATCTGAACCATGGAATTCATGCAGCTGCAAAAAAGAGAGGCAGCTCTCTAAGTACTGGTAAAAAAAATAGTGGCCAGGGTGTCTCGCAGCAGGTGAAGTGGGGAACACTGTGAAGTATGGGGCCCTTACCCCGCAGGACTGCACTGCCCTCTCTCCTGGACCTCCAAACCCACTCTGAGAGGGCAGGGGGATGCTTCGATTTTAAGGAGGCTAACCCAGGCTCCAGAAATGGGGACAGCAGAGGCCTTCCTTGTGGCTGGCTGGTGTTTAAAGGGAAGGTCTTGGGACCACGTCTGATATCATTTCCCATTGTCGCCTCCCTTTCCATTTGGTTACACAAACCACTTCTGAGTGAAAACACAAGAAAGAAGCTAAAAAGAGTTGCTGCTTCCTGGAAAGGGAACTGAGGGGCTAGGGGACAAGTGTACATGTTCCCCAGTAAACCCTTTTGTACTGTCTGTGTTTGTACAGCATATGTCTGTTAAATATTCAGAAGAGAAGAAAAAAGAGGAGAAAGAAGAAGAGAAGAAGGAGAAGAAAGAGGAGGAGGAAGTAGAAGAAGGGCAGGAGGAGAGGGCGAAGGAGAGAAAGAAAATGAGAAGAAAAGAAGAGAAAGCGAAGGAAGTAAGAAAAGAAGGGAGGGAGGGGAATAGTTAATAATAATTCTTAAAGAAAATTGTTTTCAAATATTGTCTGTTTATGCCTGCTTTCCCCGTGCAACGTTGGAAATGGGTATAACGAATCACAGATGACGGATGAAACTGTTCAATGTTTCCCATTGACCAAAGATGGCAGCTTTGGCTCCCTCACCCGCAGAGGTCAAGAAGGTCCCAAAGGAACACAACAGCCTCGGAACCCCCTCCACCCACCTGGGCCACCACCACCCCGCCTGGCCTGCAGGCTTTTCTTTTGCATTTTGCACCAGGGTCCCTGAACTCCCATTCTCCCCCAATCCATGCCCACCCAGTCTCCCCAGGTGCCGATATCTGTGCAGCCCTGTGCCTCTTGGTTAGCAAGTCTTCATCATTTTCTTGGCTGCCCATTTCGCTACCAACTGTAAAATATTGGTTCAGAATCTAAAGCCAGACAATCTGGGTTCAGCCCGTGCTACACCAAAGTCCATCTCCTCTCTGGGTTGTGCCGGCCTGCGGGGGACCTTGCTTAAGCTCAGGGAGGCGGGGCCACCAGAGTGAAGCTGTATTATCATGAAAAATGAGCACCATCTGCCAAACCTGTGTGTGTGTATTAGCTATTCAGTCAGGCCTGACTCTTTGCGACCCCATAGACTGTAGTCTACAAGTCTTCTCTGTTCATGGAATTCTCCAGGCAAGAATACTGGAATGGGAGGCCATTCCCTTTTCCAGGGGATCTTTGCTACCCAGGGATTGAACCCTGGTCTCCTGCATTGCAGACAGATTCTTTATGTCTGAGCTATCAGAGAAGCCAAACTTCTAACTCTCAGGAAAGCCTCAGACACAGCCAAAGAAAGCCTACAAAACAGATTCCCTGATCCCAGCCACCAGCTCTGGGAGGAGGGGTCCGAAACAGCAGCCTATGACCTCATTCTCTACTCTTACCTTGGGGAACTCCCTGTTATATATGCTGAAGGCAAATTGTTGGTGCTCACACGCTGTCTGTGTTGATGTATTTTAATTAATAAATTATAATTACCCAACTCACATATGTAGAATACAGGTGATACATTCTCTTTGAACACAGTTGAAATGTACACAAATATATCAATCAAAAAGTAAAAATAGTGAAACACACAAATAGAATATTGGGTGCCCAAACACAGAGTTGTATCCATCTTCAGTTCAGTTCAGTTCAGTCGCTCAGTCGTGTCCGACTCTTTGCAACCCCATGAATCGCAGTACGCTAGGCCTCCCTGTCCATCACCAACTCCTGGAGTTCACCCAGACTCATGTCCATCGAGTCAGTGATGCCATCCAGCCATCTCATCCTCTGTCGTCCCCTTCTCCTCCTGCCCCCAATCCCTCCCAGCATCAGAGTCTTTTCCAATGAGTCAACTCTTTGCATGAGGTGGCCAAAGTACTGGGGTTTCAGCTTTAGCATCAGTCCTTCCAATGAACACCCAGGACTGATCTCCTTTAGAATGGACTGGTTGGATCTCCTTGCAGTCCAAGGGACTCTCAAGAGTCTTCTCCAACACCACAGTTCAAAAGCATCAATTCTTCGGCGCTCAGCCTTCTTCACGGTCCAACTCTCACATCCATACATGACTACTGGAAAAACCATAGCCTTGACTAGACGAACCTTTGTTGGCAAGTATCCATCTTAGGGTCACATTTATACAAAGTTCAAAAATGGACAAATGAATCTAAGGTGACAAAGGTGATAGGAGGATACAGATGACGACCCTTGAGAGGATGAGGAGCAGAGAGGGGCCCTGTGTGCTGGTCATATTCTCCTTCTTTATCTGAATGCTGGTTAGATGTATAGAGTTTGTGAAATGTTATTAACTTTTACCCCTATGTGTGCTCACTTTAAAAGCATTTTATACTTAAATAGAATTGTAAGTAAACATAGTCCTTTGCACATTGCCCCCCACCCCCATTTTTTTTCTCTTCTCCAGGCACTACCATTGTGAACAGTTTGGTCTTTCTTTCCAAGATACTTGTCTGTTTGTATGGATAGATTGACCAAACTGTTCACAGTGGTAGATATACGGAATAGATATATAGATACATAGGTAGATGAGAAATAGAGTTTTTGTTTTTCCCACAGATACTACCTGCTGTTGCTCTGTGACTGGCTATTTTCTTTGAGTAATGTGTCCTAGAGATCAGACCACATTAAGTATCATAAATCTGTTCTTACTTTTTTAAAGAAGTACATATAGTATTCCATGGGCTTCCCTGGTGTCTCAGCTGGTAAAGAATCCTCCTGAAATGTGGGAGACCTGGGTTTGATCCCTGGGTTGGGAAGATCCTCTAGAGAAGGGAAAGGCTACCCATTCCAGTATTCTGGCCTGGAGAATTCCATGGACTGTAGTGAGGATATACCATAACTTAATCAGTGTCTTGTTATTGTGCATTTAGGTTAGTTCCAACTTTTGCCGTTTAACAATGCCATTTAACAGAACATTCTTCAATCCATTCCTTTGAGAATTTGTGTGTTTCTGTTGAGAAGATGGCCAAAGGAGGAATTTCTGAATCAGTGAGTGAGGCTTTAAAATCGAATGGATGCTGCCAGATCACCTTCCAAAATATGCTACACTAATTTACATGCTGTCCGTTCATTCATGTCACTTGCTCATGCTCTTTGCTAAATATTTATTGAGCACCTATGACTCTGTTCTGGGATATTGTTCTATGTGCTGGGGATTTAACAGTGAAAAGGCAATAGTCATTCTCATGGAACTCACAGTCTGGTCAGGGAAACTGTCCCAAACAGATAAACACATAAACATACAATATGTCAAATGATGTTGTTGTTGTTCAGTCACTCAGTTGTGTCCAACTCTGTGCAACCCCATGGACTGTAGCACACCAGGCTTCCTTGTCCTTCACCATCTCCTGGAGCTTGCTCAAACTCATATCTATTGAGTCCATGATGCCAACCAGCCATCTCGTTTTCTAAAAGAAAACAGAGGTGTCTGAGCTGGTCCATTGCCTCATATCTTCAACAACACTGGTATTGCCCATTCTTTTGATGGTTTTTGCTGATTTGACAGGTATTTTATCTATTGTGAATTCTGCTGTGAATTGGTTCTTTATTCCCCTTTGCCCATTTTATGATGATGTGTTTTCTTACAGACTTGAAGGAGGTCTTGATTTATTATGGATTTAAATCCTCTGATTTATATTTGTTGCAACTATTAATATTTTCTCCAGCCTGTTACTTGTCTTTTCTCTCTGATCATGGTGTTTCACAAAGTCTTTATAAGGGGGAAAAACAGGAGATTTAGTCTAAATTTTTATTCCAGGAAAAGTTGATCTTATGCTCAGGAACTGGCTTGGGGGTTTCCCCCCTATGAAACCATGTAACCATGTTTTTCTTCACTTTGACTTTAAGAAAGCTCAGAACAAACTGTGCTAGTCACTTCTGACATCTGTTCAGAACCTCACAGCATGCATTCAGGAACTTGGTCTCATCCTTGAGCTCACATTCTTTTTCCTCCTCTCAATTTCATTACCTGTTTACTCATCTTCTGGTTTTATAATATCTATAGTTCAGTTCAGTTCAGTCACTCAGTCATGTCCAACTCTTTGTGACACCATGGACTGCAGCACGCCAGGCTTCCCTATCACCAACTCCCAGAGCTTGCTCAAACTCATGTCCATCGATTTGGTGATGCCATCCAACCATCTGATTCTCTGTCCTTCCATTTTCCTCCCACCTTCAATCTTTCCCATCATCAGAGTCTTTTCCAATGAGTCAGTTCTTTGCATCAGGTGGCCAAAGTACTGGAGTTTCAGCTTCAGCATCAGTCCTTCCAATGACTATTCAGGACTGATTTACTTTAGGATTGACTGGTTGGATCTCCTTGCAGTCCAAGGAACTCTCAAGAGTCTTCTCCAACACCACAGTTCAAAAGCATCAATTCGTCAGTGCTCAGCTTTCTTTACAGTCCAACTCTCACATCCATATGTGACTACTGGAGAAACCATAGCTTTGACTAGATGGACCTTTGTTGGCAAAGTAATGTCTCTGATTTTTAATGTGTTCTCTAGGTTGGTTATTTTTCTGGGCTCCAAAATCACTGCAGATGGTGACTGCAGCCATGAAATTAAAAGAAACTTACTCTTTGGAAGGAAAGTTATGACCAACCTAGATAGCATATTCAAAAGCAGAGACATTACTTTGCCAACAAAGTTTCGTCTAGTCAAGGCTTTGGTTTTTCCTGTGGTCATGTATGGATGTGAGAGTTGGACTGTGAAGAAGGCTGAGCCGGAAGAATTGATGCTTTTGAACTGTGGTGTTGGAGAAGACTCTTGAGAGTCCCTTGGACTGCAAGGAGATCCAACCAGTCCATTCTGAAGGAGATCAGCCCTGGGATTTACTTGGAAGGAATGATGCTGAAGCTGAAACTCCAGTATTTTGGCCACCTCATGTGAAGAGTTGACTCATTGGAAAAGACTCTGATGCTGGGAGGGATTGGGGGCAGGAGGAGAAGGGGACGACAGAGGATGAGATGGCTGGATGGCATCACTGACTCGATGGACATGAGTCTGGGTGAACTCCGGGAGTTGGTGATGGACAGGGAGGCCTGGCGTGCTGCGATTCATGGGGTTGCAAAGAGTAGGACACGACTGAGCGACTGATCTGATCTGATCTAGGTTGGTTATCGCTTTTCTTCAAAGTAACAAGTGTCTTTTAATTTCATGGCTGCAGTCACCATCTGCAGAGATTTTGGAGCCCCCCAAAACAAAGTCTCTTACTGTTTCCATTGTTTCCCCATCTATTCGCCATGAAGTGATGGGACCAGAGGCAATGATCTTAGTTTTCTGGATGTTGAGTTTTAAGCCAGTTTTTTCACACTCCTCTTTCATTTTCATCAAGAGGCTCTTTAGTTTTTCTTTGCTTTCTGCCTTAAGGGTGGTGTCATCTGCATATCTGAGGTTATTGATATTTCTCCCAGCAATCTTGATTCCAGCTTGTGCTTCATCCAGCCCAGCATTTCTCATGATGTACTCTGCATTTAAGTTAAATAAGCAGGGTGACAATATACAGCCTTGACATACTCCTTTCCCAATTTGGAACCAGTCTGTTGTTCCATGTCTGGTTCTAACTGTTGCATCTTGACCTGCATACAGATTTCTCAAGAGGCAGGTCAGGTGATCTGGTATTCCCATCTCCTGAAGAATTTTCTACAGTTTGTTGTGATCCACACAGTCAAAGGCTTTGGCATAGTCGGTAAAGCAGAAATAGATGTTTTTCTGGAACTCTTTTGCTTTTTTTATGATCCAACGGATGTTGGCAATTTGATCTCTGGTTCCTCTGTCTTTTCTAAATCCAGCTTGAACATCTCCAAGTTCACAGTTCACATACTGTTGAAGCCTGGATTGGAGGACTTTGAGCATTACTTTGCTAGTGTGTGATATGAGTGCAATTGTGTGGTAGGTTGAACATTCTTTGGCATTGTCTTTATTTGGGATTGGAATAAAAACTGACCTTTTCCAGTCCTATGGCCACTGCTGAGTTTTCCAAATTTGCTGGCATATTGAATGCAGCACGTTCACAGCATCTTTTAGGATTTGAAATAGCTCAACTGGAATTCCATCACCTACACTAGCTTTGTTCTTAGTGATGCTTCCTAAGGCCCACTTGACTTCACATTCCAAGATGTCTGGCTCTAGGTGAGTGATCACATCATCGTGGTTATCTGGGTCATGAAGATCTTTTTTGTATAGTTCTTCTGTGTATTCTTGCCACCTCTTCTTAATATCTTCTGCTTTTGTTAGGTCCATCCATTTCTGTCCTTTATTGTGCCCATCTTTGCATGAAATGTTCCCTTGGTATCTTTAATTTTCTTGAAGAAATCTCTAGTCTTCCCTATTCTGTTGTTTTCCTCTATTTCTTTGCACTGATCACTGAGGAAGGTTTCTCGTCTCTCCTTGCTAATTTTTGGAACTTTGCATTCAGATGGGTATATCTTTCCTTTTCTCCTCTGCCTTTAGCCTCTCTTCTTTTCTCAGCTATTTGTAAGGCCTCCTCAGACAACCATTTGCCTTTTTGCATTTCTTTTTTTGGGGGAATGGTCTTGATCATCACTGCCTCCTGTACAATGTCATGAACCTCCTCCATCCATAGTTCTTCAGGCAGTCTGTCTATCAGATCTAATTGCTTGAATCTCTTTGTCACTTATATAATCATAAGGAATTTGATTTAGGTCATACCTGAATGGTCTAGTGGTTTTCCCTACTTTCTTCAATTTAAGTCTGAATTTGGCAATAAGGAGTTCATGATCTGAGCCACAGTCAGTTCCTGGTCTGTTTTTTTGCTGACTGTATAGAGCGTCTCCATCTTTGGCTGCAAAGTATATAATCAATCTGATTTCGGTGTTGACCATCTGGTGAAGTCCATGTGTAGCATCTTCTCCTGTGTTGTTGGAAGAGGGTGTTTGCTATGACCAGTGAGTTCTCTTGGCAAAACTCTGTTAGCCTTTGCCTTGCTTCATTCTGTACTCCAAGGCCAAATTTGCCTGTTACTCCAGGTATCTCTTTACTTCCTGCTTTTTCATTCCAGTCCCCTATAATGAAAAGGACATCTTTTTTAGGTGTTAGTTCTGAAGGTCTTGTATGTCTTTATAGAACTGTTCAACTTCAGCTTTTTCAGCATTACTGGTTGGGGCATAGGGTTGGATTACTGTGATATTGAATGGTTTGCCTTGGCAATGAACAGAGATCATTCTTTCATTTTTGAGATTGTACCCAACTACTGCATTTCAGACTCTTTTGTTGACTATGAGGTCTATTCCATTTCTTTTAAGGCATTCTTGCCCACAGTAGTAGCTATAATGATCATCTAAGTTAAATTCACCCATTCCAGTCCATTTTAGTTCACTACTTCCTAAAATGTTGATGTTTACTCTTGCCATCTCCTGTTTGACCACTTCCAATTTGCCTTGATTCATGTACCTAACATTCCAGGTTCCTATGCAATATTGCTCTTTACAGCATCAGACTTTACTTCCATCACCAGTCACATTCACAACTGGGTGTCGTTCTTGCTTTGGCTCAATCTCTTAATATTTGTAAGCTGCCTTAAAATATAATCACAACAAGATGAGGCATAAATAAATGATGTTATTTCCTGTTCATTTCACCACCAATGATGAATCTGAGGCCCAGAGAGGGGCAGTGACTTGAGCAAGGGCTGCAGTGAGTCAGCAGAACATCTTAGACCTTCACTCAGCCTCTCCATGTCTACTGCATTCCATTCCTGCTCTGGCTATTTCTAAAGAGGAGGTCTGTCTCGATTTGCCAACTGTATCAATCAGAAGTATTTTAGTTCCCTATTTCAGAAATCTTGTTGAACAAAGGGAATGTAGCAATCCCAGAAAGGTCACGTCCAGTGGGCTGTGGGTATGGTGAGATGCAGACACATGGCCAATACTGGCAGCCCTCCCCCTACACTTAGCTTTGCTTCTCTCTGTATCTCTATTGGGTAGCATCATTTTTTTCTGCTTCAGACAAGCTTTGCTCCATGTGGTATAAATAATGAAACAACATCCCCAAGACTACACTGCAATAGCCTGAAGAGGGAGATCCTCTCTGTAGCCCCAACAGAAAGAAAAGATTCCAAATGGCTCCAGTTCTAGTCTAACTAGAAAGCCCTCCTCTTGTAGCCAGAATGACAGGCATCTTGACTGACACCTCCATCCAGACTCCCAGAATTGGAAAAGAGTTCCCAAGAGACAGAGGAAAGGGAGTAAGAAAGCACGATGGGCAAACCCTGCACTGACCAATGCCTGTTGTCCCAGAGAAGCAGAGATCTCTCCAGCAGGGGGGAAGAGATGCTCATCCCCAAAACAAATCAGCCAGTGAATCCCTTTTCTTTCATGGAAGCTCATATTTTCCCTTCCAGCTCTTGTGCTCTCTCCCTCTCTTTGACTATAATCTACCACCATCACCTTCAACAACAGCATTGTTCAGCTCAGTCCTGCCTCCATACTCTGGCTTTTGCAGTTTGTAACTCCCAGATGCCCTCTTCTTACCCTTTAACCAAATCTTAGCACTTATATTCTAGGGCTCCTTCCCAACCCAGGAGATTTTTCCCTCTTGTGAATGAACTTCCCACCCTATCCAAAGACATTTTTACAGCTATGTGCTTGGCTCTGTGTGGAGAGATAAAGACGTGCCAGTGTAAGAAGGTACATCTGACTTGATCTGAAATGCCATTTCAGAGGAGCAGCTGAATGGTCTCTGGAAGGCTGTAGTTCATGCTGGAGGAAGAAAACAACATTCCTCCCATGGTCCCCAAGACTGATTAGTAGACTAAGTGAGAAGAGGAATGGGAAAAGAAGACAATGCTGGAAGTTTTTTCATATGTATGATCTAGTTTGTGCTGTGCTTAGTCACTCAGTCGTGTCCAACTCTTTGTGACCCCATGGACAGTAGCCAAGCACCTCTGTCCACGGGGATTCTCCAGGCAAGAATACTGGAGTGGGTTTCCATGCTCTCCTTCAGGGGATCTTCTCAATCCATGGATTGAACCCAGGTCTCCTGTACTGCAGGTGGATTCTTTACCATCTGAGCCACCAGGGAAGCCCATCAAAAGTGGAGTGGGTAGCTTATCCCATCTCCAGGGAATCTTCCTGCCCCAGGAATCAAACCAGGGTCTCCTGCATCGCAGGCAGATGCTTTACCAGCTGAGCTACCAGGGATGCCCGTATGAGCTAGCATTCCCCAATTCTCTGCTACCTAAATCTTAATTTACAGACAAAGGAGCTGGTGCTCAGAGAGTGAAGTGGCTCACCCAAGATCACACACCCAGGGAGCTCAGATTTGAATTGTCCAACTGTCCTGTCCCCTTCCCACCCACTCCCTAATAAACACCCCCCCATTATTAAAAGATGACTCACACTACAGAAACGTCTCCTAATTAAATTTGAAAATAGGAAAAGCATTTGGAATGTACTCTGAGGACGCTGGCCTTAGCAGAATTACTTCCATACCAAGAATTTGTTCCCCAGCTATGTAGCAGCTGGATTTTTTTTTTTTATATTCCTTGATGAGCAGAATGTAAGAATCACAGAAGATGACCAGTTTTCACCCTTTACTTTCTTCCTAAGCTGCCTCAAACCCTTTGTACAATAGGGACATAGAAATCAATTGATTGATCAGTTAAGAAATCTGTTGATGAATAAATTCCCCCTTTTATCAGATGTGCTTATTTGATGGAATTATTACCCCAGAATAGGCACAACTATTTCCTAGGCTCTATGCACCCAAACACAATGACAATCGGTAGAGAAAATTGGTTTGGTTTATAGCAACAGTCTGGGAACACATCTGTTGTCAAGCTCCAAGTCAAGTTACTAAAGTTGTGGAGGAAAATATGGGTCCTTTCCCTTTCTGACCATTCGGAGGTGTAATAAAATAAGCTATTATTCTCCCAGCCTCCTCCTCTCTAAGCTGTGTGACCTGCAGGATGTACCTTCAGAGGGTCTCTTGTTTCCCATCAAGAGAATGGTGGGTTGTGCCAGGTGACTAGGAAGTTGGCCTTCAAAATTGGCCATAAGGCTACAAGTGTCTCTCATGCTGAGTCCAGCACCCAGTAGGAACTCAAGCTAAGTTTTTGAAAGATTTAATTGAGTAGAGTTGAAAAAGTAGAAATATGGGTGAATTTGGTGCCATCTCCTGGCCATGTGACCTGAAGCAAGCTCATGACCTCTCAGAGCCTCAATTTCCTCTTCTATAAGATGGATTCAATGACACCAACTTTGGAAAGTGGTGAAGATGAAATAGGTTGAGAGATGTTAATAGTGTTCAGGAATGATTAGCCCCTCTCCTTCCTCACCCAGTGAAGGACAGGCTCATCTCCTGTGGAAACTGAGGCACAGGACTCAGCCTCCTAGGCACCTGTCTCTGGCGCCAGCTCCAGTGGCAGTTGTGAAAGGCACTGGGCTGGTTGGTTGAAAAGAGAGATCAGGAAGTATTGATGCCCACAGCTCTGTGGCCCCTTCCCTGGCAGATGAGGAATCAATCTATTATTGGAGCGACCCTGTTGGCTAACTCAATGGAAACAGAATTCATTTATAGGCATCCCCCACTTTATGAAAGTTCACTTTAGATCACTCTGCTTTTATGAAACATCTACTTTAGTACCTGTTTACACTAACCAAAATAAATCCAAAGAGGATTTTCACTTGTACAAAAAAAAAAAAAAAAAGTGAAGACAAAATAGCACTCAGCGTTTGTTTTGCAGCAAGTCCTTATCAAGGCAGCACACTGCCTGGGCAGCGAGAGGGGCCGCACCCAGCTCCATCCCCCCAGAACTACACTCAGCATCTCAGTATCAAACCACCATAGCTTTGAACTGTGTCTGTGAGCATCTGTGCTTTATCTCAGTTTATACTGTGCATATCCATCAGCAAGATGTTGTTTGTTGTTCAGTTGCTCTCGTGTCCGATTCTTTGTGAGTACGCGAGGCTTCCTTATCCTTCACTATCTCCTGGAGTTTGCTCAAACTCATGTCCATTGAGTTGGTGATACCATCGAACCATGTCATCCTCTGTTGACCCCTTTTCCTCCTGACCTCAATCTTTTCCAGCATCAGGGTCTTTTCCAATGAGTCAGCTCTTTGCATGAGGTGGCCAAAGTATTGGAGCTTCAGCTTCAGCATCATGTATCCTAAGGCAATTGTTTTTTCATCCTACTCCATTTTGGCTTACAAAAGTTTTCATAGGAATGCTCTACTTTCAGATAGTGTGGGAAACTGTTTTCACAGTGACCAACAAGGGTGGAGGACATCTAGCCTAACCGGTCTCTTCCTCTTCCATCTCTCCTTCCCTCATTTTGCTTCATCCACACCAGCCTCCCTGCTGATTCTCAGGCCCATGAAGCCCATTTCCACCTCAAGGCCTTTGCATGGCTGTTCCTTCTACCTGGAATACTCTTCTCTGCAGTTGTCACAAAGATTTGCTTCCTCACTTCCTTCGGACTTCTGCTTAAGTGACACCTTGTCAGAGAGGACTTCCTTAACCCATCAACTTGTCTTAGTTGCTCTCAACATTCCTCTCCTCTTTACTTTTCTTTGAGGCACTTAAGCCTCACATGCAGAGTGTATTTATTTGTTGTCTGCCTCCCACAACCAAAATGTGAACTCCAAGAGGGCAGGACTTTGTCTAGCTCAAAGCCAACTTCAGTCCTTAGAATAGTGATTGATGGATGGTAGTAACTTCTCAGTAACTATCAAATAAATGGGTGGATAGGTGGATTGGAGCATGGGAGGATGGATGGATAGATGGACAGATGGATGGATGAGAGAATGGAAGTGTAAAAAGATGGGTAATTATAGGTTTGTAGATGGGAAGATGGGTTGACTGATTGATAGGTGGATGGGTCAATGGATGGATGAGAGGATAGGAGGGTGGGTGGATGAGTTGATGGGTCAGTGGGTAGAGTGGAAAGAGCATAGGGTTTGAAATAAGACAAGCCTGTGTTTTTGTTCCAGTCCTCTCCCCACTCCTTATGTTACCTTAGCTGATCCTCTATTTCCATATCTGCAAAATATGCAAAATGAATTCTGCCTTATGGGGTCATCCTTTGCATCTCTGTCTTCTAAGAGGATGGGTAGAGGAGAGCTGAGTGTAGACTGGGTGGGTAAGATCAAAGAATGTCAGCAGAAAGTATTGCCTCTTCTGACTTTGTCTCCAGGTAGAAGACCAGATGGCCCAAGATAAGACTGAAAGTGTAGGGCTGGAAAAAAGAAGAAGGGGATGGCGAGAATATTGGGAAGGAAGAATGGGTAACACCAGTGACTCATTGATAAAGGGTCTAAAAAAGGGCGGCACCCACAATGGAGTGAGTGGGACCAGGCTACCAGTAAGAGGAGATTTAAATCAAATCAAATCAAAGTGATTCCCAGCCACAGATTATTTGCTGGAACTTTGTGATGATTCAGAGAGGCAGCCCAGTAGTAAGGAGTAGGGCTTTGGAACCAGAGAGAACCTGAAGTTGAATCCTAGCTGTGCCCTTGACTTGGGTAAGTTACTTCTTCTCTCTGAACTCTGGTTTCTTCATCTGAGAAATGTATATAATCATTATTTGGGGCCCTTATGGATGTTGTACAGAGAAGGTAATGGCACCCCACTCTAGTACTCTTGCCTGGAAAGTCCCATGGACGGAGGAGCCTGGTGGGCTGCAGTCCATGGTGTCACTAGAGTCAGACACGACTGAGTGACTTCACTTTCACTTTTCACTTTCATGCATTGGAGAAGGAAATGGCAACCCACTCCAGTGTTCTTGTCTGGAGAATCGCATGGACGGTGGAGCCTGGTGGGCTGCAGTCTATGGGGTCGCACAGAGTCAGACACGACTGAAGCGACTTAGCAGCAGCAGCAGCAGCATGGATGTTGTGAGGATTAAAAGAGATTGTGTGTAAAGTGCTTAGTATGGACTCCTTCACTGGGGAAATGAGCTGCCATGTAGCGAGGAGACTTAAGCAGCCCTGTGGAGGGGCCCACATGGAGAGGAACCAAGATCCCCAGTCAAGCGCCAGCACCAGCTTGCTGGCCATGTGAGTGAGCCACCTTGGGGGCAGACCCTCTGGTTGCAGCGAAACCTTCAGGTGTGGGCGGCCCCAGCTGATATCTGGACAGCAACCTCCTGGGAGACTCTGAGCCAGAAGCCCCCACCCATACCAGCTGCAGAGTCCTAGAAAAAAGTGGATCTCCTGACAAAAAGTGACCAGATCCGCTGAGTACAGAGGAAGAGTGGAAGCCAAACCTTCAGCGAGGATGGAGAGAGAAGAGGGTGAGAAAGCAGCCACCACACAGATGGGCAAAACTTCTGAGATGTTTCATGATGACAGAGAGAAGTGAAGTGAAGATGGGAGCAAAGTGGGGTGGACAGGACAGAGACCAGAGACTGGAGGCAGGTGGAGGAGGGTGGGGAGGCAGAGCTGGCCAGCTGGACCAAGAGAAGAAGGAAGCCAGCAAAGCCGGTGGGACCCAGGGGTAGGAATTCTGGCTAGTTCAGGACCATGAGCAGCCATATTTCCCTCCTCCTCACACAAAGAAGAACCAAGAACCAGGGATGCAGAAAACACCCAAATGTGGGCTGGTAAGCTTCCTGCTGGTACCTGAGACAAGGACCCCATATCCAATCTCCCTTTCTCTTAGAGAATATTACCCCTAAGAATCTGCCTGTAACGCAGGAGACCTGGGTTCGATCCCTGGGTCAGGAAGAGCCCCTGGAGAAGGAAATGGCAACCCACTCCAGTATTCTTGCCTGGAGAATCCAATGGACAGAGGAGCCTGGTGGGCTACAGTCCATGGGGTCGCAAAGAATCGGACACAACTGAGCGGCTAAACCACTACTGCTCCCCCAGCTGGCTACTCTCTCTCTCCCAGTCCTTTTCCTTTGTGGCGTTTTCCACAATTGGTGCATCATCTGTCTGCCACTCCCAGCCCCTGTCCAATCAGATTATCAACTCCAAGAGAGCGGGGACATCACCAAACTCATAGCTAGACTCAGAAGCCAGCCGAGGGCCTGGGGCAAGAAGCCCATTGTGTGCAGACAAGGTCCCTGCTTTGGGAGCATAGTCAGAGTCAGCAAGAGAGCAAATCCACATGGCCAACTCAGATGGTGGGAAAAGGCTTAAAGGGAATGAAGCAGGCTAAAGGGACGGAGCATGGCGATGGAGAATCGGGACTCCTTGATTACGTGATCAAGGAACGCCTCCCCGAGAAGGTGACATTCAAGCTGAGAACAGGAGGACCAGAAAGAGCTCAGCGTGGGAGATCTGGGGAGTGTTCCAGGCAGAGGGAACAGCAAGAGAAAAGGCTCCAAGACCGTTGTGAGGGGGTGTGTCTGAAGAGCAGGAAGGCAACCAGTGTGGCCCGGGGGAGAGGTGAGAAGAGGTCAGCAGGACCACATCCTGTGGGCCCTGCAGGCAAGTGTTAAGCAGAGAAGGAGATGACCTGGTTTCCTTTATATCAGATCCCTTTGGCTTTTGGGGGTCAGAGGCAGAGGCAAAACTGGAAGACAACCTGGGAGGCCTTCCCATGCATACAGGCAGGAAGTGCTGGGCACTTGGACTAGGTGGGCAGTCACAGAGGTGATGGAGAGAAGGATCTGGGTTTGAGAGCTATTTCACAGGTAAAACTGACTAGCCATGGTGATTATCTTGCTGCTGCTGCTGCTGCTGCTGCTAAGTCGCTTCAGTCGTGTCCAATTCTGTGCGACCCCATAGACGGCAGCCCACCAGGCTTCCCCATCCCTGGGATTCTCCAGGCAAGAACACTGGAGTGGGTTGCCATTTCCTTCTCCAATGCATGAAAGTGAAAAGTGAAAGTGAAGTCACTCAGTCGTGTCTGACTCTAGTGACACCATGGACTGCAGCCCACCAGGCTCCTCTGTCCATGGGACTTTCCAGGCAAAAGTACTGGAGTGGGGTGCCATTGAGAGTTCAAGTGCAAATGGGTTACTTGGGAGCAGACCCCAGAAAGCAAGTGAGCAACCTGGTTTCCATCCCTACTGGGAAGTCTGGAGACAAGGGTCATCCCACCCAAGGGGCAAGGAAGCTGAGGCTTATCTACCATCTCCCAGGGTGGTAACTCTCCCAGCCTGCCTGGTGGGTGGTCAGAGCCCCAAGGTCTGGCCAGCAAGTATCTAAATGGTGAACACCAAATGGTATGGGCAGGGCACCCACTGATGGAGCCGGAGAAATGGCAGGAGCGGGAGACTTGGGACTGTGGATATCTTTACCAAGAATTCCCAGGAACTGAACTGGTCCGAAGTTACAAGGAATTGGAGAGAGACTAGGGAGGCCCCCAGGTAAGGGCTGGGATTAAGGGGACTGAAGATAACTGGAGGGTTGATGCCTGTTACTTTTTCCTCAGCCCAATTTTGGCTGAGCTGGCTAGGAAGAAGGTGGTTGAGGACTGTGTGGGCTGCGGGAGGCTATGGGTCCTGAGGATCCTTAGGGCTGGGAGTCGGATGCCAGAGAAGACAAGGGGGAGATCAGGGAGCCAGGGCTCTGGAGCTAGCGGCAGCCAGATCTGTGTTCCCTCTGTGTGACTCTCTGGGGCCTCCACTTCCCCATCTGTGAAATGGGTTGTTGTGAGAATTAAGGGGAGAGAGTGGAAGGACCCAGAACTCTAGCTTTTCTAATGCTAGTGTCTGATCTTGTCCCTCCCCAGTCCTCCTCAAAGGTGGCAGCTCCTGCTTCCTTATCCCCACCACCACCCATCCCTCCCATCTCCCTGGGAATACACCCCGACAAGGCTGTGCATGTCCCAAGCCTACCACCAGTGCTTCTGCTCTGCCCCACTTCCCACACACCACCCCCTGCTCCCTCCACCCCAGCCACTCTACCTCCCTTCACTACTTTGAGCCCAAGTTCATTCCCACCTCTGAGCCTTTGCATCTGCTGTTTCCACTGCCTGAAATGCTCACCTGACTTGGTGACTAAACAACAACACGTATTAGGCACTTACAATGTGCCAGGCAAGTTCTAAGTGCTTTGCATGCCTTAACTCATTTTAACCCTCACAATAACTTGATTACCATTCCCATTTTACAGATGAGGAAACTAAGGCACAGAAGGATTCCACAAATTGCCCAAGGTCACATATCATGCGTGCATGCTCAGTCGTGTCTGACTCTGCAACCCCATGGACTATAGCCCGTCAGGCTCATCTGTCCATGGGATTTCCCAAGCAAGAATACTGGAGTGGGTTGCCATTTCCTACTCCAGGGGCTCTTCCTGACCTAGGGGTTGAACTTGTGTCTCCTGGGACTCCTGCATTGCAGGTGGAGTCTTTACCTGCTGAGCCATCAGAAGGTCAAGTAATAAATAAGTAATAGAACCAGGACTTGAACCCAGGTGGTCTGATGCTGGCCTCCATTTACCACCAAGCTCTACTGCCTCTCAGCTGACAAAAAATATATTTTATATTGTTATATATATACATATTTTTATATATAAATATGTATAAATAATAACAATGATAGCAACTGCTATAATTTGCACCCACCCCCACTCAAGTCAGGACTTGAGCTGGGTACTCTGCAGTCGTCATTTGATCTCCAGAGTCTTCCTTGGGCAGATGTATTGTCTCCATTTCACAGACAAAAAGTGAGGCTCACAGTTAAGGGTGCATAGCAAGTAAGAGGCTCAATTTCTAGAGTGGGAAGGTTCAGAGGTATGAACCTTGACTTTTTCCTCCACTTTTCTGCACTCAGTTCCCCCCTATCTCCCCAGAGCCAAGGCTGGTCCCTGCACATCTGCCCCAGCCCACCAGAGACCTGCCTCCCACAACTGTGCAAAACTTCTCTCTGTCCTTCCCTTCTCTCCCCCAGTCAATTCCTGAGAGATCAACTTGATGGTGAACATGTTTTAGAAATATTTTCACTGTTGTTTAAAAATTTTTCCCTTTGTTTGAAAAAGTGTTACAACTTTAACCGCAAAAGCAAGAAAACCCCTATCCCAGCGGACCAGGGCTGTGAGTGTAAAACCATGAACTACTGTATTAAATAATCAGAACTGAAAGCCACCCAAACAATAGAACTCCTCAGAGTTCTGGCATCAGGAAGACTTGGGTCTTCGAGGCTGGCTCTGGGTGGGATTAGGGGGGTTTTCAAACACAGGTAAGGAGATGAGGGTGTTGCCTCCTGTAAGAGGTTGTAAATCCTGCTCTCATGCCTGGGTCTTCTCCAAAGGGTGCTGAGAGCAGTTTTCTTTCTCATTGTCTTCCAGGCAATGGACTAAATCCTGGGGAAGAGGGGAAATTGGGATTCAGAGAGTAGATGCAGAAAGAGGCTAGAAGTAGTGTCCCAGGTTAGAGATGCCACTGAGGGCTCTGACTGGGGCCAGAGTGGAGGCTCAGGATGAAACCAGGATCATATGTCAGTATGGGGCTAGGAGTATGACTCTCGGGCTATAAGAAGGACCAGGATTCAGTCTGTCATAGGATCAGGGTTCCATCAGAGCCTGAAGTCAGCATCTACTGTGAAACAATATTCGAGGTTCCAACTGATCCCAAGATGACAGCTTAGACTGGGACTCAGTCCATGATCAAGAATGGGGTCTAAGCCCCATATGGGACCAGGATTATGATTCAGTCTAAGATCAGGGTCAAGAATCAGTGTGTGATGAAGGACCAAGGCTCAGTCTATGATGAGAATCGAGGTAGAGTGTTACACCCAGGATCAGGATTCATC
The DNA here is from genome assembly GCF_029407905.1 of Bubalus kerabau. Lineage (NCBI taxonomy): Eukaryota > Metazoa > Chordata > Mammalia > Artiodactyla > Bovidae > Bubalus > Bubalus kerabau. The sequence continues at coordinate 60,719,399 of NC_073636.1, forward strand.
TTGGGTCCTCGAACCACCAAATAGGTGTCTACAACTTTCTGAGACTCGGGGGGGGAGTCTGTTCACCTACTAGGCCTCAGTTTCCTTTTTGTAAGCTGGGCTAATCATAACCCGTGCCCTGTATTCTTCTGCAGTTAAATGTCAGGCGGGATGAAAGAGCAGATGTCAGCAAGCTTTGCAAACTGCAGGGCACTGGGCAGATGTTTACATAAACACCCCAGAGGAAACCCCAAACAAGGCTCACTGTGGAAAATCTAAATGTCACTAAGCCTCCTGCTCCATCTTCTATCCTACTTTCTCTTCTGCCTGTAAAACTAATAATAGCTAACAGCTACACCGAGTGGCCTTGTGCCAGGCACTGTTCTAAGAGCTTCATATATATTTATTCTAATCCTCAAACAACCCTATGAAGTAGGTACTAACATGATCCCTGTTTTCAGTGGAGCAAACAGAAGTAGAGATAAGTAATTTGCTTAAAAATATTTATGAAATCTCTGTTTCAAACCTAGATAGTTTGGCTTCCAAGTCTATGCTCAGTATGGGAACTAGGGGTGGGGGATGAGTCTGAGAGGTTCCTCATGGAACAGACAGACTAGGGTAAGAGATGCAGGTTAGCAAAGGGCCTAGGGATGACCCGTGGCCCCCAGCAGCCTGCCTGTGCCTGGGAGGCAAGACTTTCAGCAGACCCCACTCCCACAGGGGGACATAAAAGACTGGGGGAGGAGTTGGTGGGTGGCATTAAGGCATCTCTTTAAACTTGTTTGTTTATGGAAAGAAATTTCAGGCCAGCTGTTGAAAACCTGTATTTTATGGGTAATTTTTCAATTTATTTCACACTGGTATTAAAAACAATAACCCCAACCTACCATGGAGGCTGTGATTCCACTGGGGTTGGTGAGGTGGGGGGCAGTGCTGGCTTAAAACAGTGCCTTTGTTTGCCTGAGCATCCCAGGGCCAAGGCTGCTAGCCTTCCCCTGGGAAAAAATAGCCCAAGTAAAGAAGAAAGACAGGGGTTGTTGCAGAGGTTGTGATTTAAGAAAACAAGACAAAGTTCAGTGGAAGAAGCTGGGGTGCCTCTCTTTTGTGTATTAGTTGCTCAGTCGTGTCCGACTCTTTGTGACCCCATGGACTTTAGGCCACCAGGCTCCTCTGTCCCTGGAATTCTCCAGGCAAGAATACTGGAATGGGTTGCCATTTCCTTCTCCAGGGGATCTTCCCAACCCAGGGATCAATCCCACGTCTCCTGCATCACAGGCAGATTCTTTATCGTAATGAGCCACCAGGGAAGCCCGACTCTCTTTTATAGATGATGAAACTGGTATAGATAATGGAAATTATTAGTGAAGATTTACTCTGAAATAGGCATTGCTTTTACCTGCACACCTCAAGAGTGGTCAGAAGAATTAGTAAGATACTGTATTGGTTTGGGTTGCTGAGGAGATCTTGAGACACAGACTGGAGTTCAAGAACTTTTCTTGGGAATTGATCTTGGGAAACACAGGGCTGAGAATGAGTGAAACAGGACCTAAAGGCAATCCATGGATCATTAAGACAACTACCACTGGGCACAACAGGAACTCAACCCTGCTGGGGAGTTCTGGGAGACAGCGTAGACCATGCCTCAGGCTCCCCCACTTGCTGAAGGAGGGAGCTGGGGTATTTGTCCATCATTGGGCATCTCCACTCTGTTATTGATGCTATTAGCAATGTTTTTGTTTCAAATATTTTTTCAGTGTTATAAATTTCTTTCTGGTTCTTTTTAGTTACCTTCTATTTCTTTGTTGAGATCTTCCATTTTCATTTTTTCAAAAGAACGTATGATTTCTTCTCAAAGCATTTTTTTATGGCTGCTTTAAAATCCTTATCAGATAATTCCAATATCTGAATCATCAGGTATTAGCATTGGTTAATTGTCTTTTCTCATTCAAATTATGGTTTTCTGGTTTCTGGTATGACAGTTAATTTTCTACATATCCTAGAAATCTGGGCTGTTATATTATACCTAGGCCTATTTTAAGTCTTTAATTTTAGTAGGCAGTTTCACTGTTTAGGTGTACATGTAGGTTCTCACCTACTTTGGGGGCAGTAGCTGCAACGACCATTTGGTTTCCGGAGCTTGCAACTCTAGTCTGGTCTGCTCTGCTCTTCTGGTGCTACTGGCGCTAGTGTTATCCTACTACCAAAATCAGACAAACTCAGACAAAAATGCAGGGATCAACAGCCTTCATGAATGCCGAAGCAGTCATCCTTAATAAAACATTGTCAAGTAGATTTTAGCAATATATAAAAAGAATCATATGGGTTTCCCAGGTGGCTCAGTGCTAAAGAATCTGCCTGCAAATACAGGAGACGCTAGGAGACATAAGTTGGATCCCTGGGTTGGGAAGATCCCCTGGAGGAGGAAATGGCAACCCACTCCAGTATTCCTGCCTGGAGGATCCCATGGACAGAGGAGCCTGGCAGGCCACAGTCCACAGGGGTGCAAAGAGTCAACTGCGACTGAGTAACTGAGCGTGCACGTGTGCACACGCACACACACACACACAGATCATACACCGCGGCTAAGCAGAGTTTATTCCAGGGTGGAAAGGCTGATTCAACATTCATGTATATATACACAATGGAATACTACTCAATCACAAAAAAGAATGAAATAATGCTATTTTCAGCAACATAAATGGAACTACAATCATACTAAGTGAAGTAAGTCAAATAGAAAAAGACAAATATCATATGATACCACTTACTGTGAAATCTAAACTATAATACAAAATGAACTTATTTACAGAACAGAAAGAGACTCACAGACATAGAAAACAAACTTTGGTTACCAAAGGGGAAAGGAGGGAGTGTGTGGGATAAATTAGGAGTTTGGGATTAGCAGATATAAACTACAATATATAAAATAGGGGAATTCCCTGGCCGTCCAGTGGTTAGGACTCTGTTTTCACTACCACATGCCTGGGTTCAATCCCTGGTCGGGGAACTAAGATCCCAAAAGCATTATGGCACAGCAAAAAAAAAAAAAAAAAAAAAAAGTCTTAAAAATAAAATAAATAACAGTGTCCTACTATACAGCACAGGGAACTATATTCAATATCTTATGTGTGTGTGCATGTGTGCTAAGTCGCTTCAGTTGTGTTTGACTCTTTGCGACCCTACAGACTATAGCCTGCCAGGCCCCTCTATCCATGAGGTTCTCCAGGCAAGAATACAGGAGTGGGTTGCCATGCCCTTCTGCAGGGCATCTTCCTGACCCAGGGATCAAACCCATGTCTCTTAGGTCTGTTGAATTGGCAGGTGGGTTCTTTACCACTAACGCCACCTGGGAAGCCCGCCATATAATAACCTAGAATAAAAAAAGAACAAGATGAAGAATATATGTATAAGAAAACCAAATCACTTTGGCGTACCTTAGAAACTAACACAATATTGCAAATCAGTCAAATTGCAATTTTTTAAAAACCAGATGCATTTCTATAGGTTAGGAATGAACAAATGGGCAGCAAAACTAAAAATACAATTGCTTTTTTAGAAAAGAAAAGAAATACTTAGGTGTAAATCTAATAAAACACACGTGTGTGTGTATGTGTGTGTGTATACTGAAAATGATCCCAAACACTGATTTTTTTTAAAAATCGAAGAGGATCTTAAAAAATGGAGAGACACATATTCACGGATTGGAAGACTCAACATAGTTAAGATATAAATTTTCCCCAAATAGATCTACAAGTTTAATGTAATTCTGATCAAATGCAATAAGATTTTTTGCAGACATAGACAAAATTATTATAACATTTATATTGAAAGGCGTAGGAACTAGAATAGCTCAAACAACTCTGAGAAAGAATAAAATGGGTAGGATCAGTCTACCCAACTTCAGATTTCTTATGAAGCTACCATAATCTTGGTATTGGCAGACAAAACAACACATAGTTTGTGAAATAAAATAGATAACCTAGAAATATATTCATATAAATATACACAATTACTTTTTGACAGAAGAGCAAAAGCAGTTCAATGGAGGCAATGCAGTCTTTTCAGCATATCAATTGGACATCCATAGGCAAAAAATGAACCCTGACTTAAACCTCACCCTTTATACAAAAATTAATTTAAAATGCATTATGGACTTAAATGTAAAACAATATGACATCTAGAAGAAAAAGAAGAGGAAATATTTGAGACCTGGGACCAGCAAATGTTCTTAGATTTGACACCAAAAGCGTGATCCATAAAATGTACACCTGGGACTTCCCTGGGGGTAAAGTGCTTAAGAATCCGCCTGCCAATGCAGGGGACACGGGTTTGATTTCTGGTCTGGGAAGATCGCACAGGCCTCAGAGCAGCTTAACCTGTGAGCTGCAACTACCGAAGCCCATGCTCCTAGTGCCTGTGCTCTGCAGCAAGAGAAGCCACTGCAATGAAGAATAATCCTGGCTTGCTGCAACTAGAGAAAGCTGCACACAGCAACAAAGACCCAGTGCAACCAAAAATAATAAATAAATAAGCAAACCACTACTGTAAGACTTTTAGGGAAAAAAAAAGAGGAAAAAACTGATCATGTGACCCTCATCAAAAGTAAAACCTTGGCTCTATGAAAGATGCTGGCAAGAGGATGAAAGGACCAACTGCGGATTAGAAGAAAATGTTAGCAAATAACATATAGTATAAAGAATTCTTAAAATCCAACAATTAAGAAAATCTAATTAAAATGGGCAAATATGTCTGACATTCATAGACATTTGCCAAAGAAGATAGGCAGAAACTTGTACACAAATGTCCATAGTAGCTTTATACTTATTAACCCAAAACTGGAAATTATTCAAATGTCTTTAGATGGATGAATGGCTAAGCAAAATATATAAAACATCCATATCATGGAATACTGCTCAACAGTAAAAAACAGCTATTAACACATGCAATAACCTTGATAAATCTCAAGGAAATTATACTAAGTGAAGAAAGCCAGTCTCAAAAAGACACATACCGCACGATTCCATTATATAACATAAGTGTAACAACATAATTATAGAAACGGAGAACAGATTAGTGGTTTGTTAAGGATTAGGGTGTTGGGGAGGGAGTGGGTGCAGCCCTAAAGAACAGCATGAGTAAGGGAGTGTTGTGATGGTCCTGTTAGGTATTTAGATGTGGTGATGGTTACAGGAAACTGTACAGGAGATAAAATTGCATCCCAGGAATCTCTTCAATCCCTGGCCAACCAGGACAGTAAGTCACTCAAGCAGGAGCCATCCAGCAGCCCTTGCTGCTCTGAAGAGGAGTTTGGGCTGCACCTGGAAGAAGAGCCAGGTCCTCTGGCTGCTTAGGAAGAAGAGCTCACAGGGGCTGGAAGTGACACAGACAGGAGCCACCACATCACTGGGGTGAGCGTGGCCCAATGGGGCAAACTGGCCAGAGGTTCGCCAAACGTTTGCTTTTCCTCCTTAGCACATGGCATGGCTAGACTGTTATTTCCCAGCCACCTTTGCAGGTATATGGGGTACATGACTGAGTTCTGACCAATGAGACACGGAAGGACACGCTCTTTACTTCCCGTAGGTGGTCCTCCATGCCCTGCCCCTTCCACAGTGAGCTTTAAGCCACGTAGTGGCTCAGTGGTAAAGAATCCTCCTGTAATGCAGGAGGCATAGTCCATGGGGTCGTAAAAAAGTCAGACACAATTTAGCAATTAAACAGCGACAACAAAGACAGCATAGCACAAGCTGGAAGGAACTGAGGTCCTGGCTATCCTGCAAAGGAGGACTTGCTGATCAGGAATACACACTCTGAGCATAATGCGGTGCAGCCATTATATCCAGCTTCATTTACTTGTGACAGCGTCCAGTAGTTCCTTAACTGACGGCTCCTGGTATGTACACCTCCTATTCTGCCATCAGCACCACTGACCCTGATGTCTTCCCTATGCGGAGAGGGCGGCTGGATGGCAGACTGGAATTCCCAGGCTCCCTCCCCACTACAGTTACAGAGAATCCAAGACCCTTTGAGCAGCTCTAGGTTGGGTGGGGACCTGAATTCTGGCTCTTAGAACCCTAGAAATACCAATTCTGAAAGGATCGGAAGAGAACACAAAATCTCATCTGTGCCACTGAATGAATGGGGAAACTAAGGCCAAGAGAGAGAATAGGAGGTACTTGAGGTCCCACAATAAATTAAGGGATGAGTGGGCACTCACTCATTCATTTTTTTTCATTCTTTTATTCATTTCACAGATATTTATTTAGCAGTTTATGTGTCCAGTGCAAGGATAAAATAAAGATTCCTGCCCTCATGGAACTCACAAACAAGCAAATTTCAAACATGAACAGGCCTGGTAGTGCTTGGTACTACAGGCATTAAAACAGGACCAAGAGACAAAGGGCACAGGCATCCTATTTTGTCTGGAGTAGTCAGAGAGGGCCCCCTTAGAGGAGGTAACCTAGAGTGGAGACAGGCCCTGAGGATATCAGGAATTTTCCAGGCAGTGTGTACATGCTCAGTAATTCAGTCGTGTCCTACTCTTAGCAACCCCATGGACTACAGTCCACTAGGATCCTCTGTCCATGGGATTTTCCAGGCAAGAATACTGGAGTGGGTTGCCATTTCCTTCTCCAGGGGATCTTCCAGACCCAGGAATTGAACCCGGGTCTCCTGCATTGCAGGTGGATTCTATACCACTGAGCAACCTGGATGGGTAGGGGCTGACTCTCCAGTTTCCTAATGGTTGATCTTCTAGGGTCACCTTATTTCTCTGCATACCCAAATTCCATGTATAAGCTGAGAGACTCTTGAATCTGGAGAACTCATTCATTCATTCACTCTACAAACAAGTTGCATACCTCCTCTGTGCCCAGCGTGAGCCGGGTTCTGGCATCCAGATATGACCTCATCTCTGGCCTTAAAGAGTTAACAATTCAGAGGAAGGGACAGACACATTTATAGTTACTATCTCATGTAATCCAAGCTGTGACAGAGAGATTGTGGAAGCCCAGAGGAGGCCCTGGACTGGCCCGAGATTCAGGGAAGGCTTCCTGGATGAAGGGTATATTCAGGATGGGTCCTGAATTATTCAGCGGGGAAGGGGAATGGAATGTAGGCCAACATTCCATGAAGAGATCACTCATGAAAGGCTCAGAGGTGTGAGAGACTTGGAGACATCTGTGAAATACTGAAAGGAGTTGAGATCTTTGGGATGAAAGGGGTGAAAGGAGGGGTAGAGGGGAAGGCGGATATCAAAGAGGTGAGAACAAGAGGACTTGTTAGGCTTGGTGGATGGGGAACATGCTGGGACACATTGATGCCATCCCACCTCTGCCCTAGATTTTCTGGGCTTCCTGGCCTAGGCACCACCCATCCCTAGGCCTCGGTGGCCCATCTGTAGAATATAGCACCACTGGGAGGGATGGCTCTGACATTCTACCCAGACCCCTATGAGTTTGTTTGTTGGTGTTCGTGGAACCCTATGGAAGAAGACCCGCCAGGGCAGAGCGGCCTCGCTCTCTGTGTTTCCCTTCCCCTGACACGCCCTCGCTTAAGTCGTGTCCGACTCTGTGCGACCCCACAGACGGCAGCCCACCAGGCTCCCCCGTCCCTGGGATTCTCCAGGCAAGAACACTGGAGTGGGTTGCCATTTCCTTCTCCAAAGCGACTTAGCATGGAAGAAGACCGGCCAGGGCAGAGCGGCCTCACTGTTTCCCTTCCCCTGGCACGCCCTCAAATGTCCTCAGTGCACTGGGGATCTCACTAAGGATGAAAATAAGGGGCTGGAGAAGGAGATGTGAGCATTTACCTTTTTGTTTTTAATCAAATTACACACACAGGTAAAAGGAAGAACAATGTTTCAGCAACAGACTGTCGAGGGTAAGTTCCCCAAGTAGTAGCTAAAAGGGTACAGACACTGGACCCTGACAGACCAGTGACCTGCTGTGTGATCTTAGGTAAGTCACTCAGCCTCTCTGAGCTTCCCTTTCCTCGCCGGTAAAGTGGAGTTAATCAGAACAGAATCTCACTGGGTCGTTTTGAAGACTGTATTCTGTATAAAGTGCTTAGAACAACGCCAAGCACATAGGCCTCAAAAGTGACAGGCAGTATTATTAATTACTGTTACAGTTTTCAGTGGGCAGGGTGGCGGGAGGCAGAAATGTACCCTTTGTTGGGAAGAAGGAGGAATTTCAGCCTGAAAGAGTTAAAATTGGGCCAGCTGCTCCCAACCTGTAGATAAGGTTGGAGGAAACACAGTCCAGGCCCCGGGCCCCTTCCCTGGAGAATTTATGAGGTGCTGGTCACTTTGAGGCTTAGGAGAAAAGAAGAAAAAGAAAATCGGAGGCAGAGAGTGGGGTGGAGGGAGAGGCTGAGAGCAGGACAGGGTCACCTGGCGTCTGAGCGTCTGTACCTGTGTGTGTGGCGTGCGGGACCATACTTGTGTCCGCCACGGGGCAGCGCAGGAACGACGCCAGAGCGCTCACAGCCCGACAGACCGACCTCTCGGCCCCTGGCCTGGCGACCCCCTCCGCCCCCACCGCGCGCCCGCCCCTAGCGAGTTAACGCGCCGCCCCCGAAGCGCCAGCTCCTCCCAGCCCGCCGCGTCTGGGCTCTGCCGACGCCCTCACTCGACCTGGAGGCCGGGCCCTGGGCGGACGGCGGGTGCCTGGCGGCGGGACTGACCCCGCGCCCGCGGATGCGCCGGGATCAGCCCCCGCGCCCCGCCGCACCGCCGCCGCAGGGTAGCCACTGGGTCGTCGGTTCTCCCAGGGCGCCCGCACGCCCGCCTGGACCAGGCTGCCCAGATGCGGGCGCCACTCTGCCTCTTGCTGCTTGTCGCCCACGCCGTGGACATGCTCCCCCTGAACCGAAGGAAGAAGCAAGGTATGAGGGGCAGCCGGCAGGATGGCCGGGCAGTGCAGCAGGATAGTCGAGGGGTGGCTCTGGGGGCATCTGTCTGGTGCCCGGCTCCCCAAACCGTTAGCTCTTCCAGACTGCTGTCAACCCCACTCTACAGATGGGGAGACTGAGGCCCCAGGATACTGTGGGGCAAGCTGGACCAAGAAGGGTCTCTAGGGAGGGAAAGAGCTGGCAGGCTGCCCACTCCCTGTAATAATAGTATTGCTGGGAGGGAGGAAAGTGACTTTTGCAGAGACAAGAAGCCTCAGGTGACACAGGCTAGGGGTGGAAGGGACTAGGGGACAGAGTTAGTGGCTCAGAAATCATCCCAAGCATCAGTATGGAGCCAGGAGGTGAGGTAAAGAGCCCTGAGCTGGGAGTCCCAATGCCCCAGTTTCAGCCCCAGTATAGACCCTGAATCTCTGCATGACTTCTCAGAAGGCAGTAGTTTTTGGTAGGTTCCCCCTGGGTGAGGGCCTGAGCTGCGTGAGCTCAGGGAGACTGGAGTTTGACAACATTTATTCTGGGATAACCTGGAAGACATCTACACCCTCCAAGAGCCTCAGTTTTTCCATCTTGACCTCCTAGGGCCACTAAGAGGATGAACCAAGGTTCAGATTATAAATGTACCAGAGGCACAAAGTCGGGGGCCCCTTGCACTCTCACCTTGGGACTCTATGCCATGTTCCCTCCCTGCGGGAGTCAGAATGTCCCAGGAGGTAAGTTTGAGGTTGTCCCTGCAGACCGAGGTGGGTAAGCGAGTCCCACACCTGAGCCGTCAGCCCTTTGACCTCCGTCCAGTTGGCAGTCTGAGAGTTGAGGGCCAAATGCCAGCCTCTGTGCCCAGGGTTTTCCACGCACGGAGGGAGTCCCCACCACATCCTCATGACATAGGGATCATCCTATTCATAGAGCCAGGTGCCAAGGCTCAGACAGGCTGAGTAACTTTGCCAAGTTGACCAGCAGGTGAATAAGACCCTGTGTCTTCTTTCTTTCCAGCTCTGGTGTTAGGTTTGAGCAAGGCTGCATGGGAAAGAGAACAAGACTGCTCTCTGGGGGCTTCTAGTCCCTTTTAGTATAAAGCCCTGAATAGACCAAATCACTCCTGGAGTGAAACAGGAGGCTGAGAGTGGTTGTTGGAGAATGGAGGCGTGGATTTGGGTGGGAGAGAAAGACTGAGGTCTGAAGGACTCCAGGTCCAGGCGTGACTAGACAGAGGGGTCCAGGGAAGGGAGAGGTGGGTGGGCTTCAGGTGAGCTGGGGGAAGTCTGCGACCTCATGGGGACACTGGTCTGCAAACAGCCCTTTTATGGTAAAGCTCATAGGCTCTGGAGTCAGCCTGCCTTCCTCAGTTACCAGCTGAGTGACCTTGGGGATGTCACTTTTTCTCTTTGAACATCTGTCTATTAGAAGCTCTCTAAGATTTTCTCAGTTCTCAGAAAGACCAAAAAAAAAAAAAAAATTAAAAGTGTAAAACACCTCTCTCCTCAGTAACTCCTCTTTAAAATAGGAATAATGATCTTCATATCCAACTCACAGGGCAGATGTGGGTAAGACTCAGTGAGTTAGCATGTCTGTTAAGTGAGTAGCCAAATGCAGTAGTCATTCTCCTTTCCTGCCCATCATGTCATTGGTCACTCACAACAGCCCAGGGTGGGTGGGGGGGATGCTTATTTTCTGCATGAGGAAACTGAGATTCAGAGAGAAAAACTGATTGTCCAAGGTGGCCCAGCAGGTTAGTAGCAAAGCAGGCTTGAATCCCAGCTGGTCTGACATGATGCTGAGAAGATGTCTCCTGAGCTCTGTTGGTCTTCCCTTCTCAGAGCCTCAATTTCCCCATCTGAAGAGGAGCTGGTTTAGAAGAGCTTTAAGCTGCTTCTGAGTTCTCAAACACATGCCACACAGACACACAGAATCAAGAAGAAGAAAACGTCCAGTCCCTCTTCCATCCCCAGTTGCTCAGTGAGGAGGTTGGGCACGGCTGCACCTTACATGGCCACTGTTTGGTGAGGGGGCTACTGGCGCCCCTCCCTGTGGTTGTTGATCTGTTGCATCTGGAACACATGCATGTCCAGGGCAGCATCTTCGGAGAGAGGCTTTGTGACTCTGTTTACTTGTCAGGTGCAATGGAGATAGCCTTGGATTTTAGTCCCACCCCGCCCCCTACTCCTTTTGGGAGAGTGGATTCCTCCAACCTACCTCCTACCCACAGCCTTGGTTTCCCCATTGGCACTAGGGTGGAGGTAGGAGGTAGCAGAAAGCTTCCTGTAACCTATTCTGCAAGGCAGTCATAGGAGTCTTGGCCAAACAGCTTTGAGCATTGCTGGCTTCAGCAGATTTCTTGATGGCGGGACTTATCAGAGCATTCGTGGTGAAGAGGCAGAGGACAGAGAATAGGACCTTTCCCAAACCAGTTACAGATTAGCGACCATTTTTCATAAGACAGCTGCTTGGAAACTTCCACACAAGATCCCCAAGGGTCTTCCCAGCTTTGACATTCTGGTCTAACTTTGGCCGAGAATGTGTCGTGAAGGCACCTAGATATTAGCAATGCCTCTTTTCTCCTTTCCTCTCCTTTCTTCTCCCCTCCTTCCCAGCCCCCCTTCCTTCTTTAATTCTTTCCTTTCTTCTTTCCTTCCTCTCTCTCTTTCCCTTGCTCATTCAATAAGCATTACAGGGCAGACCCTGAGCCAGGCTCTGTGTTGGGAAGTCTGGGAGTGTCAAGGTAAATGGACCTGGGGCCCTTGAGGAGTAGCTAGTGTGGAGGGATGCCCTTCCCTGGTCCTCTCCCACCTCCCCTCCAGCGTTTGACCTGCTCTGCAAGGTCAAGAGGAACGTTCTCTGGGCCCAGCAGCCGCCGAGGCTGAGCTGTCACCCTCAGGGCCTGGCTCCCACAGACCCGTGCTTCGTCAAGCTCCAACATCACTGTTTTTTGATGAAACCTAATTTTTCTGTTTCCAAGACAAGAAAGACGAAAAGAAAAGGCTTGAGAACGGTTCTCAGAGCTCAAGTGACTCTTACAAAACAACATGTTGATTAATTAAGTATAAACGAATCAGAACCAGATGGGGACGTTTCTCTTGAACATGCTGGGGTGTCCCGGCAATAGGAGAGTCGGGCAGGGTGAGGGGTCCTGGTCTGTAACCCTGCCTTGATATGGAGCCGCATTTAGGCAATGAGGAGAAGACAGGCTATCCCCGACTCTCCTCAGTGTCTATGGCCTGCCAGGGAGGGGCCTTGTGGATGCAATTGTCCCCCACATTCACATGGTGCCTTTAGATCCTTCTGGACCTGGGGCAGCAAAGGGCAGAGGGAGGAGCTCTGGAATTCAGGGCCCTCTCTTGCCCTGGATGTGTGATTTGGGGCCGGCCACATGCCTTCTCCAATTCAGTTCCACATCTGTGAAATGGGAATGGTTGTGCCTACCTCTTTGGCGTTTGGGCCGATTCACCACAGCCACAGGGAAAGGGGTCCGAAGGCATACAGTAGGTGCTTCATAAGGACTCAACCACTTCCCCCTCCATTTTACAGCAGAGCGGATGCTCCCTGGGCTGGGGGGAGGGAGTCTCGTGTGGGTTGAATCTCCCCTCTGCCCTTCTCCCCTCTCTGAGCCTCTAGAAATAGAGATTTCTTTACAAATAAAGAAAATTATCTGTACAGTGACTATGGCAGTGCCCACTCCAGAGGCCTGTTAGATGGACTGAATATAATAATTCTCCAAACTGAGAACCCCTGTGTTTATGTCCAGACAGGCAGCACTGTCCCCTGCCCAAAGACTGAGAAACTGAGACCCAGAAGGCAGGTGCCCAAGGCATTGGCCGTGATAGAGGAGGACCTGGGTTTCTAGTCTCCAGGTCAGGGCCATGGCTGGGCACAGAGCAAAGTATATCTCACCTCCCTCTCCCCTGGGTGGAGATAAACCTACCCCTGCCCAGCCACCAAAGGAGATCCTTAGGGCGAGCACGTGCCAGGAACTCTGCGTGTGGGTTGTGAAGTCTGACTGTGGCGTTGCCTGCATCCTATTTCCTAGACAAGAGGTCTGGGGCTCCAAAAGAGACAGAGACCTGCCCGGGAACTCCCAACAGCTGAGTTGGGAGGTGGACCCAGAGTTTTGGAGGCTCCGAAGTCTGTGCATAGAAAAGGAAGTGAATCCTATCAGAGACTTGCCAAGGGCTACAAGGAGGAGTTCAGTTCAGTTCAGTTCAGTTCAGTCGCTCAGTCATGTCCAACTCTTTGCCACCCCATGGACTGCAGCACGCCAGGCTTCCCTGTCCATTACCAACTCCCAGAGTTTACTCAAACTCATGTCCATTGAGTCAGTGATGCCATCCAACCATCTCATCCCCTTCTCCTCCCGCCTTCAATCTTTCCCAGCATCAGGGTCTTTTCAAATGAGTCAGTTCTTCGTATCAGGCGGCCAAAGTATTGGAGTTTGGCATCTGAGGCCCTCCATGAATGGACACTGGCCCTGTCTGCAGTCGGACCTCCACCCTCAATACAAGGAGGAGGGTTGGTAGTAAAACAGGCTCAAATCAGTCTGACATGATTCTGAGAAGATGTCTCCTGAGCTCTGTTGGTCTTCCCTTCTCAGAGCCTCACTTTCCACATCTGAAGAGGAGCTGGTTTAGGAGATCCTTAAGATGTTTCTCTGGAGAAGGCAATGGCACCCCACTCCAGTACTCTTGCCTGGAAAACCCCGTGGGCGGAGGAGCCTGGTGGGCTGCCGTCTATGGGGTTGCATAGAGTCAGACACGACTGAAGTGACTTAGCAGCAGCAGCAGCAGCAGCAGCAAGATGTTTCTCAGTTCTAAAAGACACACACACACACACAGAAAATAAAGAAAATGAAGACTTCCAATCCCTCCCCCAACCCCAGTTGCTCAGTGAGGAGGTCGAGCATGGCTGCACCTACCATGCCCTCTGTTTGGTGAGGGGGCTACTGGCATCCCTTCCCACAGTAGTTGATCTGTTGCATCTGGAACACGTGCATGTCCAGGGCAGTATCTTCAGAGAGAGACTTGTGGCAAGGAGGGGGCATCTGAGAGGAGCCCCATTAGAGGGCTAGGTCTTGGGAATTTGTCAGCTGGAAGCAGCAGTAGCATAGGAGCTGGGGACTCTCGCAGGCGGAGCGGAGGGTCTGGCCGGTGGGAAGGGCCAAAGGGGCTGTGTGGCAGAGCTGGTGGAGGTCTGACTGCAGACAGTTCCAGTATCCTGTCATGGAGGGCCTCGGATGCCATTTGCCTGTCACCATCGTCACAAAGAAATGTTTACTGAGCCCCTCCTGGCGATCAGGCCCTAAATTAGGTGTTGGCGAGGACAGCAGAGTTGTGCTCCATCGTCCCTGCTGTCAGTGCTCAGTTGCTCAGTCGTGTCTGGCTCTTTGCGACTCCATGGACTATAGCCAGCCAGGCTCCTCTGTCCATGGGATTTTCCAGTCAAGAATACTCCAAAAGTCTACAAGCAATAAATGCTGGAGAGGATGTGGAGAAAAGGGAACCCTCTTACGCTGTTGGTGGGAATGCAAACTAGTACAGCCATTATGGAGAACAGTGTGGAGATTTCCTTAAAAAACTGGAAATAGAACTGCCTTATGACCCAGTAATCCCATTGCTGGGCATACACACTGAGGAAACCAGAATTGAAAGAGACATGTGTACCCCAATGTTCATCACAGCAGTGTTTATAATATCCAGGACATGGAAGCAACCTAGATGTCCATCAGCAGATGAATGGATAAGAAAGCTGTGGTACGTATACACAATGGAGTATTACACAGCCATTAAAAAGAATACATTTGAATCAGTTCTAGTGAGGTGGATGAAACTGGAACCTATTATACAGAGTGAAGTAAGCCAGAAAGAAAAACACCAATACAGTATACTAACACATATACATGGAATTTAGAAAGATGGTAACGATAACCCTGTACGCGAGACAGCAAAAGAGACACAGATGTATAGAACAGCCTTTTGGGCTCTGTGGAAGAGGGTGAGGGTGGGATGGTTTGGGAGAATGGCATTGAAACATGTATAATATCATATAAGAAATGAATCGCCAGTCCAGGTTCGATGCAGGATACAGGATGCTTGGGGCTGGAGCACTGGGATGACCCAGAGGGATGGTACAGGGAGGGAGGTGGGAGGGGGATTCAGGATGGGGAACACGTGTACACCCGTGGTGGATTCATGTTGATGTATGGCAAAACCAATACAATATTGTAAAGTAATTAGCCTCCAATTAAAATAAATAAATTTAAATTAAAAAAAAGAATACTCCAGTAGTCAAGAACTACTGGAGCAGTTTTCTACTCCAGTCCCTGTTGTCAGAGAGCTCAGCATCTCCTAGAGGTGTCAGAAATGAATCCATCATGAAAAAAAATGGCACAGACAGGATCCTGCTGCTTCTCAGTATAGCCCAGAGAGGCTGGTCGTCGGTGGTCCTCATCTCAGTTGAGGAATCTGAGACTCAGAGGTGGGACGTTGCTCAGCCGAGGTGTCACAGGATAAGGGGACCCTCTTCAGTTTGTTCGCCTGCCTCGTCTTATCCATCTATTAGTCCGCTCTCTCTTCATCCATCTTTCCATCCTTCCATTTAGTGAAAAAAAACTGAAGCTCACGCTGATTCAGAGCTTTTCAAACTGAGGTTTGGAATCATTCAGCAGATCTGGGAAATAAATTTAGTAAATGCAACTAGCATTTAGAATGCTGAAGTGGCATAGAATAGAATAAAACAGAGTATAGAGTAGAATAAAATAGAGTGAAGTCAGCAAACTTTTTTGCAAAGGGCCAGATAGGTAATATTTTAGGCTTTGTAGGACATACTCTTCCTGTTTTGTTTTTGTTTTTTTTTTTAACAAACCTTTAAAAATATTAAACCATTCTTAGCTCACAGCCATACATAAAGAAGCCATTCAGTTCAGTTCAGTTCAGTTCAGTCGCTCAGTCATGTCCGACTCTTTGCGACCCCATGAATCGCAGCACGCCAGGCCTCCCTGTCTATCACCAACTCCCGGAGTTCACCCAAACTCATGTTCATCGAGTCGGTGATGCCATCCAGCCATCTCATCCTCTATCATCCCCTTCACCTCCTGCCCCCAATCCCTCCCAACATCAGAGTCTTTTCCAATGAGTCAACTCTTCACATGAGGTGGCCAAAGTACTGGAGTTTCAGCTTCAACATCAGTCCTTCCAAATAACACCCAGGACTGATCTCCTTTAGAATGGACTGGTTGGATCTCCTTGCAGTCCAAGGGACTCTCAAGAGTCTTCTCCAACACCAGAGTTCAAAAGCATCAATTCTTCGGCGCTCAGCTTTCTTCACAGTCCAACTTTCACATCCATACATGACCACAGGAAAAACCAAAGCCTTGACTAGACGGACCTTTGTTGGCAAAGTAATGTCTCTGCTTTTGAATATGCTATCTAGGTTGGTCATAACTTTCCTTCCAGGGAGTAAGCATCTTTTAATTTCATGACTGCAATCACCATCTGCAGTGATTTTGGAGCCCAAAAAAATGAAGTCTGACACTGTTTCCACTAAGTTAGCCCATGGGCCATAGTTTGCCAACCCCCTTCATGGAAAATATCAGAATGCATTGCAGATGTTAAGATGAGTTATCATTTTGAGAAATGGGTTTTTGCTTCCATATATATGTGAATGTGTGGCTGCATGTGTATACCCGTATGTAGATGTGTATGCACATGGATGTGGTATGTGTGAGTGTGGATAAGGGGGTGTGTGTACTCTGTGTACTGTGTGTGTACTGACATAAAAATGTAATTTTTACTATTGTCCAAAAAGTGTGGAGGCCACTGTATCAGCTGAGCCCAGTGCAGTCCTCCCGACAGTTCTGAGAGGAGGGTTCCAGGGGGTCCTGGGATTGCAGATGGGGAGTTGAAGGCCCTGTGGGTCACACAACCGTAGGCATGTGAACCCCAAAAGTCTGGCTCTGGAGCTCCAAACAGGAGGCTAAATTGCCTTTAAAGTAGCAATTGCCCTCGACATATTTGTCCTTACGCTTGTTTCTGACGGCCCTGAATCTGATGGCCATGTCCTTCCCAAGATGTTTTCTTTTCTCAAGGTGGACTTTAGCCCCAGGAAATGGAATGATCCATCAGGGTCTAAATGTCCTCCTGCATCAGACATCCCCAAGGAGCTGCTGAGTGCTGGACATTGTATGTTCCTTTCACATCGACCCTCCCCCAGCCTTGCCGGGTGGATATGGTTACCTTTCTTCCTTTACAGAAGAAGCAGGCTGTCTCAGAGAGGGAAACCGACTTATCCAAAGTCACATAGCCAATGTTCCTGATTCCAGAACCATGGGAGCAGGTCCCCCCTACTAAAGAGTGCTCCAGAAAGTCCATCTAATGCTGCCAGTACCCACCCGCTCATTCATATAGGTCTTCACAGTTTGCAAAACAGTTCAACTTCCATTTTCTCTCTGGAGTTCTGGAGACAGGTTATCGAATGATGGAATGCTAGGGCTGAAAAGGCCAGTTGAGGCCTTGGAGACCCATGTTTGTGTAAACAAAAAAAAAAAAAAAAAAAATGGAGCTCCAGGCGAGGAAGTACCTCAGCCAAGATCACCCAGCCGGGGTGGAGGTGAGGATGCAGGACAGGGGGCAGGGCCGCGAGGGTGGCTTTGGATAGGCAGAAGAAGGCACTTGCTCCGGAGCCTGCAGTCTGGTTTAGAGCTTCTCAGAGCCTCAGTTGCTCGTGTCACTTGGGAATGCTCCATCTGCTTTGTCTTTCTCCCAGGCCCAGAAGAAATGTTAGATGAGAGGGTGCAACAGAGAGGGCTTGCACAGCTCTGCAGAGGTTTCTTAGTAACCAGAGGCCAGCCCAGGTCCAGGAGCTTGTAAGGGCCTCCAGGGTTACCTGAGTGCCACACGGGGTCTGTGGCCTGGGTGTGTGGTTCCATGAGAGGCACCTGGTGGAGGCCCGGGACCCACGCAGAACCGCCATGCCCTTGAAGCGAGTCCTTCTGTCAGAGCCCAGACTGTGGACACTGTTAGGACGTAGAAAAGCCCAAGGTTCTTGGATACCCAGGGACACACACCTCGTTTATGTGTCAGAGGGATTCTCATGGGGACACACACCTCAGTTAACCAGAAGGAACGGGTTAAGTGTGCTTACTCAGTCGCTTCAATCATGTCTGACTCTTTGCAATCCCATGGACTGTAGCCCACCAGGCTCCTCTGTCTGTGGGATTCTCCAGGCAAGAATACTGAAGTGGGTTGCCATGCCCTCCTCCAGGGGATCTTCCTAACCCAGGGATGGAACCCATGTCTCTTATGTCTCCTGTATTATAGGTGGATTCTTTACCACTGCCCCTCATGTATATATCCACACACATATATGTTCCTAAAAACATTTATTTGTTTCTTTAAAGGTACTTAATTTTCACTGCAACAAAGGTTTAGAAAGTCTCTTTTTGATTTTGTTTTACGGTTATTTCCTCTATGCCAACTGTTACCTGTGTTGTTTTATTTACCAATGTCAGGCACTATGCATATAAACTGACTAAATTCTCCTAAGAAACCTGTGATGTGGGTACTATTATCGTCCCCATTTTACATATGAGAAAACTGAGGCACAGAGGGGTTGAGTGACTTTCCCTAGGTCACACAGCCAAATTTACATCCTTCCTAGTCCCAGAGCCCAGACTCCAATTACCAAGCTCAGTTGCCTCCCAGCCTTATTTAGTCCTTGCAGCAACCTGGAAAAGGATGTTATTATCCACATTTCACAGACGAGGAGACTAAATTAAGAGAGAAAGGAGCATTAGTTAAAGAATGTGAAACTGCCATTTTTATAGGCTGAAAAAAGCCAAATATTAGTGATTTCATATGTTCCAGTCTACTAGCTTGGCAAGTAAGTTTGGCAAAGCCATGATTTAAACCCAGATGATTGATTCCAAAGGTTGGGTCCATAGCCACCCTGCCTGGCCTTCTCCCAGTACATCCAGATAATAGCCCACGAGGTAGTTGGATCCTGTAGTTCTACAGAGGCCTTCCAAGCATAGAGAGGGCTATCAACTTGCCAGGATCACACAGCCAGGATGGGGAGAGGTTGGGATGTGCCCCCCACTCCAGGTCTCCCTGGCCGGAGCCTCCTTGTCTCAGCTCTGTGCAGCCATCAGCACCACCCAGGACACACACACACCCTCGGCCCCACCCTGGGGATTCCTCCAGGGTCCCACAGTGCATGGTCTGGTTCCCGTTGCACGGGGGAAGCTCCCTCATCTTGGGCACTGCTGCCTGAGGCCAGGCCACCACCACCCACCCTGGGATGATTTCTTATAATGTCGCATGATTCACGGGGCCCCTGCTCTGTGGCCCTTGGTGGGGGCCTCTCTGGGTTTTTGTGGGTGGGGGGTTCTGTTTCATTAGTTCAGAAGAAAGGCATGTGCAAGCCTGGGGGACACAGACCACGTAGGGAAACCACTCCCTTTCGCCAGAAGCCTCCACTTTCCCTGCAGACTGACTGCAGTGCCCACATCCGCAGGGTGGGGACACCCAGAAAGGAATGTCACAACTGCTCTTCTGCAGCCTGCTCTGCTGTTGGCAGGCAGGCACGGCTGTCTCCAGCATGTCCCAGATGAGCGGTGGGAGGTCGACTGACTGGCACGAAGGCCACGGGCTCTGCTGCTCACCAGCTGAGTGATGTTGGGCAGGTCACCTCTGGTGGCTAATTTGCAAGATGGGGCACAAAAGGCACCCACGGCACATAGTGAGTGCTCAGTTGGTGAGAAGAGTGTCTAGTGCCGGGCAGGGAGTGCGGGATTTGGGCTCTGACAGGCCTGGGCTCAGCTCCCGGCTCTGCTACTGCCATGTTCGTGTGAAGATATTTCATTACTGAATCTCAGTGTTGTCTGTCAGTACCACGGTGACAATAGCAGCATCTACATCATAGGATTGTCTTGAAGATCAAAATTGTGCATGTAACCCACCTGGGAGACAGTAGGTGCTAATAAATGGTGACACCAGTCATGCGTCATAGGAAAGTTGGCTTGCTCTACTGTCCAGGACGTTCCAGCCTAACATCAGACAAGCCCCTGCCTGGGTTTGAAAGTCCTTGGCAGACCTAACTCTTCAAAAGAAAGTTATTTGGGGAAGCCCAGATTCAGAGACTAGGGAGGCCCTAAGGGCTGTGTGTCTATAGCACAGTGACTCACCCTCTCTGAGCCTCTGTTCACTCCTCTATGAAGGGGGACCTCAGAGAACAGCAGTGAAGACAGAAGTGTGTGTGTGTGTGTGTGTTGCTTGCACATTATAAACGTATAAATGATGTGATGAGGCCTGACATCCTGCCCTCTGCCCACAGCAGCTGGAAAAACGCAGTCAGATGCTGCCTTTCAGACATACTTTTCCTTCCTCCTCCCCTCTTGCCTGCTTCTGGCAGACATGTGAGCCCAACAGACTTAATTCATAGCACATTATCAGCTTCAGTTGAGCTGATAATGCTTATTTTGTATTATCGTATTTTTTCCTTACTTTTTAAATGATTGTGCTTAGTCACTCAAGTCGTGTCCAACTCTTTGTGCCTCCATGAACATTAGCCCACCAGGCTTCTCTGTCCATGGGATTCTCCAGGCAAGAATACTGGAGTGGGTTGCCATTTCCTTCTCCATTTTAAATGGTTACAAATTGTCAATGTTTATTTTTACTCTTAACATTTACTTCACTTATTTTAAAATTTTCATTTTACTTAAACATCTTATTTTTATTAATTTTAATGTATTTAGTTTATTGAAGTGTAGTTGATTTACAATGTGGTGTTAGTTTCGGGTATACAGCAAAGTGATTCAGCTATATATATATATATTTTTTTTTTTTTTCAGATTCTTTTCCCTTATAGGCCATTACAAAGTACTAAGTGTAGGTCCCTGTGCTATCCACTAGATCTTTGTTGGTTGTCTGTTTTATATATAGTGCCTTAGCACTTTATAATTTACTGTCTTTGTTCTGGCCATCATCTTGTGGATAAAAAGCTAATAAACTGTGTTATTTGCATGATATCTAATTTGCTTATCATATCTCCTTAGATTAGTGAATTTAGGCAGTTATAAATAAATACTTTATATGAACTCCTTTTAAGTGTCTTTTGTGGATTTGTTCAGCTTGTCTAAAAAATGATTTTATTAGGGTTGTATCAAATGTTAATCTTTTTCCCAGGAAATGTCAAACTCAGATGAACAAACATGGTAAGAATTTCATATGGTGAACATTTTTGCAGAAACAATCTGATGCATTCTAAATGGTTGTTACTATCAAATGAAATTGCCCTCAAATTTTCTTGCAAGGGGTTAATGCAATTTATTTAAATTTACAAATTTATTTTTATTTTATTCTTACATTTTATTTGTCTAAGCTTTTTATTTTTCTCTTTTATTTTAAAATGCCTTTTTAGTTTAAATTTTTATTAGTTTAAGTTATGTTTTATTTTAAATCTTTTAATTTTACTTTTTGGGTTGTTAATTTCTTTTAAGATAATGTTATTGTGTTTTTATTTGCCCACTTTTTTATTGGGTTTCCTGAATTTTCTTCATCAGTTTATAGGTATGTGTGTGCTCAGTCGGTCAGTCGTGTCTGACTCTGTGACCCCATGGACTGTACTCCACCAGGCTCATCTGTCCATGGAATTTTCCAGGCAAGAATACTGGAGTGAGTTGCCATTTCCTACTCCAGGGAATCTGCCTAACCTAGGGATCGAACCCATGTCTTCTGCATCTCCTGCATAGGCAAAACAAATTCTTTACCAGTGTGCCATCTGGGAAGCCATCAGTTTATAAGACTTCCTTGTATTACCTACATATTAATCTCCTGTTGATTTTCACATGGAAGGTATCTTTCTTTAATCTGTTATCCCAACTGCTAACTTTGTATATACTTTGGAGAGTAGACATTGTTACTTATAATACTGCTCAAGAAAGGGTTTGAAGGTTTTTTTGGTAGGAGTGGAGTTTTTCTATCTTATGGTCTGGGCTGTTTGATCTTACAAAATTTCCTCGTAGAAAGGTCTCATGAGAAGGGTGTGAGTTCCCAACTCTGTCTTTTGAGCAGATCACCCTTCCTATGAGCGATTCTTCCTTGACAAGTGTTTTCAGTCCTGATGCAGCGGCCCTAGGGCCTTCCCTGAGGATACTCCTGGAACTCTCAAATGCAGGTGACTCTTCTCTGTCCACCTTCATTCCTGGTTGTCCCTGGGTCACTGCATTTCAGCCGGCACACATCTATTAAACCCTTGCTGTCAGCCAGACTCTGTCCTTGACTGATGAAGGTGGCAGGCCCAACAGAGTGAATAGGAGAAGTATCAGCTGGATACACCAGCCCCGGGTCAGGGGGAGTTGGCTTGATATTTTCCCCACGAGTGGAGCGTCCCACCAATGGCTGACATTCTGCCAGGGCTGCTTTCTCTGAATGGTTTCAATTCTTGGACCATCTTATTCTCATGCATCAATAATCCTCCCTCCAGCCCCCTCCCTGTTAAAGGAAAAAGAAAGAAACTGGCACTCAGGACATTTGTGAGTAATGCAGACTTGAAGATTGACGGTCTGGGGATGCTGCTAAGGCCTCCATCTGCAGTGCAGGTGGTCTCAGGCATAAGACCACTGAGTCATTCCTGCGACCTCCTCTCCTCCTCCTGTCTGACCCTGCACCACACAGCTCCGGGCCCCTCTCTGTGGGCCTTGGGCTCTAGGATGTGTGACTTTCAGTGGCACTTTTCTACCTTTGGAGAGCCACCAGGCGTGAGACAGAAGGAAGGGGCTGACAGGCCATCAGGGAGGTACAGCTCCCAGCAGTTAGGAGCTAGGGCTCTGGTTTGCATCCCACTTGACTCTTTGCTGTGAGTACTTGGGTGAACCGCTTTACCTTTCTAAGCCTCAGTTTTCAGTCTGTGAAAGTGGGTAAATATAGCCCAGCTTTGCAAGGCTGTGATGGGTTTGCAGTGATTTAACAGAAGGACCTGATGGCACAGGGTCCTGCATGCTGTAGATATTCAGCAGGCATCGGCCTGGCTCTGCCCCTCTGCAGACCTGGTCCTTCAGAGGGTCTATAGGAGCTCATAGAGATCAGCATCTCTGGCTGTGGCTGTTTGTCTTGGTTCTAGCTGTTACTCCTGCCTTTAAATGGATAAGAAGGATTACAATCCCCATTTTGCAGATGAGAA
The DNA here is from genome assembly GCF_029407905.1 of Bubalus kerabau. Taxonomy (NCBI): domain Eukaryota; kingdom Metazoa; phylum Chordata; class Mammalia; order Artiodactyla; family Bovidae; genus Bubalus; species Bubalus kerabau. The sequence goes on from NC_073636.1 coordinate 60,742,451, forward strand.
AACTGAGACCAGCTAACAGTGGGTGTGGAATTTCCCAGCCCTGCAAGCCTAGGTCCCTCCAACTGACTGGGTTTTGGTGTGGTGGAGACAGTACCCCAGGACCATGAGAGGTTTCCTAGACAAAGCCTCTGTCACCTTCTTCCGTTCAGCTCCTCTCTGCTGGCATCATACCAGTTTTGAGCACCTACTGTGTGCCAGGAAATTTGTGTGCATTAATTACCCATAACCTCAGGAGTTAGGACCCATTTTACAGAAGAGGAAAGTAGGATCCATATAGGTGAGGCCACGTGCCCAGGTTTCCACAGCCCCCATCCATCTGGGTTGGAAGCCGAGCTGGGGCTCTGAAGCCAGAGCTCTTATTCACTGTGCCAGGAATTGCTGAGCTGAACCCAGGGCAGCAACGAGGATAAAGCTGACTCCCATTTGGTGAGTCCTTGGCATATGAACCGGGCATGCTGCTAGGTGCTCTGTAGGTTATTACTGCCCTTCATCCTCCAGACAACCCTTTGATAGCATCATTTTCATTTTGCAGCTGAGATGTGAGGCTCAGAGAAGTGAGAGGGACCCCCCAGGGTCAAGGTTGCAGAGCTGGGATTCAAACTCAGATGTATATGACCTGGATTCCTGCCTGCCTCATGCTGCCTCCCCTCATCTCCTACTTCCTGAGCTGGGCAGTTGGTCTGGGGGCCTGGGCTGGCAGATGCCTTTTCTGTGTTTCTCACCTTTGAGAATGACCCGGGGAGCCATCCAGACAGGGCCTCAGGTTTCAGCCCAGCTTGGAGGTGGCGGGTATGCAGCAGGTGTAGGGAGCAACTGAACAGCAAGATGTGAGTGAGGCTTTGTCCCAGTGGCCTGTGAATGTCAAGAGGCCACCGCAGGTCATGGAAGCACGACCAGAGCCAATGAAGTGAAGGAGCAGAAGGGATTCAGGCTCCTCTGGAGGAGGCTGCAGACTAGATACCGTCATGGGATTCTCAGATCAGGTCTCTTTAGAGCTGAGGACGGGGAGCTGACTGCAGCTCACACCAGCTACCTGCTGCACCATGAACTAGACTGCTTACCTTTTAATTCTCATAATTACCGTTGAGCAAGACTTGTCCATCTGCTGCTCACAGCCAATAGCCTGGTCCAGAACCCTCCAGATGACCACAGGCCTCCAACTTGGGCTCCCAGCTCCCACTGCTACCCCTTCCCATCCATTCTGCTCAGCCCCAAAGGGACCTCTTGAGATGCAGGCTCTTGTTGGCCTGCACCCTGCAGGATCTTCCCGTCTTGCTTCCAGGAAAGCCCAGAACTAGCCTTTTCTGAGCCCAGCACCTCAATCTGGGCTGATCTGCCTTTTTGACCAGTCTCTGTGTTCTGGCCTCACTGCCCTCTTCCATGCTAAGCCCCTGGACCTTTGTACCTGCTGGTCCCTCTGCCAGGAATACGTTCCTTGTATGTCTCAGTGAGTCCTGTCTTGTGGCCGGACCCTCCTCTCCTCTGCTCACTCTTTCCTTTCATTCACTTCCTGTCACTGTCTCAGATGACCTCTCTTTCTCCTTTAGAATGCAGACTCCATGAGGAGGGCTGTCTTGTCTTCTGATGGATCCCCAGTGCCTACAACACTTCTTGGCTCGTAGTAGGTCCTTGATACATATTTGTGGAAAGAACAGGCTTTCTAGTGAGTGGATGATTGCCTCTAGCTTACAGTGAGCAAACCGAGGTCCAGTAACAGGCCCAAGGAATGAAGTATGGAACTGGGATCTAAAGGCAGGTTTCTTGGCTTCCCTAGTGGCTCAGATGGTAAAGAATCTACCTGCACTGTGGGAGCCCTGGGTTTGATCCCTGGGTTAGGAAGATTCCCTGGGGAAGGAAATGGGTACCCACTCCAGTATTCTTGCCTGGAGAATTCCATGGACTGGAGAGCCTTGGCAGACTACAATCCATGGGGTCGCAAAGAGTCGGACATGACTTGAGCGACTGACACTTTCACTTTTCCTTTCCCATAAAATAAGAAGTGATAACAGCACCTGCCTTCTTGCTTTTTAAAATGAGGTCTGGAAGCCAGCGCCATCAGCATCCCTGGGGAGCTTTGTCGAAAAGCAGACTCTCAGGCCTCACCTCAGACCTTTAGCATCAACATCTACACTTGAACCCAAGACCCCTGGGCACTTTGTATGCTCAATAGTTTAGGAAGCCCTGGCTGACTTCACAGAGTGGTTATTTTAAAATCACATGAGTTCATACATATATGACACCAGGTGAACCACCGTTAAGTGTTAAACCAACAGTACACATCGAGGAGTGGAAGTGCCTCTGTTTTAAATAAGCAGGCCCAGGTGATTCTTTTTTTTTTTAATTTTCAATAAGCATAATAAATATCTTCAAAGAGATAGGCTATTTGGTAGTAACTGACGAAATAACCACTTCCCAGGTAGCTCAGTAATAAAGAATCCACCTGCAATGCAGGAGACATAAGAGGTGCGGGGTTCAATCCCTGGGTCAGAAAGATCCCCCGAAGAAAGAAATGGCAACCCACTCCAGCATTCCTGCCTGGAGAACTCCATGGACAGAGGAACCTGGTGGGCTACAGTCCATGGGGGGGGTCACAAAGAGTCGGACACGACTGAGCGACTGAGCACACATGCAGTAAAATAAGCAGTTATCTTTAAAAGACTAATTGGAGATACAGGGTCTAAGAGGAAAATGCATACAGCCCCAGGGGATTCTGATGTGGATTTGGTTCTAAGGCTCACCACTGGCTGGGAAACAGCAGATGTGTGTGTGAGCCCTGGCTCCACTACCAGCCTCCATCTCCCCACCTCCCCAGCCAGTGGAAACCAATGTCTAAGAAGGATTCAAGCAGGAGCTGGGGCAGGGTACTTACCCACTCCTCCAAGTCCAGGTGGTAGCAAGAGAATCACTCAGAGAGTGCCTGGAGGGGACCTGAAGGACAGGGAAACAGTCATTTGGCCCCCTGATTGAACACATAGGTACTGATCTGCTCCATGTCATGGAGAAAAGGGGAGATGAGCACGGGATGAAGGGAGATTGAATGAGATGCAGAAGGGCAGGGTCAGTCTTGGGACAGCCTATACTGCCACTGTCTGGCTAATTTCCTGTCTCTATCAAGGTCAAATGAACATTGAAGGAGACTAGCCTTAGCACAGCACAGGAAACTGAGCAAGGCCTTAGCAAGGGGACCTGTTACTCTGTGTGGAGGATTAAAGGAGGCATTGGGATACACTGGCGGTGGGAAGGCAGTGTGGCCTTGAGGTGAGGCCTTCAGGTTCTGCAGTCACACTGCCTGTGTTGGACTATCCAGTCAGATACCTCTTAGTAAGTCACTTACCTCTTAATAAGTGACCTCGAGCAAGCAGCAGCATTGCTCTGGACCTCAGTTTCCTCTTCCGAAGTGGATACGATCATTGTACCTAATGAACCATGCAGCGTCTCTACATGGAGGGGGTAGCAGCTATAAAAAAGGACAAGGCAGTGATGTGCAGGATTCGCCAGGATACTTTAAGTGAGCAAAGCAAGATGCTGAAGAGTCTGTGCAGAGCACTGTGGTTTATCCTTGCCCTCTTGGAGCTCACCTTTCAGTGGTGGGAAAGAGATAACAAAAACTCACACCAACCCCTCACATATCAGATGGAGATAAGTGCCAAAGAAGAACAAAGCAGGGTGAGACAGGGATCTGCAATGGGTGTGACTTCAGGCAGGTGGTCAGGGACGTCTCATCTGGAAGAACATTCCAGTAGAGACCCCAAGGGGGTGAGCCCTGTGGATGAATGTAGGGAGGGCATTCCAGGCAGAGGGAATGGCAAGCGAGTGCAAAGACCCTGAGTTGGGAGTGGTCTTGGCATGTTTGAGGGACAGCAAGGAGGAGGCCAGCATGGCTGGAGCAGGGCAAGTGGCGATTGGGAGGGAATGTAATTGGCATTGGTGTAGACTGATTTTTGATAGATTGTCTATGGGGTAACACAAGGAGAAGAGGCAGGGTGACTCCAAGATGTCTGACCACAACTGGAGTAGCCACTGACCCATATGGACAGGAAGGGCAGTTTGGGGTGGGCAGAGGGAGGAAAGTATTGAAAGTTTCCATTTTGGATGTGTGCCTATTATACTATATTCTGAGGGTTCTACCCGTTAAACCCTTGGTGTCGTGTATTGACACTGTAGCAAGGATTTGCTCTCTGCTTCTTACCCAAGCTCCCTCCCTGCCACCAACTTATATACAGTGAGTCCCCTACATACAAACAAGTTCTGTTCTCAGAGTGCATTCTTAAGTCCAATTTGTTTGTAATTCCAACAAATTAGCCAAGGTACCCAACTAACAATTCACTATATAGTACTGTACTATAGCAGTTTTATTATCCTTTTCACACAGCTAATACATAAAAACAAACACACACACACACAAAAAAAAACCATTTTTAATCTTCCAGTACAGTTCCTTGAAAAGCACAGTAGTGCAGTACTACATCTGGCACACAGGGGCTGGCATCAAGTGAAGAGGCAAGAAAATTACTGACTGGAAGAGGGAGGGGAGCTGGGAGATGGTGGAGCTGAAGGGTCATCAGCCATAGGAGGTAGGGGCAAGCTGCAGTTTCACTCACGCCTGACGCTGATGGCACAGGTTCTGGTTCATTGCTGGATTCAATCCTCTTGCCCCTCTTGAAAAACTGATCCAGTGACATCTGGATAGTAGCTTTTTCTCTCATCATAGATGACATGGTAGCACTGAATTGCATTCTGAACGGCTGCTGCAAACTTCACGGACCTTTCTGCATTCAGGTCCTGTTTCTCAAAAACGAACAATCTTCTCAAATAAAGAACATCCCCTTGCCATCTCCTGCATTGTGAGCCTCTTCAGCTCTTCAGTTACTTCTTCTTCCCCTTGTCTCTCTTCATCCTTTCTCTGGATACACTGGCATCTTTGAAAGTTCACAGCCTGAAGGTTCGTATGTAGGGGATTTCCTGTACTGTCATAAACTCACCTTTATTAGGAAACCTTTCTTCTGACACAAACCAGTCCTGTCCCACATCTGCCTCTCCAGAAAACCATCCCTGATGAACTACAGTCTGAACCCAGCTCCTGGCTGCCTGGGTCCTTCATTTAGCTCTGAGCTCTGCTGGGCAGACATCATCAGCTTTCTTCGCAATATATGAACCAAGTTCCTCCAACTAGACTGCAGCTTCCCTGAGAACAGCTTTTGAGAACTTTTATTAAGCCATCATTTATTCATTCATTTAAGAAATAGCAGGCACCTGCAGCCTGGTAGGCTACAGTCCATGGGGTCGCTAAGAGTCGGACACAACTGAGCGACTTCACTTTCATGTTTCACTTTCATGCATTGGAGAAGGAGATGGCAACCCACTCCAGTATTCTTGCCTGGAGAATCCCAGGGACAAAGGAGCCTGTTGGGCTGCCGTCTATGGGGTCGCACAGAATCGGACACGACTGATGCGACTTAGCAGCAGCAGCAGTGTGCAAGACTGGAAATTTGAAGGAGAATGAGCCAAGCTGAACTCCCAGCTCTCAAGGGAGCCCCTTGGGGTGCTTCCCATGCACCTCCCATCAATCAAGTGCTAAAACAGTGCTCATTTGTCTGCCATGAGCTTGCTAAGTACTCAGCATGGATGAGCTCACAAGTGCTGGGAGGTGGTTGCTACTATTGTCCACATTTTGCAAAAGTGGAGACTCGGGTTCAGAATAGTGAAGCCACTTGCCTAAGATCACACAGCCAGAAAATGGGCGTTTGTCATGCTGGAAGCTGAGACAGTGTCCCCACACCCGCCCACCCCGGTCTCCCCAATCAGGAGTCATTGCTAGGGCCCATGCCTTGCAGGGGATGGTGAAATCTGCTCCCAAGGCAGGAATGTGCCTGGGGGTCCTCTGAGCCAGCCTCCAGTGGCAAAGACTGCCTCCCATATGTGGCGATCTGAGCAGGCAGATGGGAGCCCAGATGTTGTTTATTTCCTCTGGTCATCGGTGACATGCATCTTCCGCTGCCAGGCGGGGATAGGAGAATGCGCCGTCCAGCACTCTGTGTGGGGGTCCCACACACACACATGGTTCTGGATCCTTCTCAAGGGCCTGGCCCTCCTCAGGTTGCCCTACCTTGGGATAGGCTATGGTGGTCTCTTTTTCTTCTTCTCCATCCTCCTCTCCCCCAGTGAGTCCTTCAGGACAGCTGTGTTAAATCCTGTAGTCCACCACGACACACACTGTTCTCATGCAACACACACTTCCCTGGGCACACCCCAAATGTGAAGAAACTCTACCTCAAAAATGTTGACATCAAGTTAAAAGTTCTGCGCTGATTGCCAAAGCAAGTCTGAGATCACAAACACCAATGGAGGCATGGCAGGTGGTGATAGCAACGTTACTGAGACCCTCGTTAACTGTCAGGCCTGCTCAGGTCCTCAGGGTTCTCTCAGGTTGGTCAGTGTGATCCCTATTTTACAGGTGGGAAAATTGAAGCACAGGGCAGCTAAGGCACTAGTTCAAGGGGACGTGAACAAGGATAAAGGGCAGAGCTGCTTGAATGCAAGCAGTGTGGATCTAAACCCTGCTCCACTTTAAAGTTGGAACCTGTTAGCAGTGTAGATTCTCAAGCCCTACCCAGACTTAATGAATCAGCAACTGAGGGGAAGGCTCAGCAATCAGTGATTTAACCAGCCCTCCAGGTGAATCTGATGCATGCCCAAGTTTGGGAACCCCTACTCTGCATTGCCTTCTAATGTGAATGAATGAAGCAGCTGTAAGATACATGGATGATAATACATGGCGCCCAAGAATGATAATACATGGCAGTTGACCTTTGCCCTCAGTGTCAGGGATAATAACAGGGAGTGGTGGGGACCTTGGCAAACCGGAGAGCATAGGCCCTGTCTGTGGAATTCCAGCCAAGCATTGCCCTGCGGGAATGCAGGTCCGGTGTGTGGGCAAGTATTCATAACTTTTCCAGCTTCTTATGTGAAATCTGATTTTTTAACTGTTAGTGAATTCGTTTTTTGGGTTTTTTTTTAAGTGTATAGCTGAAGTTCTTGGCTTGGGTATTGAGGATTTGTCAATTTCAGGCTCATTGTGGGCTGCCAAGAGATGGGCCTGCCTGAGAGACCAGGTAATTTTCAGGATCCTAGATGTTACCCTGTGCCTCTGACCCCCTCAGGGAAAGGTGGGCAGGAGGCATGATAATGCAGAGATGACTCTGAATCCACTCATATCCCTAAATGAAAAAAATATAGTGATCACATGCAAACACTGAACCATTGACTCCCATCAAAACAAGGGGCTTGCGGTCATTCTCAGGACGTGGGTGACCCTGAGATTGGGAACCCTCTTTTCAAAGAACACAGATCATTCCCTGATCCCAACAGAAAGAATAAACTGCCCTCCACCTGAGATCAAAGCTGTCTCCTCTTTCTCTGCCTGAGCCCTTCACCATCCCAAGGGTGAACCGCTCTATGCTAAGACTTTTCCATGTATTATACCGTCTGCTTTCATCACATCTGCAAGTTAAGTCCCACCCCCTTTCACAGCTAGAATGACTGACGCCCAGAGAGTTGAAGTACTTTTCCCGTGATCACTGCCACATTTCGTAACCATTGAGTCCCTAGCACTGGACCTCACAGAGAGTAGAGGCTCACTAGCTATCTGTTGAATGAATGGTTGGATGGATGGATGGATTACTGAACCTTGGTCTAATGCACGTGCTCAGAGTTGTTATAAGCCTGCATCCCTTAGTAAACTACCAGCCCCAGTGTGATAAAAAGCACACTGTCATTCTCCATAGGATGGACATCCAAGTCTCAACTTATCCCCCTGGCTGCTTGAGGAAAGACAAAGTGACTCCAATGTCATTTCAAGCCCCTCTGGATGCTGGAACAACACAAGATCATCCTTTCAGGGCCATTGGTACTTTGACTGCGGGAGGATGGTCTTGATGAAGGGAAATACTTACTAAGAGAAATCACATGGGGTGTCATCCCCTGTGATGCACCAAGAAAACTCAGGGAGGTTGCAATCAGAGCTCAAATACTGATACTTCAAAGAGAAATGTGCCTCAGAGGGGAGAGAGGGCAGCGATGAAGGCCAGCATCCAGTTGAGGTACAGAAGGAGCCAGGGGTTTTCAAAGCATGTGCCCTAGAACCCCAGGGCCCCTTAGTGTGCCGTGTGGTCAGGCTGAGCCGGCAGAGCTTCAGGCCCTCAGCCTTGCTAAAGCCGAGCTGCTCCACCATGACCCGTTGGGCTCCACTTTCCTGGTGACCTAGAGCATTCTGATTGTAATTTGACATGAGGAGAGCTACCTCATGTTAACTAGTGACTTTCTTTGGGACTATGGAGTGAGCCAAGACTTCAGGGACTAGAAATTGGACTTAGAAGATGCTCAGAAACTCTGACCATCCGGGCCCCATGAAGTTTTTTCCCCTCTCTCTGTCTCTCTCTGCATCTAATTTATTTCTGTGTGTGTGTGTGTGTGTGCTTCTGTGTAGTCAGGAGTCTTTGTCTGCAAGAGACAGAAAACCATACTCAAAATGGTTTTAGAAGAGAAGAGACTTTATGGACCCTCCCAGGAATAGATCAGATGCACAGGCAATCTCTTGTGTGGCCTCCATTCTTGGGACCCTCTCCCCTCATGCGTTGTCCACCAACTCTGGTCTACATCTTTTCAAATCAAATAGAGTGTAAACACACACACACACACACAATCCTAAGACTAGCTTCCATCGAAACACCTGCCTGTGTCTGGACCAATCACTGTAGTCAAGGGGACCAGATGCTGATTGCTCAAGCCCACGTTAGCTGCATCTGGACAGAGGTGGTACCACATGAACCTCAAAGTCAGAGATGGGCCTTTACTAGAAAAGAGTGTTAGTGCCCACCAAAGCTTCTCACACTTGTACACTGGAACAGGCCACCCTGCCCTCCTGCAAATGTCCTTAGGTCAAGAGGCCATCCTAAACCATGGTCTGTCCACCCACAGTCAAAATTCTCTAGAGAGATGGTCTAATGGTCCCAGCCTGGATGACTTGTCAGGCCTTGGTATACAGCCTGTCCACCACTGGCTAGGGAACAGGGTCAAGCTGTACAAACATAGCTTCCAGGTCTGGTTCTCATGGAAAGACGATTGTGAGCAAGAAAAGACACACACACAATGCCAATTATGTCTATTTTGATCTTGTTTAAATGTACATTCCTGGGCCTAGAGGCTTTACAAGCCTCCCCGGAGATTCTTATGCATAGTCAAGTTGAGGAGCCATCAAGTCTGGATCTTTCTAAAGCAACATTGTACAAACTGTAGCTGTCATCACTTATTATTCATAAAATTAGCACTCAAGTCTCTACATCTGTAACCATGGGAAAATGGGAGGAACAGCATTGCCCTTTCTAATGAGTTATAGTCAACTACCGCACAATTGCACTCATCTCACATGCTAGTAAAGTCATGCTCAAAATTCTCCAAGCCAGGCTTCAGCAGTACATGAACCATGAGCTTCCAGATGTTCAAGCTGGTTTTAGAAAAGGCACAGGAACCAGAGATCAAATTGCCAACATCCGCTGGATCATTGAAAAAGCAAGAGAGTTCCAGAATAACATCTATTTCTGCTTTATTGACAATGCCAAAGCCTTTGACTGTGTGGATCACATGAAACTGTGGAAAATTCTGAAAGAGATGGGAATACCAGACCACCTGATCTGCCTCTTGAGAAACCTATATGCAGGTCAGGAAGCAACAGTTAGAACCGGACGTGGAACAACAGACTGGTTCCAAATAGGAAAAGGAGTACATCAAGGCTGTATATGATCACCCTGCTTATTTAACTTATATGCAGAGTACATCATGAGAAATGCTGGACTGGAAGAAGCACAAGCTGGAATCAAGACTGCCAGAAAAAATATCAATGACCTCAGATATGCAGATGACACCACCCTTATGGCAGTAAGTGAAGAGGAACTAAAAAGCCTCTTGATGAAAGTGAAAGAGGAGAGTGAAAAAGTTGGCTTAAAGCTCAACATTCAGAAAACGAAGATCATGGCATCTGGTCCCATCACTTCATGGGAAATAAGATGGGGAAACAGTGTCAGACTATTTTTGGGGGCTCCAAAATCACTGCAGATGGTGGTGGTGATTGCAGCCATGAAATTAAAAGACACTTACTCCCTAGAAGGAAAGTTATGACCAACCTAGATAGCATATTGAAAAGCAGAGACATTACTTTGCCAACAAAGGTCCGTCTAGTCAAGGCTATGGTTTTTCCAGTGGTCATGTGTGGATGTGAGAGTTGGACTGTGAAGAAAGCTGAGTGCCGAAGAATTGATGCTTTTGAACTGTGGTGTTGGAGAAGACTCTTGAGAGTCCCTTGGACTGCAAGGAGATCCAACCAGTCCATTCTAAAGGAGATCAGTCCTGGGTGTTATTTGGAAGGACTGATGCTGAAGCTGAAACTCCAGTACTTTGGCCACCTCATGCGAAGAGTTGACTCATTGGAAAAGACTCTGATGCTGGGAGGGATTGGGGGCAGGAGGAGAAGGGGGTGACAGAGGATGAGATGGCTGGATGGCATCACTGACTCGATGGACGTGAGTCTGGGTGAACTCCGGGAGTTGGTGATAGACAGGGAGGCCTGGCACGCTGCGATTCATGGGGTCGCAAGGGGTTGGACACAACTGAGCGACTGAACTGAAGTCCCTCCCAGCATCAGAGTCTTTTCCAGTGAGTCAACTCTTCACATGAGGTGGCCAAAGTACTGGAGTTTCCGCTTCAACATTAGTCCTTCCAAAGAATATTCTGGACTCATCTCCTATGAGTATAGAGATGTGATGAAAGCCGGAGTGAGGCCGTCAGATTCAAAAAGTCAGGGGTGTCATTACAACAGCAAGGCACTAGAGGGCACCCTACCAACTGCTGGGATCAGGGATGCAGCAAGAGGCAGAGCCAACAGCTCTTCAAAGAGCTGGTGATGAATGATGGTAGTTGAGATCCATCACCTGTCCACACACATGCATGCATGCACACACACTGACAACCCTCCCAGGTCAGGGGTGAGTCCTTGTTGGGTTGTTTTTTCTGCAGCATGTTGAAATCTCACTCTACAAATACTGCAGTAGCTCTAATTGGAATTTCTTGGCTATTTGGCTGCCTGAGCTTGGGGAAGGCTCCACCTTCTCTGGCTTCTGGGTCCCCAGTGAAGCTGCAGGGGTTGGGATGCGTGATCCCTAAACTCTTCCGAGAGACAACAGTTAGTAGTGGTTTTGCTTTGCACCATCTGCGTTGCTATTACAGTCATTTTGTGGGCTGCAACCCTCCCAACCAGGCTGTAAGGTCCCAGAACAGCAGGGCCACGTGTTGCTCATGCCTGCAGCCCCAGGCTCTGCCTGACACAGAGGAGGCCCTGAGCAAGTGTGCTGAGTGGCAGTGTGGTGCTGACCGACGTGGGTCCCTGCACCACTGACTCTGGGGGATGCTGGGTGTGTCATTTCACCTCTTCGAGCCTCTGTTTCTTCAGTTGCAAAATGGGCAGTACCACCCACGCCCGTGTCAGGCTGTCTCCGACCACAAACTCAGTTTTCAGGAAATACCCTTCTGCTTCTCTGTCATTGAACATAATTTCTAATCTGAGTCCTATTCTGCCAGGCGGCAGAGATCACCTCAAACCAATAGAGGCTCTCTTTGCCCTTTGTGGGTGGGGTCACATCTCAGGGCCAGTGGGCTTACATAGTGCCAAGGTAACTAGTTTATTAAACAAGCTGAACTTGGTGAGGTATAAACACGCAACAGTTTCATGTTTCCCTAATCTCCACCTCTATCAAGCTGCCTGGCCCTTTCCTGTCCCTTAATGACACCTGGTGACTTCCTGACTCTCCCCAGCTCCCACCTACCACCAATGGTCTACCATACTGCCTCTTGCTGGGGCGCCTGCCAGAAACCAGCCTTCTTGGGTGAGGCTTCTTGAGCCTGACTACTCCTGGGGAGACTTGCTGCTGAGAACCCCTCATGCTGGCCATAAAGAATGTACAATTTCTTCTGCTGCCTCCCTTCCCTCTCCTGGTCTCTTTTCTGTGCTCAAAGCAGGGTTGGAAGGAGCAGAGCCACAAAAGCCAACATCCAACTGGGATGTGAGGTGCTGGTCACCCCCTTTTGCAGGCAACAGTCTCTGTGAGGGGTACCCTTGCATCTCCTCTCACTTGGTTTGGGGGTTTGGGAAGTGAGGGGAAGCCACAGCAACCCCCTCTTCCCCAGTTGACAGCTCCTAACTCTCCTGAGTCCTCCTGTCTTGGTATCAGCATGATCAGAGGTAGTCGGATGGCAGAGACTCCCTGTAAGCCCTGGAGGAGCTTTCTTTCTAGGGTATTTCTCACCTTTTTCTCCCCAGCTTTGGTTGCCACTTCTGGAACAAAAAGTTCCTTCCCTTTACTTGCTGTACTTGAGGATGTTGGGAGCCCTTGATAATGGCGTCAGTGAGGAATGGGGTATTGTTCACAAAGGCAGCAAGGAGACGAGGGTCTTCTCCCACCCCCTCATGCATGTGCACCACAAACACACTCAAAAATACACACTGTATTAGTGAAGATTAAATATGTCAGTGAGTGACTGAACTTTTAATCTTATTTCTCCAACATCTTTAACACATGATGCAAAACAGATGCTTGCGCTCCAGCCCTCGTGTTCACATTCCACCCAACAGGAAGGATCAGGGGATGACAAAGGGCATGCCCCTGCCCTTTAAGCTTTCTAGAAGTTGCACACACACTGCTTTACCTTATAACCTACTAGCCAGGTTTTGGTCACATGACCAAAGTCACATGATCTAGTTGCATCGGAAGTGCAGTCATCTAAATGGCCACGTGCTCAATTACTGTTCTATCCCAATGAGACAGTCTGAGCTGCTGACACATGTGGTTTCACTCTCTCTCTCTCCCTTTCCCCACCCTCCACCCTGGTCTGGCTGGCAGTGGGCACTGGTCCGGGGGGCAACTGCACAGGCTGTGTTATCTGCTCAGAGGAGAATGGCTGCTCAACCTGCCAGCAGAGGCTCTTCCTGTTCATCCGTCGGGAGGGTATCCGCCAGTACGGCAAGTGTGTGCACGACTGTCCCCCCGGCTACTTCGGCGTCCGCGGCCAGGAAGTCAACAGGTGCAAAAGTATGTGGCCCCTCCCTTATCTTATGCTAGCACTGCGCTCCTGCGCACTCCTGGTCCACAACCCACCGCTCAACACAACAACCCCTAGGGAAGCAGTGTATGCCTGAGCCCAGACTCAGATATATGCTTGCTTTCAGGCTGGCTCTGAAGCCCTAAGCAAGTCAGTGCCCTCTCTGAGCTCAACACTAACAATAGGGAACTTCCACCTCTACACTAGTTTGCTCTGTGGCCTTTGGCATGCTACTCACTCTCCCTAGGCCTAGCTCAATGGGAAAAGGAGTCCTAACTCCTAACTTTGGTTTTCACTGTGAGCTGGGCAAATCATGACCATCTTTGAGCTTTGGTGGAAATGGAGTAGGGAGTCCTCACTCCCAGCCCAGATTCACTGTGTGACTTCAGGCAAGGTATTAGCTCTCTCTGAGCCTCAGCTCAAATGATAAAGAGAATCAATATAATCATGTTATCTACCTTGGACATGACACCTGCCCCCCTGAGCCTCAGTTCAAATGAGAAAAGGAGTTCTGAAATGCAGCCCCATTTGTGGACAAGTCTGGGTTTCAAATGAGATGTTAGTCACTCAATTGTGTCCAACTCTTTGTGACCCCATGGATTGTAGCCCGCCAGGTTCCTCTGTCCATAGAATTTTCCAGGCAAGAAAACTGGAGTGGGTTGCCATTCCCTTCTCCAGAGACACACTGAATCCGGACCCCAGTACTACAGAGCTTGGGTCACTCAGAGGCCCTCCCCAGTCCTGGGCAGCCCCAGAGGGTCCCCTCCCCAGGCAGCTCCCCTCACCAGGGCTGGTCCTGGCTGTATTACAGAATGCGGAGCCACGTGTGAAAGCTGCTTCAGCCAGGACTTCTGCATCCAGTGCAAGAGGCGGTTTTACCTGTACAAGGGAAAGTGTCTGCCCACCTGCCCGCCAGGCACTGCGGCCCAGCAGAGCACACGGGAGTGCCGGGGTGAGTGGGGGCATCCTCGCCCTGCCCTGTCCCCTCCCTCCCTGGAGCAGGGGCTGGTGAGGGGTATCAGGAGACCTGGAAGAAACCGTAGCAGAATGTCACATGATGATGGGAAACCCAACGCCGTGTCAGGGACACATAGGAACCCTTCAATACACTAGACCCATCATAGGCACTATTGTGATGATTACTATTACTACCAACATCTACATCATTATTATTGCCAAGGGCGGCTGCAGAGCACAGAAGGAGAGTATTGATTTTGGAATAAGACCTGGGTTCAAATGCTATCTCTAAAAATCATCCATTAGTGAACTTGAGCAAGTCAGTTAAGCTCTGTGTCCTTCGGTTTCTCCAAATGTTAAGACAATTACAATAGAACATAAAATCTACTTCATGGGAGAGGGTTGTTGTAAGGGCTAAATTAATACACTTTAAAGTACTTAATGCAGTAGCTGGCACAGTAAGCGCTCAATATATGTCATTATTATTACCTGTCATATTAGTTATCATGACTGCTGTTTTCCCCCTACTCCTTTCAGATTCCTGTGTGAGCACCGCTTCTGTGATCTGTCCTTTTATGAGGCTGTTCTCCAGCGTTCTCACCTGAATCACATATCTCTGCCCACACAGTCTCTCTGGGCTCATGTTCACGGTCATTCCAAACACGGATGGCTCCTAACTCACTCTCCTCAGCTTCATTTTCTCACGGGCAGCAGACTCACATCCTCACCTGCCCTGTGGGTGCCTTCTTCCCTCCCTGCCCATCCCCAGCCTGGTGCTTCCTATGGGCTTCCTCCATCAATGACCTGCTCCACCAGCCACAGGCTGGCCATCCTGGAAGCATGGGCATCACTGTAGACTCTTGCCTGTCATCCTATATCCAATCCAATCTCGTTCATCCACTCAGGAAATATTTGCTAGAGCATCTTCTATGCTCCAGGCTCTTTCCAAGTTACTGAGGACATATTAGTGAACAAAATAGACAAAGTTTCTGCCCTTGTAGACATGACATTTTACAGGAGAGACGGAAAACGCACAAGAATAAATACAGATGTTAAGTGGTTAGAAAAAAAAAAAAAAAAACAACTTTGGGGGAAATGAAGCAGAATAAAGCTCCCAAACTTGCCCCAGCCTTCCTTTCCCTTTTCCCCGCTCTACACCCAAACATCCCTTTCTCTCCCCACTCTCTGCCCATTGCTAGGATCTTGGCCACAGCCTCTTGCCCATATGCCTGCTTCCAGTCTCACTGTCTGCAGCCCACACTGTCTCTCATTCCAGAAGCCAGAGCGATGATCTGAGAATGACAATCTGATCAGGTTTCTCTTCTGCTCAAGGCCCCTCAGTGGCTCCCATTGTTCCCCAGGCTGTGGGCAATGTGGTCACCAGCTGCCACCTCTCCAGCCCTATCAGGTTTTTCCTCCCCCTTTTGAGCCTGTGCTCCAGCTTCCCCATGGAGGGCAGAGTCATCTGGGGATTTTCTTTGGGGTATTTCTTTCAACTATGGGCTTTTCTGGTGGCTCATATGGTAAAGAATCTGCCTGCAATGCAGAAGACCCAGGTTCAATCCCTGGGTCAAGAAGATACCCTGGAGCAGGGAATAACAACCCACTCCAGTATCCTTGCCTGGAGAATCCCATGGACAGAGGAACCTGGCGGGCTACAGTCATGGGGTCAACAAAGAGACATGACTGAGCAACTTAGCACTTTCACTTTCATTTCTTTCAACTGGAGCACTTGTCCTTCCTGCCCCTCCCTGAATCTGGCTGACCTCCCCATGCCCACTTCAAGACTCAGATCAGGAGTCTTCTCCTCTAGGAAGCCCACCAGGTGGCTCAGGATGGGGCCCCCTGGTCTCCTACTGCTGCCGGGGCTTCCCCAGGTCTGTACAAGCACCCTGCCCTTCCAGCCCCTCTGCTGTGGATGGTGAGCTCTGGGAGGCAGACCCGGGGCTGTGCCTTCCCTGCCTTACCTGGGCACCCCGCACAGCAGGGCGCACATGGCAGATACTCAGTCTGTGCTTCCCAGATGAATGTGTCTGTGAAGGACCGTAGTTCCAGGGTCTGGAGACCTGGTTACTGGGCCCTGCTGGATTGTAAACACCTGCTGTTCTGCTGCGCAAGCACTTTTCCCTAGTTGTTGTTCAGTCACTCAGTCGTGTCTGACTCTTTTCTGACCCCATGGACTGCAGCACCCCAGGCTTCCCTGTCCTTTACCATCTCCTGGAGCTTGCCCAAACTCTGTCCATTGAGTCAGTGATGCCATCCAACCATCTCATCTTCTGTCGCCCCCTTCTTCTCCTCCCCTCCATCTTTCCCAGCATCCAGGTCTTTTCCAATGAGTTGGCTCTTCACATAAGATGGCCAAAGGATTGGAGCTTCAGCTTACCCCTTACCTGCTCTAGGCCTCCGTGTCCTAATCTGCAAAGTGGAGGTATTAAGAGCTGCCCTATTCTCTGCCTACTTTTCCAGGACTCTTAAAAGAACCAAATGTGAAAGAATACTATATATTAAAAAAAAATTACTCCCTACGTTTTCTGTCCATGACCTCATTTTGCTGTTGTCCATGACAACAGCACAGCGTAACTCCCACCTCCTAGCGCTTGTCAGAAGCACATGATCAGGTTCAGAAACCAGGTCTTGGCCCTGAGGGCCTCCCAGCCAACCTTGCTGCCTGTCTCCTGTCCCTCCCATCCTGAACCTCCCCTCTGCCCCTCACTACAGCATCCTCGTGCCCCACACAGGATGGCCAGGACTCCAGGGTTGTGCACACCTACCTGGGATGCACTTCTTTCCGCTGCCACCTGATAAGTCTGCTCTTCCTCTGGCTCCTATGTCACCTCCACAGGGAAGCCTTCCCCTTTAAAGCCACACAGTCGGTCACTTAGGCTTTCTGTCCGCCGCAGCCTGTGTTTGCATTAGTAGCGCTCTTATCCCAGGATCTCATAAGTAGCTGTTTAAACGTTCCCCTTTGGCTCCTTAATGGTAGCCTGAGACTCTAACACATGGAGATGGTGTCTTCAGGGAGCTAAACCCCTCAGACCCTGCACTTGATCTGAGGGACACTCACTGTCAACTTACCCCATCCATCTGTCTGTCTCCCCCTCCCACCCTCAGAGGAGTGTGAGCTGAGCCCCTGGGGCAGCTGGAGCCCTTGTACACACAACGGGAAGACCTGCGGCTCGGCCTGGGGCCTGGAGACCCGCATGCGGGAGGCCGGCCGGGCCGGGCGGGAGGAGGCAGCCACCTGCCAGGTGCTGTCTGAGTCAAGGAAATGCCCCATCCGGAGGCCCTGCCCAGGAGGTGAGCACCAGGGTTGGCACGGTGGGCAACAGGCAGGGCGTAGTGACTGAAGGACCCAGACCCCACAAAGCGTCCCTGTAGGGCTGCCTGAGGGCTTCGCTAATGGCTCAGATGGTAAAGAATCTGCCTGCGATGCAGGAGACCTGGGTTCAATCCCTGGGTTGGAAAGACCGCCTGAAGGAGAGCATGGCAGCCATTCCAGTATTCTTGCCTGGAGAATCCCCATGGACAGAGGAGCCTGGTGAGCTACAGTCCATGGGGTCACAAAGAGTCGGAGGCAACTGAGTGACTCAGCACAGCACAGCACAAGGCTGCCCGAAGGCCCCACTAGCTACAGCTTCCTGTGTGTTGAGCATTGCCCTCCCCAGTGTCCACCTGCAATGGTCAGCCTCAGACCCCTTATGAAGATCAAGCTTGTCCTTTCCAGCAGGGGTTTGAGACCCCTTCAGACTGATACCTCCTATAATAAAGGACTTGGGACAACTGCTTGACACTCTGAAACAAAGTCATGGATAATGTGACCTATTTGCACTTGTCATTAAAAAAGAAAAATCAGTATAGGACCTAGCTGGGCTCCCCAGGTGGCACTAGTGGTAAAGAACGTGCCTGCCAATGCAGGAGAGGTAAGAGATGAGAGTTTGATCCCTGGGTCGGGAAGATCCCCTGGAGGAGGGCATGGCAACCCACTCCAGTATTCTTGCCTGAAGAATCCCACAGACAGAGGAGCCTGGTGGGCTATGATCCATAGGGTCACAAAGAGTCGGACACAGCTGAAGGGACTTAGCATGCACCCATGCCTAGTGCCTAACTATAAGGAGAAACAAATTTCATTATGGCCGTGCTTGGGTCCAACACACCAGAGAGTACTGACTGAAGTAACATTACAGTGAAGGCGGTAGCCGTCCACAGTCAGGGCCTCAGGCACCACCGTGTTGTCATCAGAGATGCAGTTTCCCAAATGGTGACCAGTTCTCTGTAAAGTTCAACAGAGCTGTCTCACCTCCTGATTGACAGCACACTGGTGGCCCTAGACTAGTCAGCAAGGGGACAAGTGTTCCACAGCACTTGGCATTCATTCACACACGAGACAAGAGTTTGGCTCTGAGCGAGCTGATTCCTCACTATGTGAAGCTAGGGCAGCCGTTAGGGAACTGGATGGGATGAGCCTTCTTCCGGGGGAACTGTCCCACACACGGTGGGCAGCTGGGGACAGGGGATGAGTTTGAGATGGGACCAGAGAAACGAAGAGACCCCAGACCTGGGGAAGCAACCAGTAGCTCCTGTAGAAGAGTGTGGGGCTAGTGATGCAAGAAGATGGCCTGGATGTGCAGACACTTTTAATCAGAAATTTAGGGCTGTCCTTGGTCCCACCAGATTCCCTGATAGCTCAGTTGGTAAAGAATCAGCCTGCAGTGCTGGAGACCCCAGTTCGATTCCTGGGTCGGGAAGATCCGCTGGAGAAGGGATAGTATTCTTGGGCTTCCCTGGTGGCTCAGCTGGTAAAGAAACCACCTGCAATGCAGGAGACCTGGGTTCAGTCCCTGGGTTAGAAAGATCCCCTGGAGAAGGGAAAAGCTACCCACTCCAGTATTCTAGCCTGGAGAATTCCATGGACTGTATAGTCCATGGGGTAGCAAAGAGTCGGACACGACTGAGCAACTTTCACTTTTTTGCTCCCACCCATGCCTCCATCTTCTTGCTTGTTGATAATCGCTCACAACAGGAAGAGCATTCCAGGCAGAAGGCAGAGCCAGAGCGAAGGTGTGGCAGTGGCATGAACCTGCCAGTGACCAGGATGGTATGAGCAAGGGCGGGGGTTGGGGGACAGGCCACAGAGATGATGTGGTCTTTTGCTCCAGGTGAGCTGGGAGTCACTCAAAAGTAATGCCCAGAACTCCAGCCCAGGCTGTGCCTCTGAGTAAGTGAGGGCCCTCCTGGGCCTCAGTGGCCTCATCTGAGAAATGGGACTTGATTGTGTGTTTGTGTTAGACACTCACGCCAGCTCCGTGGGGGGTGGGGGGCACAGCGGGGTCAGGATTCCCCGGCAGGTCTGGGGTTTGCATCCACTCCCCACGGTGGGAGAGCCAGTGGGTACAGACCCCGGTGACGGCGTCATATGGGGCATCCAGGCTGCCCTTGCCTCCCGGATATCCTGGAGGTGAGATACACAGGGCACCTGGAGCCACAGCTGGCAACAGCAGGAGCATCAGCCAGGTGCTGCTGTCACTGTTGTTTGATGGCAGAGCTGGGCCGGGAGCTAAGTGGGGAGGTTGGTGCTGAGACCCCGGTGAAAGGTGTTGCGTCTCCAGCAAAGAGCCGGGTAAAACTCGCAATGAGTGCACGTGGGCGGGTCCTGTCCCGCCCCCAACCCCAACGGCCCTCGGCCCTCAAAGCCACCCTAGCTCTTGACAAAGGGGGCTCCACGTGGACTTCGAGCCCTAAATGAGGCAGATGCCCAGCATGGGTGGTGCCCCACAAGTCAGTGCCCTCTTCAGCCTCTAAGGAATTGAGTGTCTGGTTTAGGGTACGTGATGCTGCCGTCCCAACTCTCAAAAGGAGTGGTTGTCAGGTCAGCACCGCTGTGTCATTCCGAGCCTGCTTCGGGGAGTGCGGGTACCCCTCATCTGTCAGGATGGCCTCAGCAGCAACACTCTGTGCTCTTGTTGCAGAGAGAAACCCCAATCGGAAGAAGGGCCAGAGAGAGCGGCGCCCGCGCAAGGACCGGAAGCTGGAAGGCAGAGGGGACGGGAGGCCCCGGCCAGCGCCCACCTAGGAGCCCAACCTGCAGCCAGGGCCTTGGCCAATTCAAGAGTTCTCTCTCGCCCCTTCACTCTCTAGCTGTTCCCCCTCCTCTCCCTTCCCTGTTCTCTTTTTCTCACTCACATCTCCTCTCTCTTTTCTCCTGCATTTCCTACATTTCTGCCACCTCGGTTTTCCCCTCCTTCCTACCCTTCCTTTCTCCTTTTTCTTGCTTTCCTTTTATCTTTTCCTTTCCTCCTATTTTTCTTCACTGTGTCCCCACAACCACCATGCACATGCTAAGACAGAGACCAACTCCTGTGCACCCCGCCCCCCCCAACTCCTCACTCTCTATTCCTCCTTAAAGAAAGCACACCTCTTTTTCTAGGTCTTTCCCTGACCCTCCTCAGCCCCATTGCAGAGAAGGTGTTTCTAAGAGCGGGGCCCAGGCCACAGCCAGGCAGGCTGCTTAAGTCCTGAGAGCCCTACTTCCACTCCAGAGGAGACTCTGGAACCCTGAGCTATGGGTGCCTCCAGCTCCAGCCCATCCCTAGAGGCATCTCCACAGCCCCCAGCCTCCCTGGGAAGCCCCTGGAAGAGGCTCTGCGGGCTTCTGGATACCCCAGCTCGCCATGGAAGAGCCGTGACAGGGCCTCTGGCCAGACAGCCAGCCTTGTGCCGAGTCCACCCTTCTGGAAGCTGCCTGCTGCACGCATCAGTGCTCCCTCAGCACCCTCCCTCTCAAGGTGCCCTGGCCCCTGCTTCCCGAGCCGCTGGTCACCTATGTCCTGCATCTCAGCTCATCCCAGAAGAGGCCATGCAGGCTGAAAGGAACTTCGAGATTCTCCAGGCCACTCCATTCCCTCCAGCTCTTCCTGCTTGTTGTATCTCTGGGAGGCTGAGGCTGAGAAGGGACTTGGCCAAGGTCACCCAGGGATCCCATGGGCTGTGCCTTCCACTTGCTCACCTGCTCAGCACACCCACAGCTGCAAGGAAGCCTTGGGAGCCTTGGGGAGGTGAGGAAGGAAGTTGTCGGGTCAGGAGTAAGGGAGGATTCCCCTCCTCACCCACCTCACCCCTGACACCCCAGCCTGTGGCTCGCCCTCCAACCACCAGCCAAGGCCATACACCAGCAGGAAGAGCAAGACAAGGCACCTCCTCACTGCCTGTCACTCCACCATCAAGTGCCTCCCATTTCCTTTGCTCTCCTAACTCCCCAGAAAGTGCTGCTTCCTGCATTGGCATTGCCAGCAGCCAAGAACAAGGAGCGCATGAGACCCCAGGGCCCCAGGGTGGCCTGGAAATGGGGGTGTCAGCAGGCCGGAGGAGAGGCTGAAGGTGATGAAGAAGGACAGCCCCACCCAGAGACAGCGCCCATCCTCAGGCTCCCCTCCACCTGACACAGGCAATCCCCTATCACTGCCTCCAGCAGACTCTGGGGGCCGTGTCCCCCAAGGCCTCACTCTTTGTCTCCCTGAGGTCAGCGAGAGCCCCTCATCTGGCCAGACCACTAGCTTCTCTTCTGCAAAAGTTAGTGCCTCTGAAATGCTCTGTTGTTGTTTCAAGACCCCACTTTTTTTTTTTTTAATAAAGGGAAAAGAAATTCACAGATGCTTCTTGGGCATCAAGTGGTGTTGCAAAATCAAGATCCTGATGAATTTGGAGTAATCGAACCTAAACCATGTAGGGTAGTTTTCTCCGGAATGCCCGGGGGCCAGAGGACCAGGGTGTGTAAGGGACTGGGTGGGGAATGGGCCCTCAGCCCCTCCAGGCCTCTCACGAGAAGGGGGCTCAGCCAGAGGCAGACGAGAGCTGTGCTCCCCTGCTCCCGTACCTCTCAGCCCCAAGATTACAGGAGAGGCCCCAGGAACCCATCTGTGCCCGTGTGACACGTCTAGAGGGTCAGGGACACCTAGGAGGTGTGACAGTTCCCCAGAGCTGTCTAAACTCCCTGGGCTGCTGTTGGCAGGGGGTGGGGAGCGGTTAGTGCTGGGAGGCACAAGTCCAAGTCTCAGCTTGTCACCGGCAATTGGTGAGGTCAAGGCCAAATCATTTCCTCATTCTGGGCCTCAATACCCCCTTTTGATGGATGAAGAGGAGGCATAACTGGGTTAAATCCATTGCCTAACCTGGGGGAGGGGTCTTCCCAGGTGGCCCAGTGGTAAAGAATCCACCTGCCAAGCCGGAGACGCAGCTTCCATCCCTGGGTGGAGAAGATTCCCTAGGGTAGGATATGGCAACCCACTCCAGCATTCTTGCCTGGAAAATCCTAGGGACAGAGGAGCCTGGTGGGCTACGGTCCCTGGGGTCGCAAAGAGTCGGGTATGACTGAAGTGACTAAAGAGCAACAACAAAAGCCTAGATGGCCTAACAGCATTTTCTGGTGCTTCCTAAAAATTCAGATTTCAGGGCCCTGTCCCAGACTTAACTAACTGTGAACAAATTTAGGAGCAGACAGTGAGAGCAAATTGACTACGCCAAAGCCTTTGACCGTGGGGATCACAACAAATGGTGGAAAACTCTTAAAGAGATGGGAATATCAGACCACCTGCCTCCTGAGAAATCTGTGTGCAGGTCAAGAAGCAACAGTCAGAACTGGACACAAAACAACAGACTGGGTTCCAAATTGGGAAAGAAGTACGTCAAGGCTGTATACTGTCACTCTACTTATTTAACTTATATGCAGAGTACATCATGCAAAATGCCAGGCTGGTTGAAGCACAAGCTGGAATCAGATTGCCAGGAGAAATATCAATAACCTCAGATATGCAAATGACACCACCCTTGTAGCAGAAAGCAAAGAACTAAAGAGCCTCTTGATGAAAGTGAAAGAGGAGAGTGAAAAAGTTGGCTTAAAACTCAGCATTCAGAAAACTAAGATCATGGCATCTGGTCCCATCACTTCATGGCAAATGGATGGGAAACAATGAAAACAGTGAGAGATTTTATTTTCTTGGGCTCCAAAATCACTACAGATGGTGACTGCAGCCATGAAATTAAAAGACACTTGCTCCTTGAAAGAAAAGCTATGACCAACCTAGACAGCATATTAAAAAGCAGAGACATTACTTTGCCAACAAAGATCTGTTTAGTCAAAGCTATGGTTTTTCCAGTAGTTATGTATGAATGTGAGAGTTGGACTATAAAGAAAGCTGAGTGCCAAAGAATTGATGCTTTTGAACTGTGGTGTTGGAGAAGACTCTTGAGAGTCCCTTAGACTGCAAGGAGATTCAACCAGTCAATCCTAAAGGAAATCAGTCCTGAATATTCATTGGAAGGACTGATGCTGAAGCTGAAGCTCCAATACTTTAGCCACCTGAAGCGAAGAGCTGACTCATTGGAAAAGACCCTGATGCTGGGAAAGATTGAAGACAGGAGGAGAAGGGGACGACAGAAGATGAGATGGTTGGATGGCATCACTGACTCAATGCACGTGAGTTTGAGTTAGCTCCAGGAGTTGGTGATGGAGAGGGAAGCCTAACGTGCTGCAGTCCAAGGGGTCACAAAGAGTCGGATATGACTGAGCGACTGAACTGAACTGAAGTGAGAGCAACATTCATCCCAAGACCAGACTGGGGGCGAGGGACGCTGACTTCCAGTCCCAGGTTACTAGGTCTAAAGTTGAGTTGACTGCACTTCTGATTCTGATCTCAAGATGTAATCTGATTCTACAGAGTTGATATTCTACATGGAGTTTTCTGATAAGCATCAAATTCTAGGATTTTGAATGTTCTAAATTCCAAGACATGAAGACAGGAATGGAAAGTTCCAGTCCTGCTATCCCCTGACTATATTCTTTGCCTCAGAGAACCTGGTTCTCTGCCCCACCCAACTGGGGGCTATAGACAAGGTTTTTTTTTCTAAACATTTTCAAGTTAGGAGATGAAGTTTCTTCAGGGCCTAAACCCCTCCCAAAACCTTTGGATCTCAGGCGGTTCATTGCCCCTCCACCCCAGCTCCTGCTGTTGTTCAGTCACTGTCATCTCCAACTCTTTGCGACACCATGGACTGCAGCATGCCAGGCTTCCCTGTCCCTCACTATCTCCCAGAGTTGGCTCAAACTCATGTCCATTGTGGCCCTGATGTCATCCAACCATCTCATCTTCTGTCGCCCCCTTCTCCTCCTGCCCTCAATCTTTCCCAGCATCAGGGTCTTTTCCAGTGACTCGGCTCTTCACATCAGGTGGCTAAAGTATTGGAGCTTCTTCAGCATCAGTCCTCCCAGTGAATATTCAGGGTTGATTTCTTTTAGGATTGACTGGTTTGGTCTTCTTGCAGTTCAAGGGACTCTCAAGAGTCTTCTCCAGCACCACAATTTGAAAGCTTCAGTTCTTTGGCATTCAGCCTTCTTTATGGTCCAGCTCTCACATTTGTACATGACTACTGGAAAAACCACAGTTTTGACTATACGAATCTTTGTTGGCAAAGAGATATCTCTGCTCTTTAATACGCTGTTGAAGTTTGTCACTGCTAGTCTTCCAAGGAGCAAGCATCTTTTAATTTTGTGACTGCAGTCACCATCCACAGTGATTTTGGAGCCTAAGAATACAAAGTCTGTCACTGTTTCCACTTTTTCCCCATCTATTTGCCATTAAGTACATGATCTTAGTTTTCTGAATGCTGAGTTTCAAGCCAGTTTTTCACTCTCCTCTTTCACTTTCATCAAGAAGCTCTTTAGTTCTTCTTCGCTTTCTGCCATAAGAGTGGTCTCATCTGCATATCTGAAGTTGTTGACATTTCTCCTGGCAATCTTGATTCCAGCTTGCGAGTCATTCAGCCCAGCATTTCACATGATGGACTCTGCTTCTAAGTTAAATAAGCAAGGTGACAATATCCAGCCTTGACAATCTCAGCCTCACCCACAATCTCCCCAGAATTTAAGCCCCTTCCTTGGAAGAAGACCTTCCCAGGTGACCACCTCTTACAGACCAAGCTCAGAGAGAAGCTCAGAAACTGGTGGGGCCACCCAACAAGAGAGGGCAGTCAGACAGAATACATGGGGAGGTTCTGGGGGATGGCCCCTCCGGATGCTACCCAGAAGGAGAGAACAACAGCTTAGCCCAAGTTTAGGCTCCCCTCCCTGACCCCTGTAAGCCCCCCACTCCAGCGAGGCCCACCAAGGCTCTCTCTCCAGGCGGCCTCTCTGCATGGCCTGTGCTCACTTCATATACCTGCCTGACCAGGCACCACGTGCTTGTTCTACCCACCTTCTGTCACTAGAGGGCGATGCCCAACCAGAAACAGGCTTGCAACAGACCACCAGTGGCAATGGGATGAGTGGCATTCACGCAGCTCCGGACGTCGGACGTGAGGTCAGGAGCCCAGGCCCTTTCTCGCACAGAAGGGAAACGGACTCGGCAGAGGACGCTCACCCAACATCCCATAGCCAGTCTCCATGATGGTGGCAATTCTGATCCTCCTGCCGAGACTCACAACATCCCCACCCCACCCCCAACTCCTGGAGCTTCATAGTCTCCATTTCCATTTCCACGTGTATGAAAACCATGCTATTGGTCCTTCTGGCTCAGGAAATCTGCTTTCTTATAACCAAAAAAAAAACAAAACAAAAGTAATACCAATAATGCTGACTAATAACAAGAATATCTTCTATGTGTTGAGCGGCTACTGTGTGCCAGACACTGCTAAGTGTTTTAGGGGCAGTAGCTCATTTTCTTTACTTTCCTCCCCTCAGTATAGATTATATTAACTCCCATTTTTCTGCCTGCCTCTTATGCGCATATATTTTCACATCCTTTATCTCCTGCCACCTTCATAGCATCCCTGAAAACAGTCTATAGAAGAGGAAATTGAGGCTCAAGTTAAAGCCATTCAAAAGCCATTGATCTCATCTCTTTATCCACCTGGTAAATATGCATAAAGTGCCTGCTGTGTGCCTGGGTCTGTGCTTGGTGTTGGTGATAAGGACCCAGATCTTGTCCCTGGATCTTTCAGCCTGTGGACAAGTCCATACAATGGTATGATAAGGCCCCTCCACAGGGAACAGGATCTAGGAGGAGGGACAGCAAATCTGGGAGCTCCACTTCCAGGGCCAGAGAGCCAAGCTGGGAACTGATGAATGAGGAGGTGTGAATGTGGTGGGCGGGGAGGGTCCCAGCTCAAGGAAACAGTAGGTGCAGAGAGGCCTGGAGAGGAAGCTGCTCGTGGGGGTGCCAGGCCCAGAATTCCTAAGGCTCTTAGGCTGTTAGACCCTGGAACACGGGGACAGCCCTGGGACCTGCTGGCTCCCCACCCTGCCCTCCATGACTCCCAGCCCCACCTTTAGCAATGCTTTTCCATTCAACCTGCCACCCACAAAGCAGCATGTCATCCAACCAGACCTGCCACTAAAGAAGCCATCTCCAGAGTGGGTCCGCCAGCCCTGGCCTTTCTAGCTCCAGCTATAGTGTCTTCCCAGCCAAGGCCCAGGCAGAGATAAGCCAGCCCTGCTCTGTTCTGTCTGGACTCTGATCCTCAGAACTCATGAGCACAGTAAAATGGTTGATGCTTTCCACCTCTCGGGTTGGAAGGTTTTATAGCAACAGACAATGGAAACAGGGGTTGACCGTGGTACCTCTCTCCAGGGTGGAGGGACAAAGAGCAAGGCCACTAATCCCATCTCCATCGCTGAGCCTTTCGGCAAGACCCTCTGGTTTTCTTACTCCAGTATTCATGCCTGGAAAATCCCGTGGACAGAGGAACCTGGTGGGCTACAGTCCACGGGGTCGCAAAGAGTTGGACACAACTGAGTGACTAACACTCTGGTTTTCTCTGTGCCTCAGTTTCCTCATCTGTAGAAGGGGGAAATAGGTGTCCCTCCCATTGTCACTGTGAGGTTTAAATAGGTTAATATAAGAGCAAGCGTTTATATATACACAGCTAGTGCTCAATAAAAGTTTTTATTATGACATATTTGTTTATTCACTCAACAAAGATTTCTTATGCACTAAGTGTGAGCCGGGAACTTGTGCCAGGCACTTAACATTAAAAACTTAAATTTGTGCTCTGCTAGATCTCTCTGGAGGAGATTTTATTATTATTCCTGTTGTTTTTTTTTTGTTTGTTTGTTTTTTTTACAGACAAGGAATCTGAGTCTCAGAAAGTAAGCAATGGAATGGGAGCTCAAACCGTTGCCCTCCACCAGGCTGCCTTTTCATTCATGCATGGGCACCCGAAGGCTTTGCTCTCTTATGGCAAAAACACTGATCTAGAATAAGAATTCACACGCACTAGCGAAGATGGTCAAGCTCACTCAAATTAAATGACAATACAATCACACAGAGCTTCTATTTTCCACCTATCTGATTGGCAAAGAGCCAGAATTTCAAACCACGGGGCTGTGGGTCAGCTTCTGGCGCTCACTCCTACCTTCCCCAGGGAAGCCCAAACTCTACAGAGAGGGAAAGGCCAGCCTCTACAGCTGACAGGGAAGCCCAGCCTCTACAGTGGACCACATCTATCAGAATTACATTGTGCATGTCCCCTGACCTGGAAATTCACTTCTAGTGATTTATCCTCTAATTAGCCTTGTTCACGTGCAAAGGGACAAGCATACACGGTACTTGGCTATTCCTTGCAGGCTATGTGTGATCACAAAAAATTGGAAACATCTGAACATATCTAAGAGATCTGTTTACACTACAATCGCATAGCTTGCAATGGAATGAACACCGTGCAGCTAGGAAACTTGAGGAAGCAGGCGATGTGCTGGCCCAGAGTGCTCCCGAGACCCACTGTTACCTGGGAAAGGCTAGTTGCACAGCAGAGTGTGGTGTGCTTGGGCTGCGGTTAAAGGGCATGGAAAAGAGATTTGCTTTTCTCTTGTTCCTTTTAACTTTTAAGAGATAGAAATATATTACCAAGTCCAAAAAGTAAAAATGAAATACTTTGGAGACATTTTGCAAACTGGTCATTAAATAATATCCTTAATAAAAATTCAAAAGGCTTTGACATAAATTCTGAAATGAAGCATTTTTCAGACAGGGTCTTAGAGACACATCCTTGAGTGCAGAGAGTGAGACTCCACCTTTGATCCCCAAGTGTGGGCACCCCAGTTGCCTGCCAAAGAGCAAGAGGCAGCTTCCGAGGTGAGGCCCTGCCGGCCATCCCACAGCGAGCTTCCCTCTATCTCTGGGGGTTCCATTTCCATTATTTGTGCAAACCTGATGTGGAATTCTGCTAAAGGGTTGTTCGGATGCCAAGATTCAGGGGTAAATTGTGCCTGGGATCACTGGTTTCCTTGATCCACCCCAAAGTGAAAACGATTGAGCATACCAGCCAGTCCCCCAGACTGGGTGTGAATCCTTGGGTGTGTCACCTTGCTCCCTGAGTCTTCCTTTTCACAGCTGTCAGTGAGGCCAAAAGCGTTAACACTCACTCCCAGGGTGTTGGAGGATGAAATATCAGGAGTGTGAAGACGGGCACACAGCATGGCTTAGTCATGGCTGTTGTTCAGTCCATAAGTGGTGTCTGACTCTTTGTGACCCCATGGACTGCAGCACGCCAGGCTTCCCTGTCCTTCGCTGTCTCCCGGAGTTTGCTCAAAGTCATGTCCATTGAGTCGCTGATGCCATCCAAAGATCTCATCTTCTGTCACCCCCTTTTCTCATTGGAAAAGCATCTGGGTCTTTTCCAATGAGTCAGCTCTTCGCCAAAGGATTGGAGTTTCAGCTTCAACATCAGTCCTTCCAATGAATATTCAAGGTTGATTTCCTTTAGAATTGACTGGTTTGATCTCTTTGCTGTCCAAGGGACTTTCAAGAGCCTTCTCCAGAACCACAGCTCGAAAGCATTAATTCTTGCTTACTCAGCCTTCTTTATGGGCCAGCTCTCACATTCCTACACGAGTACTGGAAAACCAGCTTTGACGGTACAGATCTTTGTCAGCAAAGTAATGTCTCTGCTTTTTAGTATGCTGTCTAGGTTTGTCAAAGCTTTTCTTCCAAGGAACAAGTGACTTTTAATTTCATGGCTGCAGTCACTGTCCACAGCAATCAGCTTTTGATAATATATTAATAACTCCACATTTTCTTTCATTAGCTCATCAATATCCCAGACTCCAGATAGTGTCTATCCTTCAGCATAAATGCTCCTCCAGGAAGCCTCACTTGATCCATATCTTTCCCAATCGGAAATCCCCTTCCTCTTGTGACTCCATCCTCCTTCCTTCTTTCACACCCTTCGTCTGATTCCCTGGTAGTGGCCTGAGTATGCTTTCGAGTTTTGATGCTGGAGAAGACTCTTGAGACTCCCTTGGATTGCAGTGAGATCAAACCAGTCACTCCTAAAGGAAATCAACCCTGAATATTCATTGGAAGGACTGATGTTGAAGCTGAACCTCCAACACTTTGGCCACCTAATGCGAAGAACTGACTCATTGGAAAAAGACCCTGATGCTGGGAAAGATTGAAGGTGGGAGAAGGGGACGACAGAGGATGAGATGGCTGGATGGTATCAGCGACTCAATGGACATGAATTTGAGCAAACTCTGGGAGCTAGAGGACAGGGAAGCTTGGCATGCTGCAGTCCATGGGCTCGCAGTAAGTCTGGACAAGACTGAGCGATCGAACAACTGGCAGTGGCCTGAGTGTTATCACTGTTTTGGCCACGAGAGGGCAGCACTGCCTAGGAAGCTAGAGAAGGAAGACGAGCCACTGGCTGGAAGACTCACACCTCAGAAGCTTGACTGTGTGCCATGTCCACGCTGAGTACTCTGCCCACTTTGGCTCATTGAGGAAAACATTGCTATGGCCACCCTTGCATCATACCCATTTTATCTTCATTTTGTTTTTATGGAGTGGATGCCAAGAAAGTTGAGTTAATGGTTCTCAGTTCCCATAAACCCCTCTCTTGCTGATTTCCCTCTTAATGTTCCTTGCTCTTCCGCTCTCACCCAGGCACCCACTCTTACGGGTCCAGTCTGTGTGCTTGAATACTCGTGATCCTTGTGAACCATGTGGGGATGTTTTGTGGTGTCTGTGGTCATTTATTTATAGAAATGGCCTCGTGCTACGGATTTCTATCTTCTTTTATCCCCCTACGCACCTGGTGTTTCTTAACTCCAGTTTCGTTGCTCCCGCGTCCCTGGGGCTCACTTACAGTGACATCAGATGTGGCTTATTGTTGACTGGTCCCTTCCTCACACCTCAGCACAGGCGAGAGACCCATTACCTCTTAGGGTCCCCTCCCGGGCCTGCGGGAGAATCTCTCCAGGTTTTATACGCAGGAGAAGGGTGGCTGGGTTGGCACCATGTCAGTCCAAACACCAGCAGGATGAAGAACTCCCATCTCCCACATCCTCGCTAATACTTGGTAGCTCCTGGCTTCCTAATTTTCGCCAGTCCACTGTGTGTGTGTTTGTCATTCAGTCATGTGCGACTCTTTGTAACTCCGTGGACGGTAGCCTGGCTGTGCATGGAGTTCTCCAGGCAAGAATACTGGAGTGGGTAGCCATTTCCTTCTCCAAGGGATCTTCCTGACCCAGGGATCCCACACTGCAGGCAGATTTTTACCATCTGAACCACCGGTCCAGTAGGTGTAGGCAGAGGGGTTGTGTCTCTTACTGCATAACCCACATTTCTCCAGTTTCTGCTGAGGTTTACATGCATCTGTTCACACTCTTGTTGGCTACATTCCCTTGCATTTTACAGGTGATACAATTGAGGCTCAGGCCCCCAGAAAGTAGAAGGAGGAATACTCACCTTGGGCCACCTCCCTAACAATGGTAACAATGCATTCATCACCCATTCAGTCAATGAATGTTGCTGATTCCTTGATGATCTCGGGGGATGTGGTAGAGAGCAATGGCAATGTTAACCCAGCATTAAACAAGAGGACTGAGGATCCTATGAGAAGGGGGTTCAGGGAGGGTGGGCCTTACTGTTGGATGAGCCGGGGTGGGTGGAGGGGCACTGGGAGGGATCTAGGGATGGCCAACCTGCCCACTGACCTTGACAAGAACAGAGGAGGAAGCAGGGGGCCAGGAGCCACCAGGAACAAGGATCCGGAGGGCACCTTGCACTATGTCAGGGCTGGTACAAGCTCACAGTGACCACAAGGCCCAACCTAATCCGCCCCCATGCCCCCTCTGACCTTGTCTTCTGTCCTCTTGTCCTTGCCTGTTTCAACCACGCTGGCTTCCTTTGTTCCTTAAACACACCAGTCTCATTCTGGCCCCAGGGTCTTTGCATTTGCTAACCTCTCTGCCTGGAATGCGCTCCCTCTTGATTTCACATGCCTGGCTCCATCTCTTCTTCTGAGTCTCTCAGGTCAAATGCCACTTCTTCAGTGAGTCCTTCTTTGTAACCTTATCTGAATAGCATGCACCTTCCTACAAGTCATTCTCTGCTTAGTATCTTTGAAATTTTTCTTCACAGCCTTTGTCAAGATATAAAGGATCTTGCTTATCCAATTCTTGACCTTTTACATCTTCCTCCTCCCCTGGGTTCTGACCCAGTTTCAAAAGGCTACCACCAGACGTCCCCCTACTCCCCTTCAAGCCCCCAAATGTCCCTCTTCCTCCTCTTCCCCCATGGTGCAGACCTAACTGTGCTTCGGTCACCTTACACACATTCTCCTGAATCATCTTGCCCACTTTGAGAGGCCGGGTCATGGCACTGTTCCCGAAATGAGGAACTCGACTGCAAGCGAGAGTGAATGACCCGTGGCTGCAGAAGGTATGAACTATGTGACTCCCCTCTCCACCCCATCTTACCCCTCACCTCCTACACACAGCTGTGCTCTCCACCTGGAGTCCTCTCACCCTCCTCTTCACCTGGTTAACTCCATCATCCTGGAGGTTTCAGCTTTGACTCTGCCTCCTCCTGGAAGTCTTCCCTGATAGCCCCCCAGGCAGGACAAGTACCTCTCCCATTTGCTCTGCACCAACTTCCCTGTGAGGTCCTGACTCTATGTGTCTGTCTCACCCCGAAACTGAGAGCCCCAAGAGGGTCAGGCCTGGGTCTGACTCAGCTCTGAGTCCCCAGAGCCCGTTTCCAGTCTGGTACAAGGGTGGGACCCGGGCACTGCTGAAGGGATGAGTGAATGAAAGTAACTCTGGGCAAGAGTGAGGTCTGGGGTGACCTGACAAGCACAGGCCCCAGAAGATCCACATCCAGTCATGGCCCTAAAGCCCCAGAACACAGGCTCGTCTGGTCACTGAAGCACCCCATTCCCTACCCCCTGTGCCGTGCTTAGTCATTCAGTCATGTCTGACTCTTTGCGACCCCATGGACTGTAGCTCACCAGACTCCTCTGTCCATTGGGATTCTCCAGGCAAGAATACCGGAGTGAGTAGGTTGCCCTTCTCCAGGGGATCTTCCCAACCCAGGGATTGAACCCAGACCTCTCACACTGCAGACGGATTCTTTACTGTCTGAGCCACCAGGGAAGCCCTGCTACCCTTCAAAGCCCTGCCCTCACTCACTCTAGGAGGTCAAACAAACTGCCACAATCTCTATCTCTGTGGGACATTTGGAAGTAGTTAAGTTTACAAATAAATGTATGGTTTCCTTAAATATTTTCCCATACTAAAATATTCAATATTGAATTTATTACTGTTTTGTTGAAATACAATTTACTCCAGGAAATAAAACAGCTAGTCACGCAGTCAGCACCACAGACATGATCTGGAATAGCTTCATCACCCTAGAAAGTTCTTTCCTGCCCCTTTAAATTGATCTCCTCCACCCATCCCTCCTCCCCTACCTGCCCCTGGCAAATACTAATCAAACTGCTCTCTGTCCATTTGGTTTGCCTTTTCCAGAAGGTGGTGGAAGCGAAATCACACAGTATGTAGCTTTTTGAGTCTGATTTCTATCACCTCACATCTTGCCTTTGAGATTCATCTGTATTTTTGCTAGGATCCATTCCTTTGTTTTGCCGAGTAGTATTCCATCTTGTATCCATCCACCACTGTTGCAGGACCACGTTGTTTCCAGTTTGGAGTGATTATGAGACAATCTGCTATAACTGTTTGTGTCTGATTTTTTCGCAATTTTAATTTCTCTTGGGTAGACATCAAGGAGTAGTATTGCTGGGTCATATAGTAACTGTAGGTTTAATTTTATAAGAAACTGCCAGATTGTTTTCACAAGTTACAGTGGCTCTGTACCCTCATCAGCACTTGGCATCAGCGTTACTTTTAATTTTAGCCATGCTAATAGGTGTGTAGTGGTATCTCACTTCCCTGGTTCAGTTCAGTTCAGTCGCTCAGTCGTGTCTGACTTTTTGCGACCCGCTGGACTGCAGCATGCCAGGCCTCCCTGTCCATCACCAACTCCCAGAGTTTATTCAAACTCATGTCCATAGAGTCGGTAATGCCATCCAACCATCTCATCCTCTGTCACCCCCTTCTCCTCCTGCCTTCAATCTTTCCCAGCATCAGGGTCTTTTCCAATGAGTCAGTTCTTTGCATCAGGTGGCCAGAGTACTGGAGTTTCAGCTTCAGCATGAGTCCTTCCAATGAACATTCAGGACTGATTTCCTTTAGGATGGACTGGTTGAACCTCCTTGCAGTCCAAGGGACTCTGAAGAGTCTTCTCCAACACCACAGTTCAAAAGCATCAATTCTTCTGCGCTCAGCTTTCTTTATAGTCCAACTCTCACATCTATACATGACTACTGGAAAAACCATAGCCTTGACTAGACAGACCTTTGTTGGCAAAGTAATGTCTCTGCTTTTTAATATGCTGTCTAGGTTGGTCATAACTTTTCTTCCAAGGAGCAAGTGTCTTTTAATTTCATGGCTGCAATCACCATCTGCAGTGATTTGGGAGCCCCCCCAAAATAAAGTCTGTCACTGTTTCCACTGTTTCTCCATCTATTTGCTGTGAAGTGATAGGACCAGATGCCATGATCTTAGTTTTCTGAATGTTAAGCTTTAAGCCAACTTTTTCCACTCTCCTCTTTCACCTTCATCAAGAGGTTCTTTCGTTCTTTGCTTTCTGCCATAAGGGTGATGTCGTCTGCATATCTGAGGTTATTGATATTTCTCCCAGCAATCTTGATTCCAGCTTGTGCTTCATCCAGCCCAGTGTTTCTCATGATATACTCTGCATAGAAGTTAAATAAGCAGGGTGACAATATACAGCCTTGATGTACTCCTTTCTCTATTTGGAACCAGTCTGTTGTTCCATGTCCAGTTCTAACTTGCTTCCTGACCTGCATACAGATTTCTCATGAGGCAGGTCAGGTGGTCTGTTACTCCCGTCTCTTTAAGAATAGCTGGTAACTCAGCCGGTAAAGAATCCGCCTGCAATGCAGGAGACCTGGGTTCAATTCCTGGGTGAATTGATCCCCTGGGGAAGAGATAGGCTACCCACTCCAGTATTCTTGGGCTTCCCTGGTGGCTCAGACTGTAAAAAATCTGCTCGCGATGCGGAAGACCTGGATTTGATCCCTGGGTTGGGAGGATCCCCTGGAGAAGGGCATGGCAACCCACTCCTGTATTCTTGCCTGTAGAATCCCCATGGACAAAGGAGCCTGGTGGGCTACAATCCATGGGGTCACAAAGTGTCACACATGATTGAGTGACTAAGAACAACACAGCACAGTATCTTATTGTGGCTTTCATTTGCGTTTCACTGATGATTGATAATATTGAGTGTCTTTTCATGTGCTTATTTGCCATCAATATCTATATTTTGGTGAAGTATCTTTCTAAATCTTTTGCCCATTTTTATTGGATTATTTGTTTTCTCATTATTGAATTTTGCAAGCTCGTTTTTTTATTGAGTTGGCCGAAAAGTTCTTTCGGGTTTTTCCATATGATGTTGAGGAAAAATCCAAACAAACTTTTTGGCCAGTCCAATATATTCCAGATACCAAGTTTTTTTATCAGATATAGTTTTTGCAAATATTTTCTCCCAATCTGTGGATTGTATTTTCACTTTATTAACAGTGTCATTAGAAAAAAAGAAGTTTCCAATTTAGATTAAGTCAAACATAATTTTTTTTCTTTTCTGATTCATGGTTTTAGTGTCTTGTTGAAAAAATGTTTGTCTAACCCAAGTTGACAAAGATTTTCTCCTACTTTTTATCTGGATATTTTAGGAGATCCAGACCGCCGTGCACTTGCTGCTACCTGGGGAGCTGGCCAAGCACGCTGTATCCGAGGGCACTAAGGCTGTCACCAAGTATACCAGCTCCAAGTAAATATAATATGCCTAGCTGCTGTTAACGGAGAAGGCAATGGCACCCCACTCCAGTACTCTTGCCTGGAAAATCCCAGGGATGGAGGGCCTGGTGGGCTGTAGTCCAGGGGGTCGCTAAGAGTCGGACACGACTGAGCGACTTCACTTTTACTTCGCTTTCACTTTTGACATTTAGATCTAGGACCCATTTCAAGTCAATTCTTGTATATGGTGTGAGGTTAATTCTTGTGTATGCTTTGTAGGTTAAAATAATTTTATTTTACACATTGATGAAGAATGAAATTTCACTTCTAGAAAAATATCCTACTCATACCTTCCCACAAATGTATAAATTAGATACTCAGTGCAGTTGCAACCTAGATTGAAAATGGAAAATATTGGAAGCCACTTAAGTGCCCATCACTTGAAGACTGGTTGAGTACATGTTGACACATCCATGCAGTGACAAAACTATGCGGACACAGAGCCGGCACCAGCCACCAGCGCTGTACAGTTGTAGGGGTTGTGCACTGTTGGGATCCTTTCTACTTCGTCAATGTCTGTACCGAATGTATTTTGACTGTCACCTTGGTGAGGCATCAAAAGGAAGGACATACTCTTCGTGGAACATATAGAAAGACGTGTAAAGGGAGTTTTAGACAACAAAAGGATGGTGCAGAATAGTGTGTGGAGTCTGCCATCACTGGGTAAAAAATTTCCTGTGTATTTCCTTACAAGTGCATAAACATCTCTGGGCAGATTCACAAGAAATTGGTGACAGGGTTGCCTCAGGAAGGAGGGTCTGGGTGTTTGGAGGACGGGGTGGGAAAGAAATTCACTTTTCACTATGTCCCTTTCTTTTTGTACCTTCAAGATCTTGTACTATGGATATGAATTATACATTCAGAAAATGAAAGCCAAACACAAAGTCCCTACTTTTCCAGCAGCGCGTGGCCTGGAAGATTCTGCCCCTGGCGCACAGGCCCCCACGCTTGGGAAACACTCTCATGCTACTCCCCAAGCTTCTGGGCGCACGACGGCCCTGCCAGGCCAGAGCGAAGGAGAATGCTCATTGCGGGACAATGTCTGCTTCTCAGAGGGGGAAACTAGGCTCCAGGCAGGACCAATATTCCTGAGGCCACGTTGCCCAAACCAAGGTACGCTCTTGGGTATCTACCAGGACCAGCGGGGCTGAGAGCCAGGGAGGAGGTCTGCAGTCTGGCCCCGCAGGGATCCAGACCAAGTCATGTAAGGTACCGCTCAGAGCTGAGCCCATCTGGAAGCCATCGCCACCCCCATCCTGGGCTGCAGAGGAGGGTGGGCAGGGCCCGGACTCTGTGCATCTGTTCCTCATCAAGGCTTGTGCTCTGAACTGGGCTCCAGCCCTAGAAATCCCATTTCCCAGCCGGGCCAGGCCACCCTCACACCAGCCACCCTCCTCCCTAGGACCTGCACAAAGGGAACAGCAGGAGGTGGCTTTCCAGTTCCAGACTGCACATCCCTTTACTTCTCAGAGCTTTGGGTTCCTGTCGTTGTAAGGATTAAACAAACCAGTTCATACACAGAACCCAGCACACCAGCATTCAACACACGACTGTTGTTCAGTCGCTCAGTGGTGTCCGACTCTTTGCCACCCCATGGACTGCAGCACACCATGCTTCCCTGTCCTTCACCATCTCCCAGAGTTTGCTCAAGCTCATGTCTATTGAGTCAGGGATGCCATCCAGCCATCTCATCCCCTGTCACCCCCTTCTCCTCCTGCCCTCAATCTTCCCCAGCATCAGGGTCTTTTCCAGTGAGTCGGTTCTTTTTATCAAGTGGCCAAAGTATTGGAGCTTCAGCTTCAGCATCAGACCTCCCAGTGAATATTCAGTGTTGATTTCCTTTAGGGTTGACTGGTTGGATCTCCTTGCAGTCCAGGGGACTCTCAAGCTCTACACACTGTTCCTGTCTCGAATACCCCTCCACATTTCATTCCTCAAAGAGCAACAGCTAACGTGCCCAGCATTGTTGTAAGCACCGAGTATGTACTAACTCCTCACAACAACCATCAGAGCTGGATGCTCCTACTAACTTGGCTTTTCTGATGACCCAGCTGAAACTCAGAGATGTTGAATAATTTTTCCAAAGGCACTCAGCCAGCAAGGGTCATAGCCAGGATTCGAACCCCAGGCCTCTGGGCTCCAGAACCTCTACTCCAAAGTGCTCCCCACACCACTTCTGCGGACCCAAACCTCTTCCCCACTGACCTCTGATTCCTGTGGGTGCCTGTGACAGCGTCCCCTGAGATGGTGATGAACACTGGTCTCAAGCTGTGATGGCTGACTGAGAGACGAGCATCAACACACAGCAGGGAGAGGATGCTGGAACTCCAGTCATCTTAAAGCCAGCAAGCAAACCAGAGAGGCAGGGAAGCTGGGGCCTGCCAGGGTGGAGGGGTGGGAGCCACAGGCACCCACTGGGGGAGGGAATGTGCTAGTCCAGAGCAGCCTGCTGGGGAGCCGGACCTTGATGGTACCCCGGCACCTAAGGAGCATGTCAGCCTCGGGTCCAGGGATCTGCCTTCGAGAAACTGGTGCCCATGTGGATGAAGAAGCACAAATGTGGGCTGACCCTACACCCTGTCACAAATGGAAGGTGCTGGACTGCAGCTCAGGGGTCCACCTGGGACACTGGACCCACTGACCGAGGCCCAGCCAGACTGTGGCGAACTATGTGAGGATGGAAAAGCCTGACTCAGGGGCCCTGCACTGCCAGGACACCATGCCCACCCCTATGTGTGGAGGTCAAAGGGGCTGCGGGGCCGTGGGTGGGCGGAGGGGGCTGGTCTGTGTGCACAGAGGGGATGGTGAGGGGGGCGGAAGGGTGTGCAAGTGGACAGAGGGACGTGGTTTTAACTCTTACACCCTTCTAGAATGTCTTTCACTGAATCATCATCTCTCAGAAAGAGAGAGAGCAGCGGGTTGCACTGACCCTAACACATATGGAGCTCAGTTGAAATGGGCGGAGGTGTTCTGAGCCCCTGGTGGCTGCAGGGCTGAGAAAGGGGTGAAGAGGGCTGGCCCTTGGCAGCCCCTTCCTGCACGGTGGCTCCAAGTACTTGACTGAGAACTGGGTGGATGGAGGTGATGAGACGGTCAAGAGGAGGGGACAGTGGGAGTCTGAGGGTTGAAGTCTTAGGGAAGATTTATCGTTGCTTGCAAGGGCTAGGCAAGGTTCTAAGCAAGAAATCTTACATTATCATCCCCATTCTGCAGATGGAGAAACTGAGGCTGGGGGGGTGACCCATGGGCTGCCCATCTCACCTTCCACTCAGGACTCCTCAGCTCACAGCCCTCTACTCAGAACTCTGCTCACAGCCCTCCTGCCCAGCCTGAGCACTGGGCCAGGAGTCCGAAGCCCAGCTCATGACCCACTCTGGCCTCTGCTCCCTCATCTATCAGCGCCTTCCAGTGCTGGGTGAGGGCAGCCAGAAGCCAGTGGCTGCTTAGCCAAGAAGGCTGGGAGCCATTAGACCCTAGCCTTATTTTTTGGACAGAAGTGCCTTCTGCAT
This sequence comes from Bubalus kerabau, assembly GCF_029407905.1. Lineage (NCBI taxonomy): Eukaryota > Metazoa > Chordata > Mammalia > Artiodactyla > Bovidae > Bubalus > Bubalus kerabau. The sequence continues at coordinate 60,781,271 of NC_073636.1, forward strand.
TTTAATCAAGCAGGGCATCAAGAGACCAGCCCAAGTTTCTGCTCTCCAGTGGGACTGAGGCAGGACTTAGGGGAGAGAAGGAACATCCCCTCAGGAAAGGGGAGGGAAGGGTGGGCAGAGAAGCCCAAAGAATGTGGGGCACCTGGTCCACTGGTCCCCTGGGCTGAGGCCAGTCCTCCTGGAGGCAGAACTGGGCTTCGCTTCCTCCCTACTCATCCTTGCTCCCTCCAGGCTCTCAAAAAATTTAGGCCTCAGGGCTGATTTGAGTTCCTGACTGCTCCTCAAGGTGGAAGCAATGTTGGGTCCCAGCAGAAGGGAGCTGGGCAAGGCTGGAGCAGGAAGAAAGGGGCTGGGTCCATTTTATGAGAGGGGGTAAAGCCCCTTTCCCCACCCCAACTCCATGCAGGGCATCCGTGAGGTAGGTGAGCGCTGTTCCTTGACACTGGCTGAGAGGAGGAGGCACAGGCAACAGCTGGGTCAGTCTGAAAGCTGGAAGGGGCCTCAGAAAGAGCCCACATTAATGGTTACAGCAACGATAACAATAGCAATAGAATGGTCAAATGACACTAATTCCTAGCAGTTACTGAGTGCCAGTCACTGTACATTTAATCCTCACCATAACCCCAGGGACTTGGCCATCCCTAGCGCACAGATGAGGAGACTGAGGCACCGGGGGTTAAATAACTCACCCAAGGACAGACAGCCAGGAAAGAGTAGAGCCAGACCAGCCCCCTCTTCAAACAGAAGAGAGAAGGGAGGCCCAGAGACAGGCAGAGACCAGCCCAGGTCACACAGTTAGAGGCTGAGCAGGGGCTATGAGAGCCGGACTTTCAGGGCTGTCTGAAAGTCAGACAATATAATAGGATGGGTTCAGGATGGTCACAGCCTGGTCCTGAGACACTGTGAACATGATGTTTGATGCAGTCCTTAAGGCTTGTGCTTTAAAGGAGACCCCCTATCTGGACAGTTCCCCTGAATTATCCTCTCTCCACTCCCCAATGAAATGTCTGGAAGATAAATGAGCCGATATCTCCCTCCATGTTCCAGGAAATGATGGAGGGAAACTCGGGCCATTAGCAGGTGTCTATCGTCTCCAAGGATCTTGGGGTGTAGGGGGGGCAGCCACCATCTCCCTCCTCTGCTGACAGCCCTCCGCTTGCCCTTGGAGGAACCATTCCTGCCCACTATCAGCCTGTGTGGTGAAGGCAGCCGCCAGGGCAGTCATATTCCTTCCCTATGGGCCTCCGCGGTCAGTCCAGCAGTGGGACCGCAGTGGGACAGGACCCCGTCGGAGCCAGTGTGATGCCTTCCCAAAGATCTCACAAGGATTGGACAGAGAGGTACAACAGTCAAGAATGCTTTCCGCTCTAAGTAACTGGGAATAATACAGTGGCTTAAACAGCAGAGGCTTATTTTTCTCTCTTAGGAAGAAGTCTGAAGGTAAGAATTCAGCAGATTAGTAATGTCAGGGCTAATACCATGATGATTTTTTTGGTGTTTCCCTCAAGGTTGCAAGATGGTCCATGGTCCAAGCATCATGCTTGTGCTTGTTGATCTGAAGTAAATAGACAGCCAGATATTTCTCCTGCAAGATGGGTTTATTCAGGATCCACAGAGGATTGTGATTTGGGTTTGGTAACCATGGTTGAGCCATGTGCAAGACCCTGCTTGGTAAGGAAAGGGGAATGCTTTCAGAGAGAAGAAATGAAAGTTGGAAGTTAGAGGGCTATAGTAAACAATGAGCCAATGGCTTTTCATTGGGTGGGTCCTCGCCAGGAGGGAAGCCTTTCTTCTTCCTGTTGCTCGGCTGTCATCGCAGACCGGGAGGCCTCCCTGTTCTGGTTTCTTGCCTCTTATTTAATTGAGGCTTCTGTTTATTAATTTTTTATATATTCAACGCAAGACAGAGTGAAGAAAGGCGGCTCCAGCCACTGCTGCCCTTGTTATCAAAGTAGCAAAAACTCTCTTCCTGCCAGCTGGCTTTGACTTATGTCTCACTGACCAGCACTATGCCGTGTGCCCCCACAGCTGTAGAAGGGGCTGAATCGGTGTATATTTGGCTACACAGCTACTATGGTGGAAGGAAACCGATGGGAATGGGCACTTGATTAGCCAAGTCCAAGGACTGTGTTTAGATATTCTTTCCCTCAAAGCTTGGTTCTTCGGGGACGTGAGGAAGGAATGGGAGGGCTGGCATTGCAGACAGCCTGCCTTCTTGCTATTATGATGTGAGAGGTCATCTGAGAATGGATGAGTCAATTTTGGTAATGCTGTTCAAGATTCTAGATCCAACCATGCCTGAAGACTGCCCCTTGTGGATATACTCATTACATAAGCAAAAATTAATAACAATGACATATTATTATATTTCATTTAATTTTTAAATTTTATTAAAATTTTAAAAATAAAAATATATAATCAAATAGTCTTTATTTTCTATATAATTGTTTTTATATAAAACAGTATGTGTGTGCATGCTCCATCGCTTCAGTCATATACGACTCTTTGCCACCCTAAGGGCTGTAGCCCGCCAAGCTCCTCTGTTCACGGGATTCTCCAGGCAAGAATACCGGAGTGGGTTACCATGCCCTTCCCCAGGGGATCTTCCCAACCCAGGGACCGAACTGGAGTCTTTTAAGTCATTGGCCGGCGGGTTCTTTACTGCTAGCGCCACCTAGTGAGTGAAGTATCTCAGTCATGTCTTACTCTGTCACCCCAGGGACTGTAGCCTACCAGGCTCCTCCGTCCATGGAATTTTCCAGGCAAGAGTATTGGACTGGGTTGCCATTTCCTTCTCCAGAGGATCTTCCCAATCCTTTGCCTGCCTTTTTCAGTTCAGTTCAGTTCAGTTGCTCAGTCATGTCCAACTCTTTGCGACTCCATGGACTGTAGCACTCCAGGCTTCCCTGTCCATCACCAACTCCCAGAGCTTACTCAAACTCATGGCCATAGAGTCGGTGATGCCATCCAACCATCTCATCCTCTGTTGTCCCCTTCACTCCCACCTTCAATCTTTTGAGTCAGTTCTTTGCATCAGGTGGCCAAAGTACTGGAGTTTCAGCTTCAACATCAGTCCTTCCAATGAATATTCAGGACTGATTTCCTTTAGGATGGACTGGTTGGATTTCCTTGCAATCCAAGGGACTTGCAAGAGTCTTCTCCAACACCACAGTTCAAAAGCATCAATTCTTTGGCACTCAGCTTTGTTTATAGTCCAACTCTCACATCCATACATGACTACTGAAAAAACCATAGCTTTGAGTAGACGGACCTTTGTTGGCAAAGTAATGTCTCTGCTTTTTAATATGCTGTCTAGGTTGGTCATAACTTTTCTTCCAAAGGAGCAAGTGACTTTTAATTTCATGGCTGCAGTCACCATCTGTAGTGATTTTGGAGCCCCCCAAAAATAAAGTCTCTCACTGTTTCCATGGTTTCCCCATCTATTCGCCATGAAGTGATGGGACCAGATGCCATGATCTTAGCTTTCTGAATGTTGAGTTTTAAGCCAACTTTTTCACTCTCCTCTTTCACTTTCATCAAGAGGCTCTTTAGTTCTTCTTCACTTTCTGCCATAAGGGTGGAGGCATCTGCATATCTGAGGTTATCGATATTTCTCCTGGAAATCTTGATTCCAGCTTGTGCTTTATCCAGCCCAGCATTTCTCATGATGTACTCTGCATATAAGTTAAATAAGCAGGGTGACAATATACAGCTTTGACACACTCCTTTCCCGATTTGGAACCAGTCTTTTGTTCCACGTCCAGTTCTAGCTGTTGCTTCTTGACCTGGATACAGATCTTTTTTTCTGTTCTGCAAGAAAGGCCTCATTGGTAGATGAAATAGTATTCAGAGTTTATAGTCAGGCTACCCAGTTTCCAATGCTGGCTCTGCCTTGAGTTTGATTTTGGCCAAATCATTTCACTGGTATGGATTCCCAGTGCTTACACTGTGAAACAGGCTACTGTGTGAACTAAGCCAAATATGGTACGCGAGAGGTTCTGTCACAGGTGGGCCTCAGCCCATAGTAACTGCCTTCCTCCCTTCTTTCATTCCATTTGCAGAAACTGAAGATGGATTTTCTAGCTGTGTTTTGCAGTGGCATTTGTCCAACTTTTTCCTTTTCCTCCAAGTGCCCCTTGAGGCCAAGGACTGTGTCTAATTTATTTTCATATCCATAGCCCAGAGGCTATAGATGATACTCAGGAAATGCCTGGAGACTGCAATATTTCACTTATCCACTCAACGAATGTTTACTGAGCTCCTACTGTGTGCCAGGTGTACGGTGGGGAGACAGAGGTGAATGCCTTAGACACAGTCCATGCTATTGGGAGCCCACATTATAATGGAGGAGACAGACAACAGACAAATAAACTTAAAACATGATGTCAGATGGTTCAAGTACCATGAAGAAACTCCAGTGGGGAAAGGGATAAAGAGTTTGTTTGATAGGGTGCCCAAGGAAGGCCTGTCTATAAAGCTGCACTCAAAACCATGGCTTCGTGCCACATTGTCTTCTCTCTGGCAGATGCATTTCTTCCCTACCTGAAGCATCCCAGGGGAGGTCATGCCACCAGCTCTCACACTCCCACACCAGTCTATGTTCCTGGTCCAGATCTGAACCCATCCCATACCCTGTCAGGCCTCCCTGAGGTCCCCAGCACCCCGAATACCTTCCTGAATCTGATTCCCCCTGCTCTTGCAGTAGGTGGGGATGGATGGGGAAGTTATTGGACAGAAAACTGGAGGCAGCCTCCCTGCCTGTCCAGATCCCAGCCCTGTGGGAAAATGAAGTGACAGAGGGACCATTCCACTCCCATTTGAAGCCCAGGTCTTCCTGATACACATACGAAGCAGGCCTTCCTTCTTCACACTTTCTTTCTTGTGTTGGGCCTTAGCCCCTACTCTGCCTTCTGCTGGAAGGTGCCCAACCACCCCTGACCACCCCTCCAACCCAGCTCAAATGCTTCTTTACCAAAGCAGCATTTGCTAACCCTGACTAGGTTGAGACCCTATTACACTGATTCAGGCTTCCCTGGAGCTGCCTCCTTTCCAGCATTTGTCACAAATGGATTAATTTTCTATTTTTTGCTTGACATCACTTTCTTGCACTAAAATATGAACCAACAAGGATCACATTTCTTCTCATTTGTTCTTGAATCCACAGGGCCAAGCACAGTTCTGCACGTGTAGCAATTGCTCAATAGATATGTATCAGATGGATGTGTAAATGAATGGAGGCATGGATGGATGAATTCTTAGTAGATGCGGAGAGTACCTTCACTCATCCTTATGTTGAAAATAAAGTGAAAGTGTTAGTCGCTCAGTCATGTCTGACTCTTTGTGACCCCAGAGACTGTAACCCACCAGGCTCCACTTCCATGGAATTCTCCAGGCAAGGATTCTGGAGTGGGTAGCCATTTACTTCTCCTGGGGATCTTCCCGACCCAGGGATCAAACCGGGGTCTCTTGCACTGCAGGCAGATTCTTTACCATCTGATCCACCATCACTTACTATGATCTTTCAGTATTGTTTTCTGCCTCATTTCCTGTCCTCACAAGCAACCGCACAATGAGGTGGGTGGTGATTCTCATTTGCTGATGAGGTACAGTGCCTTCTCCTTGGTGGTCCAACACCTTAATGATCACCAAGAGTCATGCTTCTTCTTCTTCCTGACACTACCTGTTACTGTTTTAATCAGCTTCATTAAGGTATAATTTACATACCATAAAAGTCACGCATTTATGTTTATAGTTCATTATATTTTAAAAATTTGTACATCTGTGTGCCTACCACTCTGATCCAGAACAGAGCACCCCCATAACCCTCAAATGTTCCTTTGTTATGTTCTTTTCCAGTCAATCTCTACCTTTCAGTCCCCAGCCCAGGCACCCACTGACCTGCTTCCTGTCACTATAGATGAGCTCTGTCTTTGTTAGGGTTCTGTATGAATAGAATCACTCAGTATGAATTCTTTTGTGGTTTTGGCTTCTTTTACTTAGGATAATGCTTTTGAGATTCATCTTTGTTGTTCTACATGGTTCATTCCTTTTCATGGCTAAGTAGTACTCCATGGTGTGCACGTACCACAATCTGTTTATCCAGTCACAAAATGGGACATTTGGTTGTTTTCATTTGGGGGTAATTTTCACTTGAGGGCAATTTTTAATTATGGATAATGCTATCTATAGGAACATATGTATACATATTTGTGGGCATATGTTTTAATTTCCTTTGGATAAATACCTAATAGGAGAATTGCTGCATTTTATGGTAAGTATATGTTTAACTTAAAAAAAAAAAACAAACTGCCAAATTGTTTTCCAAAGTGGCCGTGCCATTTTGTCTTCCCACCAGAAATGAACGGGAGCACCATTTGCTCCACGTGTTCAGTCTCTTTGACTGGAGTCATTAGGTGAAACGTGTGGTACCCTCTCACTGTGGCTTTAATTTGCATTACCTTAAGGACTAATGGGGTTCCTCCCTGTGGCTCAGACGGTAAAGAATCTGCCTGCAATGCAGGAGACTCGGATTCGATCCCTGGGTGGGGAAGATCCCCTGGAGAAGGAAATGGCAACCCGCTCCAGGATTCTTGCCTGGAGAATCCAATGGACAGAGGAGCCAGGCAGATTCTTTACCATTGGGGGTTGGGGGGGCGTGGCTAGAATCCATGGGATCACAGAGAGTTGGACATGACTGAGTGACTAACACTTAGTGACTAATGCTTCTGAAGACCTTTTCATGTGAGTATTTACCATTTGTATCTTTTCTTTCATTTAGAGTTTGTTTAAAACTTTGGCCATGTTTGTGAGGGGTTGTTTGTTTTCTTGTTCTTAAATTTTGAGACTTTTTTCTATACTCAGATATTTCTCAGATATATATTTTGCACATATTTTCTCCTAGTCTGTGACTTGATTTCTCATTATTTTCATTGTGTCTTAGAAGCATAAAAACAATTAACTTTGATGACTTTCAGTTTATCAGTCTTTGAGGTATACCTCTGTTTTTTGTGCCAATACCACAGTTTAATCAATTTATCAAACTTTTCTCTTATGAGTCATGCTTTTAGCATCCTTAGAAATCTTGGCTTAGGTTGCTTTTGTAATTTAATATATCATGGATCTTTCCAGCAACCTCACTTTTAATAGCACCTTGGTTTTCAGCCCATGAACTTGCTAAGGCTTCCTATTCCCCTTGTGGAAGAGGAGTACAGGCAGGGGCCCACTAAATCCCAAAAGCTGGACCAGTGGGGCCTCCTTCCCATCTCTACAAATGCCACTTCCTCAGAAAATCCACACACACATCCACTTAGTTACCCTACTCAGCATCGACCCGTCTAGTCAGCCAGCTCTTGAGGAGGGGCCATTTTGTTCTCAGTGCTTCCCCACTGCCTAGAGAGAAGTGCTGGGCACAGTAGGCATGCAGTAAGTAAATAAAAATATAAATAATACATAAGTGAATGAGTGAATACTGTATGTGGAGCATTGAGCCCTGTGCCTGGTACACAGAAAATCTCACTGAACAGACACTGTGATGACTACCAGAGGGAACCTTCATTGGCTGTTACGTTAGCCGGGGTATGTTGGTGGATTCATTTCCAGGGGCTGCCGTAACAAAGTACAGCAAACCACGAGGTTTTAAACACAGAAATGCATTCTCTCACAGCTCTGGAAGCTAGAAATCAAGGTGTCAGCAGGGCCATGTTTCCTCAGAGAAATGTGTGGGTCCTTCCCAGCCTCTGGCTTCCAATGATGGCCACCAATCCTTGGAGTTCCTTGGCTTGCAGCTGCCTTACTCCACAAGTATCCTGCCCTGGTAGTGGAACTGAGTAGGACCCTGTGGGGCCTTCCCAGGTACAAAAGCCCCTCAGTGTTCCCCGTTTCTTACTTGTAGAGAAAAAGTTTTAGTCTCCTAGGCCTTCCCTGAGTTCCAAAGAGCAGACTCATACAGTTACTAATTAGGAAAGTGAGGGAACATAGAAACAACGGAAAAGTAGGCAAGCAAGAAAACTGATCATAATGTGAACAATGGTGCAATGATAAAACAAGGTCCTAGTTCCTCCCCAAGGGATATACATAACAATTACATATTCCCCAAGGGATATATAATAACAAGTGGAAGATGGTGACTATACGCTGACCACAAGCAGGGGACCCCAGACTGGATGGAACCAGAAGATTGATGGTTAAGATTCCTGAAACATGACCCTGTTACTTCACCACCAACCAATCAGAAGAAAATACATGAGCTGCAGCCCTCACCCCAAATGCTGCCTTTAAAAACCTTCCCTGAGAGCCAGTAGGGATTTCGGATCTTTCGAGCATGCACTGCCCAGTCTCCTTGCTTTGTGCCCTGCAATAAACAGCATACTTTCCTAGTAGAACCCAGTGTCAGTAGACTGACTTTGCTGCCTGGGGAGTGAGCGGACCTGAATTCCATTTGGTAACAGTATCTTCACATCATCTTCTTAAGAGGACACCAGGCATATTGGATTAAGGACCCGTTCTACTCCACTATGATCTTATCATAACTAATTACATCCGCAATGATCCCTTTTTCCAAATAAGTTCACATTTTGGGGGGTTAAGACTTCAACATATATTTTGAGGGACTCAGGTTAGACCAAAATAGCATTTGTTATGCTGACCTAACAAACAGCACAATACAACAATGGTTTCTTTCATCTTTCTCATCCTTCTTGTCCCCAGTGGGAATCATCAGGTGAGTTGATGGGAACCTCACTGGAACCAAAAATTTTGACCATTCGATGCTACTGCTGTCTCAACACAGGGTTTCAGGTTCTCTGCAGTAAGGAAAGGAAGCAGAGAATCACATGAAGATTCTTTAAAGTGTCCAGTGCTCAAAGCAAGTCACATAGCCATGCCTAACTTCAAGAGGAGTGTCTTGAGGGGAGGAGAGACCTGGAGATGTAGTGGTAGGGATGGGATGTTAACTTAAGCGAACATTAAATACTTAAATTCTCATGTTTGCTTTTACATTTAAATGGTGATATCCTCCAGAAAACCTGGAAGAATGCAGAAGCTTTGGATAAAGAGGGGAAGCAGGGAGAACCAAGGGGACATGAGAAAATATGCAAGTCAAAGGCTACCGGAACCTGAAAGAGGACCTGCCGGGTACCAATGCCTCGCTGGGTGACACATGTGCCATCTTATTTATCCTCATAGTGACTTGGGGGATAGGTATTATTCCCCATTCTACTGAGGAGGTACTGAGACTCAGCAACTTGCCTATGATACACAGCCTCAATGAGCTGAACAAAAGGAAGAGCTGACTGGAGCCACATCAGCTCTTGTGCTAATGTGTGCTAAATTGCTTCAGTCGTGTCTGACTCTCCCAAATTTGGTGGCTTAACAAAACAAATATCTACTATCATCATCGTTCTGTGAGTCACCTGGACAATTTTTCTGGTCTGGACTGTGTGGTCTAGAATGTCTTTAGCTAGGTCTGGGTGGTCAGGAATGTCCTCAGTCATCTGGAGTTCAGTTTAATGTCAGCTGGGGTGATAGGATGGCCTGACCACATGTCTCTCATCATCCAGTAGGCTAGCTGGGGCTTGCTCACACCACGGTTCCAGGGTTCCAGGTGAGCAAGAGAGACAGCCCCAGGGCACAACCTCTTTCAAGCCTCACATTTGAAAGTGTTGCTCTGGCCAAAGCAAGTCACATGGCCAAGGCCAGCTTCAAGGGGTGGAGACATAGGCTCCATCTCTTAAAGGGAGGAGCTGGAAAGACACATTGCAAAGAAACATGCTTACAGGGGTGGAGATCTGTGGTCAGTATTGCAGTCTGCCCCAAAACAAAACCCAGTATCCAACAATAGGGAATGAATTAAGAAAACCTTGGCTGTACAAGCGGAGGCTCATGCCACCATTAAACGTGTGCGTTGAGAAGTATCTTCTGCTGTAGAAAGTACTTCATAATACATCAGTTCAGTTCAGTCACTCAGTCGTCTCTGACTCTCTGCGACCCCGTGGACTGCAACACGCCTAGAGCATTAAATACATAGGAAGTGCGGGCTATGAAATTACATATACCATTTCATAGCCATCAGATTGCTACAGAAGTAAAGTGTGACAGTACCAAGGGATGGCAGGAGTGTAGAGAATGTAAACTTGAGCAGCCACTCCACTTGGAAGCACAGACTGGAAATCTACCCAGACTGGCCACACATGTCCCCCATGTCCCAGAAGGAGCACCCCTCCATTAATACCCTACATAAGCACTTGCTCATGGCACAAGGGCTAGTGTGTAAGAGCCACAGAAGCCTGGTTAGGAACTACTGAAGAATTGCATTCACCCCATGTCCATCCACGGAGGCTGAATAAATGGAAAGTAGTGTGATTACATGCTGCACAGCTGCACAGCCATGGAAAGACGAGGACTCCAGTCACAGGATCTATATGTGATATTTGTGTAGATCTGGAAAACACAGTGTGTGCGCAGGACATTGCTTACAGTTTAATAGCATACATTTGAGTTTTGAAAACACAAAAATAGTATCACTATTTACGGATAAGTGCATATGGACCTGTGGGCCTGGAGGAGAGAAAACAAGACTGGAGGAGGATGTCAGGGAGGCCGACTTAACCTATAATAGTATTTCATGTCTTTAAAAAATCTGGGAAAACTTGCAAAATGTTGACAGATGCCCATTTGGAGTGATGGGTATGGGGGTGGTATTATATTACCTTGTGCATTTTTTTAAGTTCCTGTGTCAAAAAAAAATAAATCCAGTGTAAGTAAAATGAAATTAAAAATGACTTAGAAAATGTTGCTTTGAGGTTTGGGGGAGGTTTGTTTAGGGTTTTGGGGTTTTTTTTCCTACAAAACCACCCCAAAATATATGCATCTATTTGTAGAATGGTTGGGGGAAAGATACTCCAAAATGTTCGCTATGGTTTTTGCCCCTGGCTTGGGAGAGCTCAGGCACCATGTATTTTTTTCCCTTCTGGCTAGTATGTATCTTCTGATTCTTCTGCGAGGGACATGCTGTGCTTGTTTAATAAAAACAAATAAAATACAGAGGGGCCTGTTGGTTCTCTGGGTCACAGGCTCCCCTGGGCCTCCCGGGGATGCCAGGTTCCAAAATAGATCTGCCCTCCGACCTGGCAGCCTCACTCTTCAAGTACTGCAGTGAGTGCCAGGCATGGGCTCAGAGGCAGTGGGGCTCCCCAGGCCTGAGAAAGGACGGATATGGATGGTGGCCCAGCCTGAGCGGCACAGCCACGTGGTGCATGTACTCCATCCTGGTCCCCCCTGGGGTGGCAGAGCCCACACACTGCCATTGTTCAGAGGGGAAACCAAGGCCCAGATGGAGACTCTGGGGAGAGGCAATTGTTGCTAACAGCAGAGGCAGCCATCTGAAGCTTGTCTGGTGGGCACTGGACTGGGTGCTGATATGGTGGGTGACTTTGGACAAATCCCAGAGTATTTCTGGGCCAATTTCTCTGGCACTCCCAATGGAAATAATCTCACTTCCTCCTATACCTTTAGCCATCAGAAGGTCTGGAGGACACTTTGGTGCAAAGAGATGCTGGATCTTTCCCATAATAGCAGGGGTAGTAATAACAGCTACCAACGATTAAGCGCTTCTGCACTAAACACTTAAATGGCATTTTCTCATCCTGCCCTTCTGTGGCAGATTATATTTTTCCAAAAAAGGCCACATCTCCCATCCCACATGCTCTTCCAAAACCTGGCCACTCTCCATTAAGAGGTAGTCTGTTGCCCTGCTCCTTGAACTCGGATGGGACTTTGTGACTGCCTCTATGAATAGAGTGGAGAAGAGCTGGCCTTGCATGATTCATGAGGCTAGGTGGCAAAGGTCATGTGCCTTCTGCCTGATTCTCTTGAAATGATCCCCCCGATACCCAGGCCAGTCGTGAACCACCCTCACCCCTCTAACATAAGAAGGCCATATATAGCCATTAGTGCCGACAGCCCCAGTTGAGGTCTCAGTTATATCAACGGATGAGCTTTCAGATGACTCCAGGCTCTAGCCTTCAGCTGCCCTAGCTGATGTCGAATGGAGTCACATCAAGCCATCCCCACTAAATCTGGCTTAAATTGCATGTTTATGAGTAAAATAGGTGTTACTGTTGCTTTAAATCACCAAGCATTGGGTACTTTATTACATAGCCCTGGTAACCAGAAGCACCACTGCAACACCTTGTTAATGAGGGACTGTTCTCCCATTATACAGATGAAGAAACCAAGTCTCACCTCCTAAAGCAGAATCAAGATTCAGTGTCATGAGTGGAGAGCTCTTAATCAATAGGTGTGGGTCACAGGAGTGACCTCAATATCCAACCTGGGTCCCTTCTGATCCATTGATTGTATTGTGGCTCTAGGTTTGGGTGGCAGAAAGGAGGGGCAGGAAATAGTTGACAGACTGCTGTCTTGAGGGGAAAGTATCATGGGGACACCATGACTTCTGATCCACAAGATCCCTCTTGGCCTCCTGAGGACACTGACTGACCATCTCCAGGGTGGTCAGCAGCTCTGAGCTTCCTGCCAGAACTTACCCCATTGCCACCAGAGACCCTAGGAGATCCCAGGTCAAGTTCTCAGGGAAGTGAAGAGTAGAGAACAAGAGGCTTGGGAAGCTGCAAGTTGCCCACTTGCAACCCTCAATTATCACCCTGGGTGTTGAAATGTAGGGAGCTTGAAAGGGAATGGGGGGGAAGTGCTGGATTGCAGAGATGAGGCCAGGAGTGGGAGACTCAGACCTGTGACTTAATCCTCTTCTTTGGATCCAAAATCAGCAAGTGACTCTCCAAGAATGATCCCGTTTTCTCTGCCTTTGTTCCCAGGAGCAGGAAGGGCCATGCTTCTAAAAAAATCAGTTCCAGTGTGTGTCTTGGGGCAAGTTGCCTCATGAGATAAATGTGAGGTAGGCACTCACAGAGTCCCCAGTTATGCTAAGGCTCCACTGGCTTGGTGGCAGGGGGACCAAGAAACCAGCTGATGAATGACTAGGATGGGGAGGCAGTGGGCAGGTGGTCTGCACCCATCAGTATGCATCTCCCTCCTGGTCTCTCTTTCCCAGGTCTCCTTGAGAACCACCATACCTTTCTATCCCTTTGGGTACTATGAGGTTGACCCATGAGAGGCACATAGCCCAGCCTGACCAACCAGAGTATTTCGTCCCTCTGGCTACAATAATTGATTCAGGAATGGCCATGTGACAAGCCAGAACTTTCCCAAGAGCAATCAGGAAAGAGGGACTCCATTTTTGGGGGGTTGGGGGGTGTTGCTAAGTTGATAGACTGGAGCTGCTGTCCTCAACTGTGGAGGTAATGGTGGTGGGAACTGTCAGAGGATAAGCTAACAGAGAAAAACAAGAGCCTAGAGTTGGAGGAAAAGGGGGAGGGGGGAAGAATTCCTAATATCATTTGAGTACCTGGATCCAGCTATGCCTGAAGCTAAATAAATACACTTTTCAGTTTCATCAGCCAGTAAGTTCTCTTTTGCTCCAAGACATTTGAACAAAAGCCAAATTCTCCAGATGGATATGAGTATTTTCTCCAAACTCTAGCTCCATGGCAACTACAGGCCAGCAAAGGGAAAATCAAGTAGGGGTAGAGGGGTTGTTTTAAGTGTTTGGAGGCAAGATACTTGAAATATCCCAAACAAAGTTCCTGCAGCCCTTGCTCTGGAAAGGGTGATTTCCTGAGCCTCCACCTGGGGACTGCGGCTCTAACTGGCATCCCAAAGTGGAGACTGTAGGGCACAGGAGACCGCTCAACAAGCACTCTTGAGAACGTACTGTGAAGCTGACCTTTGAATAGGCAACACAGAAATCGAAAATGTGGTTGATATTCTGCAAAGGTTTTCAAACTAGAGGGGGATAAAAGCCTGCAAACAAGGGAGAAAGCTGTGAGAAGCACAGGCAGGGGGCCTCAGGTTCCTAGAGAAAGAGGACCTGTGTGCACCGAAGGAGGGAGGTTGATGGAGAAGGCTTCCCAGAGACGGTGATACCAGAGGTTAAGACCCAGAAGACAGGTAGAAGGGACTCAGTGAATAAAGGTGAAGAGGATTATCCAAGCAGAGGTTACTACAAACAAAGGTACTGAGCCAGAGAGAGCAGAGAGAGTGTTGGAAAGTAAAAGCAATACCTCATTATAAAGTACCAAGTCCTAGGATAAGAGCAATGAGGCTGAAGGCCAGATCCTGTGGGGATTTATAAATCATATAAATAATCTGGAGTTTCAAACTGAAGGGTTTTAAGCAAAGCAGTTGGGAGCTGCATTTGTGTCTTAGAAAAATCACTGACTGCAGAATCAAAGATGGATTAAAAAGAAGAGTTCAGTTCCGAGGCTGTTATTCTCCCCCTGGCAAGGGATGAAGATGCTGGGCTAAAAGAGTGACGGTGGGGGAATGATGACAACGTTGGCTGCCATTGATCGAGCACTTAGTATGTGCCAGGCATCAGTTTTTTAATCCTTTTAACAACCCTACCGGGTAATGGCTAAATCAACCCCATTTGACAGAAGAGAAAACTGAGGTACAAACAGATGAAGCACATTGGCCTAGACCATACATTTGGGAGAAGGGAAAGTCAGAATTCCAACTCAGACAGGCTGGCTCCGGTATGCCCAGAAGAGTGAAGAGGGGCACAGAGCGGAGAACTATTTAAAGGGTCATGTTGGCAGAACAAGTCTGATTGGATGACAGGTGGGATGAAGTGGATGGTGGGGCCTCAAGTTTCCCTGGCAAGACTGGCTACGTAATTTGAGAGGTCCAGTGCAGAACGAAAAGGGCCAGACCCTGTGTTCAAAACTTACTAAGAATCTTGAGATGGTAACAGCAGAGCATTAAACCAAGTCGTGGGAGCCTTCCTAAGAGTGGAGCCCTGTGTGACTACAGAGGTCACACACCCATGAAGCCGAGCCTGCTTCCAGGTTTCTGGCCCAGGTGCCTGGTGAGGTTGGGCAATTCCCAGAGATGGAAGAATCCAGAAGAAACTCATTTAGGGTAGAGTCAGAGGAGAAGAAAATGAGGAGTTCTGTTTGAGACCTAAGGGGTTTACCTCCAGAAGGCAAATGGCTCTGGGTCTGGTGCTCGTAAGGAAATTCAGGACTGGGAGTCCACAGCACACAGCACGCAGGTCACCAAAGCCCATTCCAGGTCCAAAGGTCACTGCTGAGCTTGCTAACCGACCCCAGGTGGCTTCTTTCCAGTTTCCTCTCCGGGTTCAGCCACTAGCTCCTCCTGCCTGCTGTCACCTAGATACCTGCTGCTTCTCGTGGGAATGGATGGCTCCCATTTCCCTGAAGTTCAAGAGGTCACTGTGTAAACCCTCCACCTCCCAGCCAGACCTATGCCCAAACCATCTCCAACACTGGCCCCGAGGCCCTGCGTTCAAAGATCCTGTGGCCTGACAGTGTGCAGAGTTCCCCCCAGAGCTCTCCTCTACAAGATCTCAGAAGATGTGGTCAAGCCTGTTTATGTCGTCCAGCCAAGGAAGAGGAAGCTTCAGCCACAAATGCTGATCTGCCCGAGGCTTCCCAGTATCGTGCCAGCTGGGACTTGCCCTGGTGCCACAGCCCCAATGGGAGCCCCACAGACTCCTGCCCCTCGTCAGTCCGACACAAAGCGCCCGGTTCAAACATTCATTCATTCATTCGACAGATATTTATTTACTGAGAACATACTGTATATCAAATGCTGGGAACAGAGGGAGATGAGTAATTACACAAGTAATTAACCTCTGAGCACCTTGAGAAGGCTAAAGATAAAGGGGTGGGGCTCCAAGAGGAGCGATTCTGGTTTGGACAGGGATGAGCTGCCTAAGTGTCAGTTCTCTGACCTGTAGCTTTTCCCAGAGGCGGCTACTTCAATGCACTTTCCTGTCCTGTAAGCTCATTCTATGACAGTGAAACTCTTCCATTGAGGGATGAGGTCCTGCCCTGAACCTGGGCACACCCTGATCATATGGTAGAGCTTCCATTGAATGACTTCCCAGGCTAGGTCATAAAAGGTGATGTAGGGACTTCCCTGGTGGTTCAGTGGTTAAAACTCTGGGCTCCCAATGCAGGCGGCACAGGTTCAATCTCTGGTCAGTGAACTAGATTCCACATGCTGTGTTGTGGCCAAAAAAAAAAGTGATGTATCTTCCACCTGGCTCTCTGGGGACACATGCCTTTGTAGCCTTGAGGGACTAGGAAGGAAGGCCAGCTGCCCAAAGTCACCATGCTGGAGACATCATTGCAGGGAGTGAGGGGGGTGCTCACTCAGGTGCTGACAAGTGAGAGAAGCCTTCAAGATGACCCTGATTCAGCTACCAGTGAAGAACTGACTCATTGGGAAAGACCCTGATGACAGGAAAGATAGAAGGCAAGAGGAGAAGGGGGCGACAGAGGATGAGATGGTTGGATGGCATCATCGACTCAATGGACATGAGCTTGAGCAAGCTCCAGGAGATAGTGAAGGACAGGGAAGCCTGGTGTGCTCATTTCATGGGATTGCAAAGAGCTGGACACGACTGAGCAACAACAGTAGCCACCATCTGACTTCAACCTCATCAGAGACTGGAGCAGACTGCCCAGCTGAGCTGCTCCTGAATTCCTGACACACAGAAACCCCAAGATAATACATGGTTATTTTTTATTTGAACCACTAAGTGTTGAGGTCCTTTTCTGGCAGCCACAGTAACTGGAATGCTGATGAAAGGTGGAGGAGGTGAGGACATGTGGACAGTAGTTTCTGGACAGAGAAAGCAGCATATGCAAAGGTCCTGATGTGAGAAGGAGGTGCTGAAATGAAGGTGAGAAGGCTGGCAAGCTTTCCAAAACTCTTCTTTTGATTCTACCTGCATTTCTCCTGTGAGTAGGTAATCCTATTTCCTCTCTGTGCAGAGCGCCATTCTGTGTTCGTGCAATTATGGGGCCCATGTCTACTTAATTAAGTGGGGGGAGGGGGTAGTTAACATTCATTCATTCTTTTAACCAATAAGATTAAATGCATTACCTGTGCCAGGAGCTTCCCTTGTCATGTCGATGCATGTGTGCTAAGTCATTTCAGTCGTGTCCAGCTCTTTGCAACCCTATGGACTATAGCCCGCCAGGCCCCTCTGTCCATGTGATTCTCCAGGTGAGAATACTGGAGTGAGTTGCCATGCCCTCTTCCAGGGAATCTTCACGACCAGGGATCAAACCCACATCTCTTAGGTCTCCTGCAACGGCAGGTGGGTTCTTTACCACTAGCGCCTCATGTGAAGCCCATCTTCCAGTGTTAACGCTCCCTCCAGGTTTCAGATGAGGAGGCCAAGGCTGAGAGGCGGTGTCCTCACACACTGCCTTGACAGGTAAGTGGAGGGAAGTGGAATGGGTCCTGGGGCCAGCGTGGCTGGCCACTTCCTAGTTCCCAGTCAAGTCCCTCCAGAGTTTTTTCGTTTGTTTTAGGGTTTTGTTGTTTTGTTTTTTGAATTGGGGTATATTTGCTTTACAATATTATGTTAGTTTCTTCTGTCCAATGAAGTGAATCAGCTATATGTATACATATATTCCCTCCCTCTTGAATCTCCCCTCATCCCACTCCTCTAGGTCAACACAGCACTGAGCTGGCTCCCTGTGCTGTACCACAGCTTCCCACTAGCTATCTGTTTTACACATGGTAGTGAGTGTATGTCAGTCCTACTCTCTCAATTGCTACTACCCTCTCCTTCTGCTGTTGTGTCTATAAGTAAGTCTACCCTCTACATCTGTGTCTTTATTCCTGCCCTAAAAATAGGTTCATCTGTACCATTTTTTTAGATTCCATGTCTTGTGTGACTTTGGGCAAATCATTTTCTTCTCTGGGTTTCCGTTTTCTCCTCTGAAAAATGGGGAGGATAATACTGTTGGCCTCGCTGAGATTATCTCAAGTCTCAGCCGGCACAATCCTAATAGCAGTTGTCTTTACTCTGGGCTCATCTGTACAGGGCCCTGTGATAAACTCATGAGACTTGAATTAACACACTTCTTCCTTGCAAGGTCGGAGGTGGTGTGGGCCCATTTACAGTGGAGACAGAGGAGGAAGTGGAGGCAGAGGTGGGCGAGCAGGGCCCCGTGAATGCTGGTGGCTGAGGACCAGCTGCCTTGCCTTTTCCTGCCAAAGGAAATCACACACCTGGTTTCATGTTCTTAGTCCCGGATGAGCCCCTAGTTTGCTGCCGTCCCAAGCTAGTCCAGTTCAAAATTTCGTCAGGATTTGAGAAAACAAAGGGGAAAAAAAAAAACAATACCAAACCGCCGGATAGGCCCCCACTCTGGGAAAACAGCAAAGAAAGGCAGCCCACAGAGAGGGGCCCAACCAACTCCTGGGCATCTTCTGCGCAGTGACCAGGTCTCCCAAGGACAAATCTTTGCCCTCTTGGGGTTTATATTCCAGTAGGTTGGAGAAGGGGAGATACTAGTAACTATGACAACAACCAAAACCTCTGTTCTTGTGCCAGCACTGCTCTGACTCATACTTTTCACACCCTGTGAAGTGGGTGGTTTTAATGTTATTTCTCAGTTCACCAAGAAGAAACAGAGGCACAGAGAGGTTAAGTGACTTGCCCAAACTCACACAGCTGATGAGTGGTGGAGCCCGGATTTGAATCAGTAAACAGGTAAACAAGTAAATCAAAAATTCCTCTGTCCCCATGCTGAGAACTCATATACATTCCTCATGCACGAGATGAGGTTTCCACCTCAGGGTATGGAGGTTGAGAGAGGTGAAGCTGCCCACACAAGGTCTCAGGGTCAGTGGTTGGGGAGTAGGATTTAGTGCCCACTGCCTCTAACTCGGGGGTTGGTCAAGACACTGCTGTACCTCAGGCTCTTCTCCCCAAAATCTACTTGCCTGTTCCAGCCAAAGGCAACCGCAGCACTATCTGCCTCAAGACAAGAACATGCTCTCATTACTATCACACCACCGGAGCCCATCCAGGCCCCAAGAGAGAAGGGAGGATGGGAGCCTGGCTGGGGCGCCCATTTCCCTGGCCTTGCAAGGATTTTCTCTGTCTCTAGAAACAGATCGAACTGGCTGCCTCCTCCCCAGCCTCAGCCCTCTGCCCCCCTCCCCGTTGCTCTCTCTAAGGTCACTCCGCTGTGTTCCAAGGCTAACACGAAATCAGAAGGGGTAGGTGGAGGGGGGAGAAGGAGAAGGCGCTGGGGGCTGAAATTTGAGATCTCAGCCTTGCGAGGAGAGGTTGGAGAGAGAGAGACACAGAAAGACAGAGACAGAAAGAGAGAATTCAGTTGCCTTTGGTTTTCCGAAGCAGGCAGCTTGCGGGTTTGGGGGGTGTGTGTGTGTGTGTGTGCGTGTGTGTGTCTTGTTTTCTTTCCTCCCCTCTGGCAGGGAGGCCAGGCCTCCACTGGATCATAAAAGGACTCGGAGGCGAGGCAGGCAGAGCAAGCCAGTGCAGGGACATAGCAGCAGCGTGCGGACACGCGCGAGGAGGCAGGAAAGGAAAGAGGGAAGAGTAGAGGTGAGGGGGTGTCTGGGGGCGGGAGCGTGAGGCGGTGGGAGGAAGCGGAGCAGCTGTGGTATTTGGAGCAATTATAAATAGCTGCCTGGACAGAGCTTGGCCAAACAGGGCTTTGCAGCTGCGGCGGCTGTGCAGGCAAGCCTGGCCACTGTTGGCCAGCGGTGGGTGCAAACAGGGCACAGAGATAGGTGGTGGACAGGCCCAGCCCCAGGGCTCTGACTCAACACCCCTCGCCATCGCCACATCTCTGGATGCCCTCCCCACCAGCCATGCTGCTGGGTGGCCTCCTTCTCATTGTGGCCTCTACAACTGTGGCCCAGCGGAGGGGGCAGGAGGCCGCTGGGCGCCGCCGGGCCCACCGAGTCCAGCACGGCCAATGCAGCTACACCTTCGTGCTGCCAGAGCCTGAGCCCTGCCCACCCGAGCCCGAGGCCTTTGGGGGCTCTAACAGTCTCCAGAGGGACTCCCCGGCGGCCACACTGAACCTAGGAGACTGGCCAAGCCAGCGGATGCGACAGCTGGAAAAAATGCTGGAGAACAACACGCAGTGGCTGCAGAAGGTAAGGGCTGGGTCTGCAGGGGGGTGAGGGCAGCGAACAGCAGGTGGAGCATCTACCCCAGAGCCCTGCCCTGGACACAGATGGCCAGGCTAATAGGGCCCTTGTCTCTGAATTGTACATATTGGAATGATGAGGCCCAGAGAGGGGCAGAGATGAGCCTGAAGCCACACGACAAACTGGGAGAAGACAGAACTGGAAACCTAACTCCCCAACTGCCATTCATTCATCCAGTGTGGACCAGTCCCGTCCTAGGAGCAGCAAATACAACAGTAAGCAGAAGAGTACATTCTCTTCTGGACCAGTATAGGAAAGAGACAATAAAGGGATGAACAATATGTACTCTGTCGGAGGTAAAGCAAAGTGAGAAAGAAAAAGGCAAGGAGTGACCAGAGGTGGCTATTTGAAGTCAGATAATCAGAGGGGATTTCTCAGAGGAGGTGACATTTGAGACCAGAGAACAAGCGAAGTGATGAAGCAACCTGGGAAGGTTTCTAGGGGGAGGCTATTTCCAGGGGGACCAGCAAGTGCAAAGGCTATGTGGTGGGAATGTAGTTGGGGTACCTGGGGAACAGCAGCATGGCTGGAGCAGAGAAGGAGGGCAATAGAGGGTTGAGGGACAAAATCCAAGAGGTGAGGGGAGGGCAGACCATGTCGGGCCTTGAGGGCCACCGGAAGAACTTTGGCTCTTCCTCTGAGCTTCATAGGAGCCATTGCAGGGTTTTGAGCAGGTGAGACACACCTGAGTTAGTTTTAAAGAATAGACTATAAGGGACAGATTTGATGCTGGGAGCCCAAGGAAGAGACCAGGCAACAAGTGATGGAGGCGTGACGTGAGACAGGACAGCAGGAGGGGGTGTGGCCAGTCAGATACTAGTATATTCTGAAGGGGAAGTTAATGGGCTCTGCTGATGAACTGGATATGGGGTGGCAGAGATGAGGGGGCTGAGGAACCCCATTGCCATTTTGGCCCAATGCCAGGGCCACTCTAGGACCCCCTGTCCTCATTCTTTCAGCAGATATTCTGAGCATCTACTGTGTGCCAGGCTCTAGGCAAGAAACCGAGGTGAACAAAGCAGGTTCAGCCCTGGGTGGGGTGAGGAAGGCATCCTATGATGTCCAAGATGGGGAGCAGTCCCTCTTTATCCCATGGTTCAAATTGTTCAGATTGTTTGCCTGGTCAGCAGACAATGTTTCGCTCCCCCGGTACATGCATATTTATTTAGTATTTGTGCACCTTATTAATATAATATGTACAAGGTATGACACAAATGAAAACTTTAAGAAGATAACATGAAATCACATAAATTAGAGTTCCAGTGGCTTCCTCCTGTTTTCTAAAGGATGATCTTCTGCATACCCTGGGTTGACCATCTCCCAAGTGGAGAGTTACACTTATCTAACCAAGCTGATTTGTGCACATACTCAAATACACACTTAAACTCCTGTTTCATTCCTTCCCTGACCATCTATCTCCTGAGCCTCCTATTCACCATCTTCTCATAGTCACTGTCTACTTGCCCCTCCTACCTTGTAACACTTACAGCCGCCACCATCCCATGCTTAGGTCCCCCCTCAAGGGAGCTCTTGGCCTCATACACTGGATCCCAGAGGGCTCCACGCTGCCTTGAAATCTGTGTGTCTTCAGGCAGCTGTTTCCAGTCCTGTAAGGGTCATGCCAAGCCTCGTCTCCTCCTCAGCCTCCATTTTCACTTTGTGCCCATCCTCTCACCAGACCATGGATCTCCTACTTCAAAGAGACATGGGGCCTACCCCACACTTGCAGATTCACCTATGCACCCACCAGTCCCCAGAGCCTTTCTCTGACTCAGAGGAAGGGTTCCTCCGTGGACCAAAGTCACTCTTTCACACCTGTGGGTTGCATCCCCTGCAACCCCTGAACCTCCTCAAACCAACCATTCCTCCAGTGTCTCTAACAACTCCTCCCTTTATGCTGTTCCTTCCTCTCAGTCTTTAATTGCATTTCCCATGTTAAATAAAGAAAGAAAGAGGAAGGGGAGAAGGAGGAGGAGACAGAACAAGACCCTTCTCCAGCCTATACCTTCTGACTTCTGGCCTGGCTCTCAGAAGTCTACAAGCTCTGCCTCTGCTTCCTCCTTCATTCCATCCTTTTCCTAAGTAGCCTCCCACTTCCCATTTCCTACATCCAATGGCCACGGTTCAGTCTTCATCTTACTTGACCTCTTGGCAAATTTAGTATCGCTAACCAATATCATCCTTCCAGAAACTGTCTCCATCAACCAGTCCTCATCTACCACTCTGACTGCTTTCCCTACCTCCATCCTGGACCAGCCACCTCCATCTCCTACTTGGATGGTCATCACAACTGCTGTCTTAAGTTCCTTTTCCACCCAGACCCCATAGTCCATTCTGTATTCAGCAGACAGAGGGATCCTGTTAAAACCTAAGCTAGGTTAGTTTCTCCTCAAAACCCTCCTGGGGCTCCCATTCTCTTTAGTTATTCTCTTATTGAGCGAAAATCCTTGCTAGCTGCAACACCCCTCACCCAGACATGTATGCGGCTCACTCCTGACGCACCTCAGGTCTGCTACTTAAACGTCACCTCCTCAGAAAGGCCCTTCCTGTCCACCACATTTAAAATAGCCACCCTCCTTATGGTCCATTTACCCAGCTTTGGTTTCCTCCCTTAGCACCTACTACCACCTGTTCTTAAAAACATTTCTTTCGGTCTGTGAGCTCCAAGAAGACAGGGGCCAAGTCTGTTTTGTTTGCTACTGGGTTCTCAGGGCCTAGAATAGTGCCTGGCACATAGTAGGCATGCAGTGCATGTCTGTTGAATGGATGGATGCACAGTGATCCTCCCATCTCTCAGGCCAATACTGCTCCTCCCCTCCTCCTGAAATGTTGCTGTTTCCCAGGGCAGAGTCTCTGTTTGTTGTTTCCTCTCATACTTTGTGGCACAACCCCCAGGGCTGCCCTCCCAGCACTCCTGCAGCACCATCTCCCCCCACCCCCATGATGATACCCAACCAACGTCTGAGGGGCTCCTGACCTCCCCTCTGAGGGCTCACAGTTTCTCAACTCCAAAGCTGCCTGAAATTGAGATCTTCCCTCCCCACCCCCCACCTATTCTGCTGAAGGTAGTACCACCCAACCAGCAGGTGATCTGTGGCCCTGGGGTGTCCTTAACCCCACCCCACTCCCAGGCAGCAGGTCCTATCCATCCTATCCCCTCAGCTTCTCAGCTCATCCTCCTGTCTTCCCCACTGCCCTGGCTCTTGTCACCTCTCTCCTGGACACTGCTCTCACCTTGCACCTGTTTTCTCTACCCCAAGCCTCACCCTCTCATCCATTTCAACTCCCCTGGGTGCCTGGTGCTTGGATAACATTGGTTGAGCCAGATGATGGATTTAAACCAGTGGGTTTCAGGTTAGGAGGTCACCCAGCTCGCCTCTTCATCTGGCAGTGGAGTGTCCTCCCCAGATATCTGTCCACATAGCCTGATAATCCCGGGCAGGGCTCACCATGGAGCACTGTGGGGCTAAAGAGTTCCCATGTGGGAATCAGGTGGACCTGAGTTTACGTCCCAGCCCCAGAACTTACTTGCCACGTGGTCGTGGATGAGCAAGGCTCAGTTTTCCCTTCCTCAAAGTGGATACAACAACAGTATGGTAGAGGGTTGGCTGCGAGGATCAGGGAGACCGCTAACTCACCCCTTTCGGCTGCATGGGTAACTCACCTGGGCAAGGGTACAGTAGCTCCTCAACTGGCTATTACTTAATTCAGCATCATCTCTATCGGAGCCCTGCACCGCTAGTCCTGGTCAAGTCAATCCAAGGGTGGCAGGTAGCTTAGGGCAGGGAGTGTAACTTGTCCATGCTGGTGTTCTCTGCAGTTCCCAGTCTTACCCAATCTCTATTGGGGTCCAAGCAGAGGTTTGTCTTGCCATCTCCTGAGTATGCTTGGGTTGAGTGTTCCCTTCAGGCCCTTTGGTCTTTGGGTTACTTCCAGGTCACCCTGTGCCAGCGGAGCCTGCCCCAAGGTCAGACCCCATCAGCAGTCACTTTTCTCTGGGTCCCGTCACCTCTTTAGGCTGCAGCACAGCCTGGAAGGTGAGAGCCCCAACTCTGGAGCCCAACTTTTTGAATTCGAGACTCATTCTGCCCTTTTCTGACTGTGTAACCTATGGCAAGTTGCTTCACCTCTCTGAATCTCCGTTTCCTCTCCGATAAAATACAGTGACAACATTACCTACCTCTAAGAAGGTTTAATGAGATAACGCATATGAAGTCCTTGGCCCAACACCTGTCATACAGTAAATTCTCAATCAATGTTGGCTGTTTCCATGAGGAACTCTCCCCGGAAAGAAACACAAATCCTGAGATTCTTGAGTCCTTCCTTCTGAAATAAGACACAGGGCCCCTGGCTCAGGGGTCTGAGGCACCTGGACAGTCATCTCTCTCATTCCAGTCAAGAATACTTGCTACCTTCTGTGACCGTGACCTTCTTCTGGCTCTTCTCTCATGCATTCTCTTGGTCTGGGCTTATCTCAGGGTCTTTGAAACTTGAGGGCCTCTTTTTGGCTTCTGCTACAATCTCTTAGAAGAGAAAAAAAAAAATGAGTTTTAAAATAGTCTCATCACCATTGCCATCGGGGATGACTGGGGAAGACTGGCCTTCCAGACCGAACTCTCAGCAAGTTTCATTCATCTGGGAAGCTGCAAAGAAGAGTCTCCCTCCCTCGTGGTCCCAACCCCTCTCCCTCTTCCCAGTCCAGTGTACAGATGAGCAAACTGAGAGGCCAGAGAGGGGAAGGAACTTGCCAGAATGGCACAGCAGGGAGACCCAAAGTCCACTTCTCCAAAGTCTATGTTCCTCCTACAACTCTGGAGGGTGTGAAGGAGGTGGGGGAGGCCAGATCTGAGACAATGGGGTGCTCCCTTCCAGAATCCCAAATTCCCTAATACCCACTCTCTTCTTCCAGCTATTCCACCTGTGCTCAGGGTGCATGGGGATGCCCCATCCCCACTCTCTTTCCCCCTTCCTCACTTTCCTCCACACACTGCTCCCCTTCCCTTCCTCCCACTGGTCTCCTTTTCCTCCCCCTCCCCCTCCTCCTGGAAGCCTCTGCCCCAGTGACTCATGTCTGGAGCCATCAGCTCGGTGGGCTGCACATCAGCTCTTGGCTCTGCTCCACTCCTTCATCTGGGTGAAGAGCTGCAGCAGGAATGTTGAGGGGAATGGGGGGTGGGAGGGCAGAGCCAGCTGGAGACCAGGCATCCCTTGCTGGGCTGTGCATTCCAGTGGTTAGTGCCCGGCGCCTGAGTCCACCGCAGACTCAGGAATACTTTCTGTGTGTGTGAGACAAGAGAGGGAAAGCACCTACTGATATTTGATGTGGGGTTAAGAGAGGCAGAGCCCGGAAAGCATCCGCCCAGAGCAGGTGCTTAATAAAGACCCACTCTTGTCCTGTCATCCCCCAGCGGCCAGGGGCCTCTCAACCAGGAAGTGCCACACTTAGCCCTCGTTGCATGAGCAGCATGAGGAAACACAAGTCCCCAGGCTCCTGTCCCACCTTCAGCACCTGAGGGCAGCAGAGCTTCTGCTGGGTCTCCAGGGTCCCAGGAGTGGGGCAGACCCTGAACCCCCAAACCTGGGAGCCCTCTACTTTCTTGTCTGTACCAAGAACAGCTAGCCCTCTCTGCTTGTCTTCCTGTGCATCTCCGCCTCTCTCTCTCTCTATCTCTGTGTCTCTCTGTCTCTTGTCCTGTGGCTCTCACGGTGGCTTGACTCACCTTCTCTAAGTCTGCGGGTGTCTGTCACTCTCATTCTCTCTCCTGTCTGGCTGGCATCTCCTCAGCTTTCTCCCTGTCTCGCACTCAGGCTCACCCTGGTCCGCCCACTCCTATGCCATCCATCTCTCCTGCCTTTACCTTCCAGGGTGTCTGCATGCTCCATCCACACTGGAGGACATCCGGCACTATGGCCAGCACCCCACTCCCAGCTAGGCTCAGCTGGGGCCTCCTTCTCTTCCCCTTCTGTGCCCAAAGCCAAGCAGGGAAGGGTCAAGGGCTGGACAGGAGCCCCCCAGTCTCTGCTGTTCTCTCCAGGACCCTGACGTCAAACCTCAGAATAACTCAGCCCCTCGGCCCAGTGGTCGTAAGGCCTTGCCTGGCTGGATGTGGGTCAGAAGCGCGTCCAGCGGGAGCACAGCGTGGGGTCCTGGCCCAGCCCAAGATCCTCCCAAACTGGCCAGGACTCCCAACTGCCCTGGCCTCCCCAGGCTGCCCGTAAATTCTTGGCATTTTCGGCCTTTGGTTATCCAAACAAGAAATGGATCTTGGTTGCCGAACAAAATGTCTTGGGGTTTGATTTCCTAACCTCACTGCTGGCTCCTCTAGACAGTTCGGGCCTGGGGAAGGGGGTGGGGAGAACAGCATCTGCTTCTTGGAAGAATGCTTCTCCCTTTTCCAAGAACGGAGCCTAGAAACAGCTGGCACAAATGCCCTGGGCCTAGGGATGATCAGGGAGCAGTGGCAGCACGGCACCTCACGTGGGATTCCCCAGAGGAACCGGCCGGCCCTATACTTCTGACTCTCTCCTCCCAGTCTCCAGAGCTCAGTCTGGGCTGGAAGATACACAGATCCTCTCTCCCCTTTGCTCCTTGAGCGGGAAATGTGAGAAAACAGGCCCCAGGTCTGCCCTTAAGCCTGCACCTCTGCTTAGACTCTGGCCTCTGAGTGTTTGCTTAGCCCTGGAGTTGGCTCTGAAATGCCTGGAATGGAGCCTGAATCAGGGGACATGTCCCAGGGGGCTTGCCAACCAGCTGTGAGCCTGGGGAAGCCACCTGCTTTAAGTAGTGCCTCTGCAAAGTGGAATTTAAAATGCTGCCTCCCAGCGAGAGGGTAGGATAAAGAAACAGACCAGGAGCTATGGCTGGCATTTATGAAGCCCTTCCTGTGTGCCAGACACTGTCCTTCGTGCCTTGTGAGAATGATTGCACTGAGTTCTCACAATGAGTCTATAAAGGAAGATTGCTTGCCCATTCGCAGATGAAAAAACTGAGGCACCAAGAGGTGAGGTGACTTGCCCAAGGTCCCACGACCAGGAAAAGTGGGTCACATTCACACTTAGACTGTCTAATGCCAGAAACCACACTTTCAGCACTTGGACCAGTTTCTGGCTAATTGACGAGACCCATCCATTGTGTCCTGGGTCCCTAGGTACCCAGCTAGGGCCTGGGGAACAGATCCCTGGCCACCAGAGGGGAAACTTACAGGGGCTAGATTTTCCCCTTCACCCAGGAGGCCCTCAGCCAAGGAGAACTTCTGCCAGAGAAGATTCCCATAGCACCTCAGTCTTCAAGGACAGCCCTTGAGAAATGAGCGGACTGCAAACCTCCATCTAGGCATCCTCACTGTTACAACCTCCCTCCTTGTACCAGGGTAAATCCATCAGAAACCGAGCATGAGCTTTGGGGTCCCACTGACTCAATCTGAATCCCATCTCCGCTGCCTGCTGGATGTGTGTTCTCCCTTTGCCAGTTTGTGCCTCAATTTTCTTGTCTGTGAAACAGGGACAATAGTAGAAGCCACTTTGCAGGTTGTCATGGAGATTAAATGAATTAATATACAGGCGGGGCTGGATACAGTGTCTGACAGAGCCCAGGAAAGCCAGCTGTTGTAAACACATTGGGGGAACTTTACCAGCAGTCCAGGGGTTAAGACTTCGCCTTTCAGCTAAGATCCCACATGCCTTGCTGCCAAAACACCACAACATAAAACAGAAACTATATTGCAACAAGTTCAATAAAGACTTTAAAAATGGTCCACACTTTTCTTTAATCTTTAAAAAAAAAAAAAAGGAAGGAAGAAAGAAAGGAAAACTTACGGAGGATGCTCGGCCCAGGAAAGGAATCCATCTCGGAATCAGCACAGGAATGCCAACTTTTCTGCATCCTGCCTGTGTGATCTTGGGAAAGTCCCTTTTTCTTTTCCCTGGGCCTCGGTTTCCTCTTCTTCAAAGTGGTGGGGCGTGGAACCAAGCACCTCAAGTGAGGACAAAATGAAGTAAAGCATGTAGAGACCTGGTGGGGTAGGCAGGCAGGTGAGGAGAAGCCTGGGGCTTGAGGCTGAAAGTGAAACTACGTCCCTTAGACAGAGAAACAGAGCCTCAGAAGCTTAGGATGGCGGAGACTTGTGGCTTTTCGCTCCTGACTCCAGTCTAGCACTTGTTGGTCTGCTAAATGAGGCTGAAGGAAGGAAGGTGATTCCCAGGCAGCTGAGGGGAACCCCCACAGGAAATCTCTGCAAAAGCTGTAAGTGGGCCCCCCAGGCTAAGAGATGAGCTGGAGAGAGGCTGCAGATGAGGGGCTGGGGCCTTTTCCTCCAGAGTCACGCTGACCTGGGGTCCAATCCCAGCTCTACCTCTTGCCAACAGCCCTAGTTGTTTTCCTCAGGTTTTGACTAATTTTCAGAGTGTAAAAATTCAGAAATATGGAATTGTGTGAAGACGCAGAGGGAAAAAAAATCATTGTTGTCACTATCCCCTGGTTATTTCCTTGCTGCTCATTCTGTGCATTCTAAATGGTTACTGAAATGTTTCAGATGGATGAAAAGGTAGAGAGAAAGATCAGATGAAATTTCTTGTCCCTAAAACCCAGCTTAAGCAACAAAACTTTACCAATCCCTTTAAGCCCCTGCCCCACTCCTACCTCCCTCCCCGACCAGAGATAGCTACTGTGAATTCTGTGTTGCTGACCCCTTACTCCAGGTCCCTCCCACATTCTGTATAAGAGGTCACACGGTCCATCTCTTTCTACAATTTGCTTTTGTTCGCCCAACCTTGTGTCTGTGAGATTTATAGCTCTGCAAATATGGGAAAAGCCTGAGTCTCAGTTTTTCCATCCGTGAACTGGGGATGTGGTAAGCACGTGCCTGAGTTTGCTGTGAGGCCCAAATAACCAGTGCCTGCTGAGGTCTGGGAGTGTGTCTGGCACCACATCTGCTTGTAGGGAAATCAGAAATTCTGCTGTCGCTTCTTCTGTCTTCTGTCTTCTGGAGCCACTGCGTTGTTGTAGCGACTCCACACACTGTACTGTCTCTGAGCCAGGCACTAGTACACGTGTTTTACAAACATGACTCATTAAACCTCACGACATCCTGAAAGGTGAGGATTGTGATGATCTCCATTTATTGCGGGGAAACTGAGGCCCAAAGAGTTTATACATCTGGGAGGTGAGGGAGGTGGGCTTGAACCCAGGCAAGCTGGTTCCAGACCTCACACTCTTAATCACTACACAGACTGCCTCTCCCTGCTACCCATTTTACAGATGGGTACACTCCCCTGGGTGGGGGGAGTGACTTGACTACATTCACCCTGGGGTCATTGTCAGGGACAACTTTACTTCTCCTCCCTAGTGGTTAGAGGACACACAGTCAGGTAACTCATGAAAAAGCCATGTGTCCTTACAGTTAGGACACTCTGGGATTGTGTGCACACATGTGTGCACAGTTCTGAACTTAATTTGCCAGGTGGAGTGTTCATTTCTCCACGTGCTTAATCACCCGTTCCACTGATGGTAGGGCTTCCCTGGTAGCTCAGACAGTAAAGAATCTGCCTGCAGTGCCGGAGACCTAGGTTCTCTAACCCTGGGTTGGGAAGATCCCCTGGAGGAGGGCATGGCAACCTACTCTAGTATTCTTGCCCGGAGCATCCCATGGACAGAGGAGCCTGACAGGCTACAGTCCATGGGGTCACAAAGAGCCGGACACGACTGAGCGACTAAGCATAAGCAGTAGCCATTGATGTTTACCGTGAGCTTACATGCTAGTCACTTACATGCAGATGATGAAAATTCAACAGTAAGCAAGGAAGACTTGGTCTTTCGCCTCCAGAAGCAGTGGCAAAGACACTAACCTGGTAATTTCTCATGTATACTGATCAATCATGATATTAATACATGCTGTGAAGAAGGGGCTCACCTGTTCAAGGAGTAAATAATAAGGGGCCCAACCTTGATGGAGGAATGGCTCCAGGAAGAAGAACAGAGTGAGATCTGAAGAGTAGATTAGGAGTTCTTAGGCAAGGAAAAGAAAGGGAAAACATTTCAAGCACAGGGACCAGCAAGTGCAAAGGCCCTGAGGTAGAACAGAACAAAGGGATTTCGAGGAAGTGAAAAATGTTCACAGTGGCTGGAATGCAGAGAGTTAGGAGAATGTGGCCCAGATAAGACCAACCTCCCCAGATCTTACCCTGCTCTTGAGGCTCTGGGGTGCTGGAAACTGACATGGCCACTTTTCTGTCCCACCCCCAGTGATGGGCAGTGGCTATGAACATCTGGACCTGCTCCTCTCCTCCTTGCCCAACCTTGGTCCTTTCCCTGTCGCCCTGTCTTCAGGGTCAGCCTCACCCACCAGTGACAGGTGAGCAGAAAGAGCTTAGCCATTGGATTCAGTTCCTTACTTACCAGCTGTGGGTAACGCTTGGCCTCTCTGGGTCTCAGTTTAAACTCATTTGTCAAGTGGAAAGCAATCACTCTTTTCCTCCAGGCTGCAGAGGAAGATCAGATGAGGGCAGAGTTACCCACCAGAGTTCCTCAGACAGGGAAGTCTGGTGCTACCTGGCGGAGATACTCCAGTAAGGCTTCCCTCCATCTGAGCGCACTTGACTCCCTTCCCCCAGGGGGAGCTGGGGGGGTGGAGGGGAAGTGCTGTCACGTGTCACTTCAGTCATGCCAGCTTTGAAGTGTAGCCTAAGAGAATCATTCCCAGAGAGCCTGGACTTGCCCCTGGTGAGCTGTTTGTCTTTGGACAAGTTGCTTAACCTCTCTGTGCCTCATCTGTAAAATAGGTTGATAGTATCTCCTATCACAGAGGGTGGCAACAGGGATTTAACACACATAGTGACTAGAACAGTGACCAGCACATAATAAGCACTAATTAGACATTTGCCAAGCAAAATGGACACACAATCCCACTCCAGGTAAGGGCTGATGCCCAAGTGGCGGGGAGGTAAGCAACTGCAAGAAACGTCACCCTGTTGTTTAAACTCCCGGCTCCTACACTTGGGAGAGTAAGAAGGACTCATGTGCTGGGCCTCACTGTTGACAGTCCTCCCAAGATCAAAGTTTGGACACAGACAACCATAAAGGGACAGCTGAGGCCAAGGCCCTGGCTGCCCTGCCCCAGCTGACGAGAAGCACCCTCATCCAGGTGGCAGAGGAGCCCATGCCAGCTTCTCTGCAAGGAGGAATCAGTCAGCCCCATTTTCTGATGAGGCCACTGAGGCTCAGAGAAGCTCTGTCACTGGTCCAGAAAGGACACAGCAACGCAGTGATGGAAGCAGCGCCTGACAGTGCCGTGCGCCGGGCCAGCGCTAGACTCAACGCTGCAGCTGGAAGCTTGGCGGAGCCAGGCCTGTGCCGGGAATCCGGGAATTGCAACTTAAGCTAAGAGCTGAAAAGCGCATCCCTCCTCTACAGGCTGTTGGTGCAAGACATTCTCCAGCCCTGGCTCCCTGCCCACTCGCTCCACTGAGCCCTGACCTAGAAGGAAAGCAACAGAATCTTTTGCAGGGAGGAAAACAGCCGAGGAAGGCTGGGCCTGGCTTCTTGAAAAACACAAGACAAATCCCCTCTGCCTTGATCCCAGGGGTCAGGGCCTGTGTGGGCCCAAGGGGATGGGAGGGGCTGGAGATGGGCAGAGGAGGGGCCAACCTTGGCCATCAAGTCCACAGATACAACGTTAGTTCCATTGGGAAAATGAAACTAGTTAGTTCCATTGGGAAACTGTAGCCCGGAGGTGACGGTGGGATGCGATGTGCCCGGCAAGAGGGGTGGGCCGCCTGTGAGCAAGAGTGTCTGACCTCTGTGACCTCTGCAAAAGCAGGACAGTACTCATCTAGAACAAGTCACCTTAAGGCATTCAGCAAGCTGGGCTTCTCTGGTTGCTCGGTAAAAAATCTGCCTGCAATGCAGGAGATCCAGGTTCGATCCCTGCGTTGGGAAGATCCCCTGGAGAAGGAAATGGCAACCCACTCCAGTATTCTTGCCTGGAGAATCCCATGGACAGAGGAGTCTGGTGGGCTACAGTCCATGGGGTCGCAAAGATTCGGACACAAACCAAACAACGAACACTTTCATACTTTCATTCAGCAAGTTAATTGAACCCACAAACATTTATTCTCTCTCACAGTTTCTGGGAGTCAGGAATCGGGAGAAGCTTAATAAGGTAGTTCTGACTTGGGTCTTTTTTCTATGCAGTTATACTCGACTGTCAGCTGGGGCTTTGGTCCCCTGAAGGCTCGACTGGGACTGAAGGATCAGCCTCTAAGGTGGCCCCAGCATAGGGCTGGGAGGGCAGTACTGGCCCTTGGTGGGAGGCCTCTGTTCCTCTCCAGATGGTTCTCAGGGCTGCTTGAGGGTCTTCAGGACATGGTGGTCAACTTCCTCCAGAGCAAGAGATTCAGGAGGGAGAAAGTGGAAGCCACGAAGTGATGTTGCCACAGTGTGATGATGTCAGCCCGGCTCACCACCACCATGTCTACAGTATCCTGTTGTTCACACTGGCCAGTCTGATGACACGGGGGCATGAGAACTGGGAGGGGAGGAGATCACTGGGGCTGCCTTGGAGTCTGGAGGCCACAAGCAGCCCATTGAAGTGGTGACAGCCATGAGGGCCTGGTCCCGAGCCGGCCTCTGCCACTCACAAGCTGTGAGACTTGGGCAACGGCTCGTCTTCTCTGTGCTCCTTTTCCTTGGCCGTGAAATGGGGGCAATGAGACCATCAAAATCTAAACAGACCAAATAAGGCCCTTGGGGCAATGCCTGACACCACCTCTGGAGCAGGAACGAGCCTCCTCTAGTCACTGCTCTCCCCCCAGTGCCCTGCATCGGTCCCAGTGCTTCTGAATGAGTTTGCTTAACAGACAAATGAGCCCCAAGACTGTGTCAGGTTTCTGGAACTTTCTCCTTCAGATACCCCAACCTGGCTCTCTCCCTTCCTGTGAGCCTCCCTCTGCTCTTCTCCCCTCCCTCCAGCTTCCCCTTTTCTTCCTGCCCTTGAACTAGTGGTCTCTCCAAACTCTCTGACCCCTCTGGCCATGCCTCTCACAGGGATCCAGGGGGCAGCTGGGGCTGAGTCAGAGTCTCCAAACTTATTTCTAGCACCCAAACGAATATTCCAAGGAAATCTGGTGCCCTTTACATAGAATGGACCTATTTGTGTTTTTTTTTAACAAATAGTTACTGAGCCCCTCTTATTTGTTACTGAGTTGGTATAGCTACTGGCACTGCTTGAGGCACAGAGGGTATAGCCATGAACAGGACACCCCTGTGCTCCTGCAGCTGACATTCCCATGGGGGGAGAGAGGCGAATAGGAAACAACTGCAGTGATTTCAAACACGTGACATGCTATGACAAAACCACAGTCATGGCAGGTGTCGTAGGGCTGGGGGTGCACTTACCTTTGATGGGGTGGCCATCAGAGGAGGTGACACTTGTGGGCAGACCTGAAAGCCAGAAGAGAGCTGACAGGAGAAGCTCTGGAAGCTGCTGAGATTGGGGCGTGTGGATGTGTGTTGGAGGATTTGAGTAGGTAACACCCTGGCTCCATGGTCAGACCCCGGCATCCCTCTTCCAAACACAGTGTGTGAACCACAGACACAACCCTCTGCCCAGAGCAGTTCGTCCAAATCTCAAGTGTCCTTATCCTTTAAAGCAGCTGCTATGGTTTGAGGGATTTATCCCCAAGCAGCCTTGCAGAGGGATTTAGTAACAAGTGGGCAGGATGTTCCCAGCAGCCCTGATGTGATGGCAAAAGCCTGGAAATGAACCTGCAGACCCAGCGATAGGGGACCAGAGGAGCAAACAGTGGGGCACTTCAAACAACAAGGCAAGTTCATCTGGATGAACATAGAGCAATCTCCAAATTACATTAAGAAAAAAGATGCAGGGTATGGAATGGTGAGCTGGTATTGGTATAGACTAGAAGCAGGGGAATAGGAGCCTATTCATTGCTGGTATATGCTTAGAGTTTCTTTCTTGCTCACCGGACCTGACCTCCCGGCCTCTCAAATCAGCAGACCTGGATATGAATCCAGCAACTGCCAACTTGTTGGGTGACCTCAGGGAAGTGACTCTGCGTGTCTGAGCCTCCATTTGCTCGGGCCCTTT
Organism: Bubalus kerabau; assembly: GCF_029407905.1. NCBI lineage: Eukaryota > Metazoa > Chordata > Mammalia > Artiodactyla > Bovidae > Bubalus > Bubalus kerabau. The sequence continues at coordinate 60,815,458 of NC_073636.1, forward strand.
TCTACGAGGTCCACATCTTCCCTCTTCACTCCAAGCCCACATAGTGGTACTGTTACCACCCCATCTATTGATGGCGAAATGGAGGCACAAAGGTGAAAAGTGGCAAGCCATGAAGCAGCTCAGGCTGGGGTTCCATGGTTTTATAAAAGCACTTCTCTCCTTTCCTGTTGTTCTGTTTGCCAGTGGCTATACCACAGATCTACATGGGGTAGTTTATTTCAGAGCTAACTCTTCCAGGAGGGGAGATGTCCAATCCATCCATTCATTCAGCTTAACAAATATTCATGGAACACCTAGAAATTGCCAGACATCCTTCCAAGCACCAGAAGAATTGCTAGCAAAGTCCCTGCACCCATGTTAGTGGCCCACTGAGTGTCCACTCGTGCAGCGATGTGTGTGGGAGGGGTTTTCAGAATCTCAGCTTTTCCTGTGCCTTGGGTCCCTCTGGCATCTGATAAAGATCTACAGCCTCTCTCAGAAGAATGTCTTTAAACATATATAATTACATGCTTCAGGATTTCCCTGGTTGCCAGGTATTAAGAATCCACCTGCCAATGCCGGGGACTTGGGTTTGAGCTCTGGTTCAGGAAGATTCCACATGCCTTGGAGCAGCTAAGCCCTGTGCCATAACTACTGAAGCCTGTGGGCCTGGAACCTGTGATGCACAAGAGAAGCCACTGCAATGAGAAGCTCACACACCACAACTTGAGAGCAGCTCCTACTCACCGCAACTAGAAAAGCCCGCAAGCAGTAATGAAGATAGCGCAGCCAAAAAAAAAAAAAAATTGTGTATGCGTAGATTTACAAAGGAAACAAATTACCTTGAGATACAGATATCAAATATTTTTCAGAACAGATGTGTGATGAGAGAGTAGCACACACTACCATGTGTAAAATAGATAGCTAGTGAGAAGCTGCTATATAGCGCAGGGAGCTCTGCTTGGTGCTCTGTGACGACCTAAAGGGGTGGAATGCAGGGGCGGGAGGAAGAGTAAGGACGGAAGGGATATATACAGAGAGCTGATCTACATTGTTGTGCAGCAGAAATTAACACAACGTTCTAAAGCAATTATACTCCAATTAACAACTAAATTAAAAGAAAAAAGAGCAGATGTGTGATACAGTCATATAGTACTTCTGTATTAGTCTATTAAATAACAAGACCTCTGGTGGATCTAGTACTTGCTGTCATTTTTTTTTTCTTTTTTTTGGCTGTGCTGGGTCTTGCGGCATGCAGGATCTTCATTGCAGCATTTGGGCTTCTCTAGCTGTGGTTCCAGAGCATGTGAGCTCAGAGGTTACACTGTGCGGGCTTCGTTGTCCCATGACATGTGGGATCTTAATTCCCTAACCAGGGATCGAATCCACAACCACTGTCTTAGAAGATGGATTCTTAACCACTGGACTGCCAGGAAGTCCCCCTTCCATCATTGTGAAGTTGTAGTAAGTATAAACAGTATGTCATGAATGTCCACAACCACTGGAGTGAGACAAGGGCTTATCCGTGACGTCTGCCGGTGGCAGTCACGCACACCACCGCCGCTGCAGCAATGTGTGGTCCACATCCATCACTGCAGGAAAAGCGCCTTTCAGTTAGAGATGAGCAAAATAAAAAAACAAACTGAACAAAACTATTTCCCATCCAAGTCCACAGATTCCTCAGGGATCCAGGAATAGCTGTTAAGAATGCCTGGCTGACATACTGGCTTTTCAATATTATAGTAATTATATCTGTACAGGCAGGCCTTGAAAATATTGAGAGTTTGGTTCCAAACTGCTGAAAATAAAGTGAATATTGCAATAAAGAGAATCATGATTTTTTTAGTTTCCCAGTGCATTGCAAAAGCTATTTTTACACTATATTGTAGTCCATTAAGTGTACAATAGCATTGTGTCTTAAAAAAAAAAATACAGGCCTTAATTAAAATATACTTCATTGCTAAAAAATGCTAACCATCATCTGAGCCATCGGCGAGTCGTAATCTTTCATAGTAATTACATCAAAGATGCCTGATCACAGATCACTGTAAAAATATAATAGTAATGAAAAAGAAATACTGTGAGAATTACCAAAATATGACACACGGATATGCAGTTAGTTAATGCTGTTGGGAAAATGGAACCAACAAACTTGCTTGGCACAGAGTTGCCACAAACCTTCAATTTGTTTAAAAAAAAAAAGAAGAAAGGCAGTATCTGCAAAGCATGATAAAATGAAGCATGCCTGTATACAATCTCATTCTGTTTTTTAGAATAGAGGCCATTTAGAGGTACAGAATATAAAAAACAAAAACAAAACATTACCATCACCTCCACTGTAATCGCCTTCCCTGAAGCAAAGCACCGAAGTCACTGGTTTGTGTCTCCTAGACCTTTGTCTGAGTTTACGTGAAAACACATCAGCTGGGATTTCTTACACGCAAAGGGGTGCACACTGTAGGTAATGTTCTGTATCCCGCTTTTTTCTCTCAAGAGTGTATCCGGGACATCTTTTCACGTCCACTCCCGATGAAGGTCGACCTTGTTCTTTTCAACAGCTGCTTGGTAACCCTTGATACAGACTTACAGACATACCAGAATTTTTCATGTGTCAATTACATAATCATGCTCTAGGCCTTTTAAATGGATCATGCCTGGAATCTTCCCTACCGTCTGGAGATAGGAGCTACGATTATCTGCATTCTAGAGAAGTGGCCCAAAGAGGTAGAGGTCACATAGCCCAAGGTCACAGAGCCATTAAGCTAAAGAGCTGCGATTCAAACCCAGGCTCACCATATATAAGGCACTACTCTTTCTTTCTGCCTTGGCTTTTATCTGTAGTTGACAAAACGCTTTTCCCAAATCTGAACCGTTTCTACAAAAGAGACAGGCAGGACATATCATTGTTATTGATCTTATTGATTCTCTGACACACCAGACACATTCCCACCTTAAGGCCTTTGCACAGCCTTTCCCTCCTGGAATTCCCTTCCTCCTGACTTTCCCATAGCTGGCTTCTTCACATCGGCTCAGCTCAGATGACCCCCTCTGCTGAGTGTTTCCCTGCCATTGTGGCTAAACAAGCCCCTGACCCCACTCACTACCCTGTCTTATTTTCTTTGTAGCACTCATCACTATTGGAATTTAACTGATATAGTCAATGGAAGTGTCCTGGAATCAGAAAGCTTGCCAGTTTTGTTCATTCCTTATTCTTGAGTACCTAAAACAGGATCTAGCATATAATAGGTACTCAAGAAATAATTTCTTGACTACATAAATGAAACTCAGAAGGTGAGGGATTAGTTTGAGGAAACACATTTATAACATACGTTTCCCATGGACTGTATCCTGCCAAGCTCCTCTGTCCATGACATTCTCCAGGCAAGAATACTGGAGTGGGTTGCCCTGCCCTTGTTCAGGGAATCTTTCCAACCTAGGGATCGAACCCAGGTCTCCTGCATTGCGGGCAGATTCTTTACCATCTGAGTCACCAGGGCAGCCCATATTTATATATAACACATATTATAACACATATTTTATATGGGACATTTTATAGAACCTTGTGTTGATGGATTTTATATTGAGATATAGTCCACATACAGTGAAATTCACCCTTTTAACGTACAGCTCTATGAGTCTGACAAATGTATATCATCATGTAACCACTGTCACACAATACGAAGTATTGCCAACACCCCCCAAAAGTTCCCCTGTGTCCCTTTGCTGTGAATCCCCACCCCTGGGCCTCAGCCTCTAGCAACAAGTGATTCTGACTTTTCCAGAAAGTCATATGAATGGAATCCTACAGTCTGTAGCCTTTTAAGTCTGGCTTTTTTCAATGCAGTCTAGTTGGAGGTGCCTCCATGCTGTTGAATGCATCAGTAATTCATTCCTTTTTATTGCTGAGTAGAGTTTATTGGATGACTGGGCTACAGTTGCTTATCCATTTACCAGATGAAGTCTTTTCCATTTAGATAATGCAGGAAAAAAGCAGACTTCAGCAGATCTCCTTGGCCGCTAAGGCTCTCCTGCCTATGTGCTCAGCTGTATTCTATCCAGAGTTCCTTCCTTTGTCCCCCAGGCTCTGCCTATCAAAACTCTTTCCTTTCCTTCAGGGCCCTTTTCAAATGCTCCCTCCCACAAAAGAAGCAGGGTTTACTGTCCCTGTGTCACAGGTTGGTAAAGCAAAGCTCAGGGAAAGGCAGCCTTCAACTGCTAGAGGCCCACGCTTGGACATAGCAGAGCCAGAACCAAACTCAGAGCCAAGGCGAGAAGGGGGCAGCTCAAGGGCCAAAGATCAGCCTCTTTGCAGGCCGGGGGTGGTGTGTGTGTGTGCGGGGGAGGGGGAGGTGGTGGGGGCAGGTGGCTGAGATGCAGGCCCCCTCTTTCCCATCTCAGCCCTGAGAGTTTACCAGCAGGAGGGTGACAGAGAATGGGCAGGTCAATCCTGAGTGGGGCTGGGGGGCTGGGGCAGATCCCATCTGGGGTTTCCCCTCCATGAGGACTTTTCCCTTCCCACCCTTCCAGTTGATGCCTGAGCCCTGGGCTGGACCCAACCCCCCCACACAGGCTGACATTACTCATCAGAGCTGCAGGCTGGCTGAACTGGGGCCCTTCTTGCCCAGATTACCATCCTAGAGCCCATGAGTGGGCCATGGCAAGTTGGGTGATGGGTACCAGCTGTGGGTGACCTTCGCCCACCCAGCATTTGCAGCCACAGAACAAATAGGGGACTAATAAGAGTGCTTGGGGGTTCCCATTACTAGAGAGGACCCCAAGCTACCCTGAGGCCCAAGCCCTGCTGTGCAGACCTGAGGAGCCCCCTGGGGAGGGTGTCTTGGAACCCAGGCCATCAGCTGGTGACCTTAGGCAAGTTTTCTGGGTCTCTGTTTAGGGATTTGGGCTGCTGGTCCTGGGTGGAGCTTATGGATACTTTTTCAGAATATTACTTAAAAAAATTTTTTTTTAATTTACGTATTTCTTGGTTGCACTGTGTCTTCGTGGCTGCCTGCAGGCTTTTCTTCTCTAGTTGTGAAGAGCAGGAGCTACTTTCTAGTTGCAGCGTGTGGGCTTCTCATCGTGGTAGTTTTTCTTGTTGCAGAGCACAGGCTCTAGGCGCACAGGCTTCAGTACTTGCAGCATGAGGGCTCAGTACTTGTGGCTTGTGGACCCTAGAGCGTGCAGGCTCAGTAGCTGGGGAACACGGGCTTAGTTGCTCCGCAGCGTGTGGAATCTTCCTGAGCCAGAGATCGAACCCATGTCCCCTTTAGTGGCAGGCGGATTCTTCTTCTTCCACTCTACCACCAGAGAAGTCCAGAATGTTGCTTCCAAATGCATAAAATGAGAACACCTAGTGACACTGTGACTATAATGTGCTGTAGCTGTAGCATTACCCAGTGGTGGGTTTGAGAATGTCCATTATTCTGAAGTATTTTATGACACTGTAATATCTGTGCTGTGATAGGAAATATTTGTGATTTCTGTTGGTAATGAAGTTGCAGGATCAGCTAACAGTGTTATGATTTGGAATCTCTGCTCACAATTAAAAGTGAAAGCCGCTCAATTGTGTCCAACTCTTTGTGACCCCGTGGACTATACAGGCCTTGGAATTCTCCAGGCCAGAATACTAGAGTGGGTAGCCTTTCCTTTCTCCAGGGAACCTTCCCAACCCAGGGATCGAACCCAGGTTTCCCACATTCAGGTGGACTCTTACCATCTGAGCTACCAGGGAAACCCAAGAATACTGAAGTGAGTAGCCTATTCCTTCTCCAGCAGATCTTCTCAACCCAGGAATTGAACTGGGGAGATCCTTCATTATAGGCAGATTCTTTACCAACTGAGCTATGGGGAAGCCCAGTTGTAGGATCAGCTAACAGTGTTATGATTTTGGACCTTGGCTTGTAATTGAAGGAAATGCCAAATTTTTATTACAGGTTAGTGAACAAAAAAGAAAAATGTAATTATTCTTTCACCCAAGTTCATGGACCCCCTGAATTCTCTTCACAGGCCCTGTGGTCCCCAATTAGGCATCTGTGACCTACAGATAGAATACCCAGGACTAGGGCATGAGAGCCTCCCAAGAAGCCTGAAAAAGGAATCAGATAGAGGGTGATGGGAGGGGAGGGGGGAAGGAATAGGGAGGGGAGAAGAAAAACTAGGGGAGGGTATACCTGGGAAGTTCTTCCGGAAAAAGGGAGTGGCCATATGGGTGACTGCTGCTGAGACGGAGAGTAAGCTGAGGACACAGAAGTGTCCGCTGACCACCCTTGTCAAAGACAGTTACAACGAGGTGTGTTAAAGAGTCTCTCCAAGGCTGGGGACAGGTCACTGGTGCACAGGATTCAACCATATGGGTTGTCTTTTTTTTCTTGAGTGTAGTAAATACACAGATTTTATTATACTATTATTTATGCTGTGTGAATGTGTGTGTGTGAAGAACACCATAATAATATTATTTTTTTAAAAGTAAGCATGGAGAAGGCATTGGCACCCCACTCCAGTACTCTTGCCTGGAGAATCCCATGGACGGAGGAGCCAGGTAGGCTGCAGTCCATGGGGTCACTAAGGGTCGGACACCACTGAGCGACTTCACTTTCCCTTTTCACTTTCATGCATTGGAGAAGGAAATGGCAGCCCACTCCAGTGTTCTTGCCTGGAGAATCCCAGGGACGGGGGAGCCTGGTGGGCTGCCGTCTCTGGGGGTCACACAGAGTTGGACACGACTGAAGCGACTTAGCAGCAGCAAGCATGGAGAGGGAGGGAAAAATGGAGATTATTTGTTCAAGAAGTTATGTTGTTTGGGGGTGAGCAGAGAAATTAGAGACACAGATAGAGGGAATCTGTGGAGTCAAGGATATTTTTTTTCTTTAATTTTTAACTAGGGACCCTTGGACACATTTGCCTGTTGCAGAGGCTGGGGCAGGAGAGGAAAGAAGGGTCAAAGGGACAAAGGCTTGAGAAGTTCAGACACACTTATCTCCCTGGTCCTCAAGTCCCCTTTGTGACCTCTGCAGTTGGCTGAGTCTCCTCCCAGAATTTCTGATTCTGTAGGTCTTGATCTGGAAACTTGCATTTCTCACAAGCTCCCTGGTGATGCTTGTCCCAAGGACACACTTTAAGAAGCAAGGCTCTGATCGACACCACTTGCGCCCCCTTCAGGATTTCACATTGCACTACAACGAGCCATGCCCCCTTAGAAAGCACAGAGGTGAGGGAGGTATGGGAGCAGACAGTTTAGATGGAAGAGAGGTGAAGAACTAAGGAAGAAGCAGCTGAAGCCTGACCCCCAGCCAAGGTCACCCCATCTCCCTGGGAAGCACCAGTCTTCCCAGGGACCTTGGGAGCTGCCCTGTTGGACCTCCTGGAGGGCTGAGTGACAGGGGGTGGGAAGGAGCCAGAGCTGGGGGACCGAGATGGTGGCGAGAGGCCAGCAAATATGCCCAATGGAGAGCGAGTGGAGGAGGGGCACTGGCTCTCTGTCCTCAGGCACTGAGCCCTGAGAACAGACCGTTCACCTTTGCAATTTGATCCTGGTCTCATGCCAGCTTCTCCTGCTCTTGGGAAAAAGCCGCCCTGTCAAAGAAATGAACATTAGCTTGTCAGATCCCAAGATATCTGAGCTGGGAGAACCCTTGGAGACTGGCCAGTTCAACTCCATTTCACAGATGGAGGGGGCCAGAAAATAAATGTCCGGTTTGATGGATGGACTTGCAAACTCCGGTATAGGGAAAGATGCATCCCCTCTTCCCGCTGTTGGCTCAGTCCTACGAAGCTAGGTCATGGCCATGATGTTGGGGACTATGATGACAATTGCTGTTTCCCCTCTTAGCGACTCATTGAACACACTTTTTTTTTTTTTTGAACACCCACTGTATGTTAAGCACTGTGCTAGATATGGAGATAAAGTGGAAAGCAAGCCCAAGCTCCTGGCTTCATGGCATTGACATGTCAAGGGCAAGTTTTAAAAGGCAACAAACAAAAAATATGTAATACAAAGTTGGGGCGTGATAAGGGGTTGGAAGAGAACTGAAATGACATGAGGGAGTGAGCCTTGTAGATGGTGTGGGGTGGTAGGATCCAGACGAGAGGGAATAGCATGTGCAAAGGCCCTGAGGTAGGTCCATGCTTGCTGTGTTGGAAGGGCGTCACAGAGGCAAGGTGTCTGGAGTGGAGTGAGGGGGACTAGGAGAGGAAACCAGAGTGGTAGCAGGAGACCAAGACCAGGTCGTAAAAGCACCTGCAGTCACGGAGGACTGGCTTTTCCTCCCTGACTTTTCCAAGGAAGACTTTGGTGAGATAGGAACCCTGGGAGGGCTCTGAACAGAGGAGAAGTGTGATCTGACTTCAGTTTAACAGGATCTCTCTGGCTGCTGAGTAGAGAATGGGCTGTGTATGGGACAAGGATGGAGGCAGAGAGGTTGAGGAGAAAGCAACAAATAGAGTAAGCAAGAGGTGATGGCAGCCTGACCTGGCATCAGGGCCTCCCTCAGTTGCTCTACGTCCTTCCAGGGGACATGTGGAAAGGACAGGAAGCTTCCTCTAACCCTTACCCATGACCCCAGTGCACCGTCTATCTCCTCACAGCTGGAAAGGTACATCCAGATGAACCTGAGGTTGGAGCTGGCACAGGCCCAGCAGCACATGGTCCAGAACCAGACAGCCACCATGCTGGAGCTGGGCACCAGTCTCCTGACCCAGACCACCGCCCAGACCCGCAAGCTGACCGACGTGGAGGCTCAGGTACTAGAGGGTGAGGGGGTGGTACTGGGGGCACCGTGGCTGGCCAGGCTGGCTCATAACCCTGGTCATCTTGCTTTGACCCTTGTCCCTGGGGAAGATCAGAGCCTCCTCTGACCTTACAGCCCCCTGGGGCCCCTCCCTGATGACCCCATCACAGAACTGTCTCCCACCAGGCCACGAGCCCAGAGCAGGAAGTGGGGGACGGTAGACACTGGGTTTGGCTCTTCTGCCTCTGTGATTCCTGTGTCCGGTCCGAGATGGGATTCAGCAGCACGAACACACCTGCCCTCAGGGGGCTCACAGCGCTTCAGGAAAATGTGGATAATAAATTAGACCTATTTATTAGACCTCAGGGGGACAACAACTCTGGAAGAGGAGGCCACAGGGAGCAGCAGAGAGGGAGGTAGGAAAGGGACAGGAATATAAGTGAGAGAGTGAGTAAATGAATGGCTGAAAAGACAGCTGACAAAGGGCCGCGTGTTTCTTAAACCTTACTATGTGCCAAGCCCTGTTGGAGATGCCTGGTTCTAGTTTACAGCAGTAAATAAAATAGCTATGCATCCGTACCCCCCTGGAGCTTCCTTCTAATGAGCACCAAGAAAACAAACAGGATAAATAGCATGTGTATGAGACGGTGATAGTGCTAGGGAGAAAACAGCAAGGACGAAATGACTGGTGGAGACTGTGTGCCAGGAGTGGCGAGAGGGACAAGTTGCAAGCTTAGACAATACAGCCAGGAAGGCACTGCTGGGAAGGTAGGGTTGGGGGCCAGGCTTACTAGAACAGCCTTCCCAACAGGGAGAGCAGTATGTGCAAAGGCCTGGAGGTGGAACAGAGCTGGCAAGCTCCAGGAACATCAAAGAGGCCAGTATGGCTGGAATGACCCAGGGAGACTGGCGGGCCAGCGTCAGAGGTGATGGAGGCAGGTGGCATTACAGAATTTTGCCGGCCACCACCATGTGTGATGGGAGCCACAGGAGGATTTTGAGCAGAGGGTCCGCATTTTAAAAGTCTACCCCAGACTACCAACCAAACAGAGGCCTATAGAGGACAAGATCAGGGACAGGGAGCCCTGTGAAGAGGCCAGTACAAGACACAGGGTGAGAGATGGAGGTCAGGGCCAAGCGGGTCATAGAGGGGCAGGAGAGTGGCCATAAGCAAATCGGGAGGTGGAGCAAATATCTAACTGCTGATGGATTAGATATTGGGGGGAGGTCAAGGTTGATTCCTCCCACATACATGGCAGGAGGAATGGAACTGCCATGTACAGGTATGGGGAAGAGCAAATTTAAGATAATCACAAGCCTAGCTAGGTGTCATGGTCTGTGCACAGGTTGGGAAAGCATTTCCAGAAACAAGGCAGAAGGAAAGAAAGGACCACGATATTAGGGTCTATGAGTGAGAGGATGTAAATAGGTCAGCAAGTTTCTGGAATGGCAGGGCTTGAGGTCAAGTGCGTGGCTGTTGGGCAGAGCTCCTGAAGGGCTTACAAAGCCCCCTCTCCCCACCTCCCTTGTCGGGGCAGGTCCTGAACCAGACGTCACGAATGGAGATCCAGCTGCTGGAGACCTCACTGTCCACCAACAAGCTGGAGAAGCAGCTGCTGCTGCAGGGCCATGAGCTCCACCGGCTGCAGGGCCACAACAGGTGGGCACTGGCACCCTGACACGGGGCAGGGGCAGGGACCAGGGCTGAGCTCCAGGGCTGGGCTGGGACCCAAGTGGGCTGAGGATCTGGGGTGAGCCCCAGAACCAGCCTGAGCTGGGCTCCGTCAGGGGGCAAAATGAAAAGGTGGACTTGAGTTAGTGCCCAGGATGGGGGCTAGGGCCAGAGGTAGAGGCCTGAAGACTGGAGTGAGGGGGCACTAGGGCTGGAGTTAGAGCTGGGACATGCCCAGGGCTAGGGCAAGGCCTGAAATCAGGGTAGGAGATCAGACTAAAGTTGAGAGTGAAGGTGGACACTGGGGCTTGGCTGAGGCTGAGGCTAGGGGCTAGGCAGGCATGGGGCCTGACCACCTTGCCCTGAGTGGGGACAGGAGACAGGCATTTTCCTGAGATGTGGGACACCCTGATTCTTCCTCTCTTCTTTCTCTCTCTCTCTCTTTCTTTCCTTCTTTTCTATCTTCCTTTATTTATTTTATAGATCTTAACAGCTTTTTTGAACCACCATTTACATACCATACAATTCACCCCGTACATCTTAATTTGCTCTACATATCTGTAAATAAATAAATATAATCTCACCTACCAACTCCTCTCCTTCCCAGAAACAACCACAGTGATATGTTTCTTGTCTGTATTAGCAGAGAGTCTCAGCATTTATAAGCAAATAAACACAAAGGGAACACCCTTTAAATTACAAAGAAAGAGTCCTGGGGTACAGATAAGGCAGAGACATGGACCTCTGAAGCTGATTTCATCTCAGTTTCGAGCTGAGTGCAGGAAAAACTGCCAAGCTCAGGCTGGTGGAGAAAGCAAAACCCACACAGGTAAGCAGTCACAGGCCTGTGTACAGAATGAGATGTTATTGTTGCTCATATGCTGAGTCAAGATAAGGATACAAGCATCCTCAAGCTCCCTGTGATCTGGGGGCCATTAATGACAGTTTGTACACCTCCTTATTCTTACTCCCCACCCCAAGGGACGGGGGAAGCCCTGGGATACTACCAATGACTCCGAACTGAATTCAAGTGCCTAGAAACCAGTAAGCCACCAGTGGGCTTCCCTGCTGGCTCAAATGGTAAAGAGTTTGCCCACAATGCGGGAGACCCAGGTTCAATCCCTGGGTTGGGAAGATCCCCTGGAGAAGGAAATGTCAACCCACTCCAGTATTCTTGCCTGGAAAATCCCATGGACGGAGAAGCCTGACAGGTCACAGTCCATGGGGTTGCAAAGAGTTGGACACAACTGAGCAACCACCACACACAGAAACCAGTGAAGATGGAAGATGTCATCAATACATGCTTGGCCCATGGAGACAGCTAAAATTCTAGAATCCAGGTGGAATTGTCTCTTCCTGAGGCATAATCTGGGGTCCAGAGAAATTCCTCCAGCCCTGGCTGGACTCATTTTCTTAGACTGGAGAATGGTTGGCATAGCCTCGTGCATAAGAAAATATCTCCCTCCTGCTTCATCTCTCAGCTACCCACCCACTGGCAGCAGAGGCAAATATGTATGCATAGTCCCCTTTTAACCCTTTTTAAACCCAAGCGGAACATACTATTCTTTGGAAGATGATATTTTCTTTTTTTTTTTTTTCAATTATCCTGGAGATGGTTCCATAGCTACGTGACACACTTGTGCATTCTTTTCTCCAGCTGCATAATGTTCCACTGGACGCCTGTCCCCAGATATATTCCCCAGTGCCCAGTTAATGGGTACTGAGGTTGTTCCAGTCTCTTATGATTCCAACACGTGGTGCTATGAATATTGTTCCCATACCTTATTGAACACACATGTGAACAAATCTGTAGGACAAAAGATAGTGCAAAAGCTGAGTCAAAAATGTCTTTCTTTTTAAAAAAAAAACTCATTACAAAAATGCCTCATGCTTATTATATCCTCAGACAATAGACACTTGTACAAAATGAAAGGGGAAGTTGGCCCCCTCCACCCACTCCCTTCCTTTTCATTTCCATCTGCTCAAACCTGCTCCACAGAAGTACCAGCACTTAGTGGATTTTCTTTCACATTCTCTACAAACACAGGTACCACCATGTCCTTCCATATGTCTATCCACGCCTCTTCCTATAAGCTCCCGAGTATCCCTCAACAATTTACATTAATACCTTTTTCTTTCTCTTTTAATTTCTCACATGCGGGGTTAGACTGGAGGCAGTGATGTGCCACTCCAAGTCGCTGGCCCCTTTTCCCTTCTGCACAACTGAGCTCAGCCTCCTTGCTCTTCAGAACTGCTCCAGATCATTTCCAGGGAAACCAGAACAGAAGAGCCTCAGCCACTCCTGGCTGTTGTGCATTTTGGCTGTTTTGTTTTTCCCCATTACAACCAACTCCCCCAAAGGACATTCTTGCCCATGCCCCCTGGAACTTGCCTCTGGTGAGTGGACTGCTAGGTCAAAGGACACACGTATTTGGGATTTGATCACGGCTAGCTGGTTGCTGGTGTGTCCCTCCCACCCCACCTGTTTCCTCTGCTGGACCCCAAGGCATTTTACTCCAGGGCCAGGTCTCTCTTTCCTCCCTTCCTCACTCTGCTATCCGTGGGCACGGACCTCCCGGCTGTGGAACCCTAGGCAGGACGCTACCTCTCCGAGCCCCGGTGCGGTCTGAGCCTCACCCGAGGACCCAGGGGAAAGCCTTGAGTGTGACTGCACGGTGGGGGCGGCGGGTTCACCCTTGTGCGCTCCCTCCCCTCCCTGCAGCGCGCTGGAGACGCGGGTGCAAGCCCTGGAGACGCAGCAGCAGGCGGAGCTGGCCAGCCTCCGCGGCGAGAAGGAGCGACTGCGGCGCCTGCTGGGCCGCCAGAGCGGCGCCCTCGCCGGCCTCGAGCGCACCCTGCGCGCCGCCAGCAGCAACTCCAGCCTCCTGCAGCGCCAACAGCACCAGCTGCTCGAGTCGGTGCAGCGCCTGGTGCGCGTCATGGCCCAGGGCCCGGGTGAGCGACCGGGGCGCCCGGAATGTGGGAGGAGGGCAGCAGAGGGGAGGGAGACCCTGCTTACCCTCCTGCCCTTTCATGCTTGTTCTGGCAGCCACTGCAGAAAGGACCATCCCCACCCCCACCCATGAAACAGAAACAACAAAGAGTAGTCATCATGGTGACAACAACCGCAGTCCTAAGAGGAACCAATCCAGACTCCTCCTGACTCCATGAGTGACCTTGAGCATGCCCCATCCCTCTCTTGGTCTCCCTTTCCCCATCTGTTCAATACGGGTGGTGATAAGGACACCACCAGCCCAGACTGACAAGTTGAGGATTCCAGGATCCACCCTCCATCCCTGCTTGCTTGGGCTTGCCCCCTCATCCCCAAGCCTCAGTTTCCCTGTCTACAGAATGGAGAGGTTGGATTCAGCCCCACCCCACCCCCTCAAGGACTTCTCTCCCCTCTAACCCAAGAGGACCAAACAGAAGCGGAGAGGCACCTCTGAATCAGTTTCCTAAGAAAGGACAATGGCTGGGCTTGCTCCCCAGCCCCCACTTCTAATGGGGCCGACTTCAATCACTCAGTTCCAGCGTCAGTCACTCAGTCAACAAGCACTTACTGAGCCAGCCCAGTGCTGGGTGCTGGGGTTACACCAGTGAACAGCATAGTTCCACAACTGTCTCTTACAAAAAAAAAAAAAAAAAAACACCATGGCTTGCCCCTCTCTGTGGGTCTCTGAGGGAAGGAGGAGGAATTGCATATTTGTTAAGTGCCTGGTATGTGCTAGGTGCCTTGCTAGCAGTGTTCCTGAAGTTTCCAGACTTGTTTAGTCGCTCAGCTGTGTCTGACTCTTTGCCACCCCATGGATTGCAGCATACCAGGCTTCCCTGTCCTTCACCATCCCTCAGAGTTTGCTCAAGTGCATATCCATTGGGTCGCTGATGCCATCCAACCATCTCATCCTCTGTCATCCCTTCTCCTCCTGCCTTCAATCTTTCCCAGCTTCAGGGTCTTTCCCAGACAAGGGAAGGCCTAAAAGGCTGTGTGCAGGAGAGGAGACTTCAATCTGAGGGCTGCAGGGAGGGACTAACTCATTTTCTAGGGACTAACATTTAGGAAGCGTGATTGGAACCAGGGAAGGGAGAATGGCTTGGTGAGAGAAAGACAGGGAAAGGGTTCCTACTGCTGCTGGGTCACCATAGGGGGAAACTGGAAAGCCTTTAAGGCACAGGAGTCAAACAATAGTGAGGGATTCCAGATGCTATTGGCTGGCAGCATTGTGGAGACAGAGGACAGCACCATAGTGCCATCTAAGCTGGGCACCCTGAGGTGGAGGTTTGAAAAGGTCTGAGGTGGCCACAGGCAAGAGAGGTGGATATCGTCCATAATTAACAGTGACCCGAACCCATCACTGGCTTGTGCATAGTGGCAATGAGGCTGCCTAAATTCATCCTGTAGCTCAGCCAAAGGCATGGGGCCTGGGGCCAACACCTCACCCTACAGGCTCACTGCCAACCCAGTCTCCAGTTGTGGCCCAATGTCTGCTTCCCTTCCCCAGGGACCAGGGGCCTGGCCAGTGAGACCATGGAGATCCTGTCCAGGGAATGTTTTTGCACAGACTGGGATGGATTGGGGGGCTTTTGTCTTTTCATTTGCGATCTGGGAATAATAGCCTCCTTTCAACAGTGCCTCAGCTCCAAGATCCAGGATCCAGGTTCAAGTATGAAGCCAAAAACAGGAAGTCACACACTTGGTAGCTTCCTGGTTTGTCCCTGGTCAGGATACCTATCCATCTGGAACTTTAGCCCTGTCCATGGATACCCACCTTAAACTTAGTGACTCAGACATTAAAGAATCTCCTCACAATGTGGGAGACCTGGGTTAGATCCCTGGGTCAGGAAGATTCCCCGGAGAAGGGAATGGCTACCCACTCCAGTATTCTTGCCTGGAGAATTCCATGGACAGAGGAGCCTGGCAGACTACTTGTGGTCCTTGGGGTCACAAAGAGTCAGACAAGACTGAGTGACTAACATTATTAGTTATTGGATACCCACCTACCCAAAGATTGGATTCTGGTGGATTCATAGCCCAAAGCTCTAATGGATTCCACGAAAGGAGCCAGAGAGGGGATTTGAATAGTTTATTTACCAATAGGCACTAGGCACTTTTTTCTTGCTAAGCCTGGAGGCCCGCAGAGCCCTGGTGGAATTTGGCCATTATATTAATATCCTCTCTTAAGGCCAATGGTCAGCTCCCAGGGAAAGCAGAATGTAGAGGAGGGGCCCACTTAGGAGATGCTGGTAGAGTGGACTGTAGAGGAGACTCTGGGCCACCTACCCTGAGGGAGCTCTAAGAACAGCTCCCCAGTGAGACCCAGAGAGAAGGCAAGCCCTGCTCATCCCTTCCCACCTGACCCAGCCGTGTGTCCTTGAGCCAGTTACCTCACTCCTGGGCCTCAGTTTTCTGGTCTATGAAATGGAGAAGTACCTCAGTGGAGTTGGAGCCCCAGTACCTGTCCTGAAAGACTGTAACAGCCTCATCTCTGGTCTTCCTGCTTTGAGTCTGATCCCTCCCATTCTCTGTCCTAATCTCTGGCCAGAGCACTCTTCCTTGCCACAGTCTGCGCTCCTCAGCCCCATGTTCAAGACTGAAATCTCAAGACTCCTCTCTCCTTCCTTGATGACACTTTCTAGTTCATTGAACAGCTAGAGCTCCCTCTGGCCTCAGGTCTGAGATCAGGGTGTGAGTCATCTCCTCTCCGTGGTCTCAGGCAAATTCCCCGTGTGTGTGTGTGTGTGTGCGTGCGTGCATGCATGCTAAGTCAATTCAGTCCTGTCCAACTCTTTGTAACCCCATGGACTGTAGCCTGCCAGGCTTCTCTGTCCATGGGATTCTCCAGGCAATAATACTGGAGATATTCCCACTCATAGATTGAACTCATGTCTCTTAGGTCTCCTGCATTGGCGGCGGGTTCTTTACCAGTAACACCACCTGGGAAGCCCCAAATTCCCCTTACCATACCCCAACCCCAACACACAGCAGTCCTGTTCCCACGTCGGAGCCTGTGCCTGTGCTGTTCCCTCAGCCTGAGACAATCCTCCCTTCTACACCTGGGCAGTCCCTGCTCCTCGTCCAGGTCCCAACTAACTGTCAGCTCCTCTAGGAAACCTTCCTGGGCCTGATACATTCTGTGTCCCCAACATCTCCCAGCCCAGAACCTGGCACAGAGCAGGCAGGAGTGCCCACCTGGCCCTTTCCCTCTCACCTTGTTATTTAGTTGATCAGTCACGTCTGACTCTTTGCAACCCCATGGACTGTAGCCCACCAGGCTCTTCTGTATGGGATTTTCCAGGCAAGAATACTGGAGTGGGTTACTATTTCCTTCTTTTCTAAAAAATGTTAATATATATATATATATTTTATTGAAGTATAGTTGACTTATAGTGTTTTAGGTATACAGCAAGATGATTCAGTTATACATATACATGTATATAATTTTTCAGATTATTTTCCATTATAGATTATTATAAGATATTGATTATAGTTCCCTGTGCTATACAGTAAACCTTTGTTGCTTGTTGTGTGTCCATTTTCTTTTAAATTAGAAATATACTGTTCTATTCATACTAAGTCAAATAAGTAGAATCAAAATTTGTCATACATTTTTAGCTAGGCAAAATTTCATAAGTTTTCTAAAGGGATCTTCCTGACCCAAGGATCAAACCCTCATCTCCTGCATTGGCAGGTGAATTATTTATCACTAAGCCACACCCATCTTCATCAATGTACATTCATGCTCAGTCGGGTCTGACTCTTCATGACATCATGGACTAGTCTGTAGGCTCCTCTGCCCATGGGATTTTCCAGGCAAGAATACTGGAGTGGGTTGCCATCCTCCAGGGAATCTTCCCAACCCAGGGGTCGAAACAGAATCTCCTGTGTCCCTGTATTGGCAGGTGGATTCTTTGCTACTGAGCCACCTGGGAAGCGTTTTGCTCTCTGCTAATTGCTTTCACCTTGTCCCATTGCAGCCTCCATGAGGGCAGCTGACCAGCTGTTCCAGGACTGTGCAGAGATCCAGCGCTTTGGGACCAATGCCAGTGGCATCTACACCATCCATGTGGCCAATGTGACAGAGCCCAGAAAGGTTAGGGGGCTCCTTGGGGACTGAGGCTATCAGAGGGTGCTGAGCCAAAGGACCCGTGCTCACCCCCACCTGCTCCCCACATTCACTTCAGGCCTTGTCCAACATCTGAGATCCCAGAGAAGGTAGGGGTGACTCAATCAGGAGTCAGATCATGCAGTTAAAGTGGATATTTTCTAGCTTGTTCCATGTGGGATATTAGGGACTGGGACTGATGGAGACCCTGAACTTTGAGGACCAGTTTATCAAATGTGTGGAGGGAGCGCACGAAGTCAAGGCAAAATGTGGATGTCAGGAGGGAGGGTTTGGGGGCCAAACCCAAAAGTGGAAGAGTTTGAGATATCGTTTTTAAGATGCATTCAGTCTGAGTATTTACTTAAGTGAAAAAATACACCACTTTTAAAGTAAATATTTTATACGAAATTAAGTAAATTCAACTATGGTGGGATTTGGGAAGTGTGAATAGCTAAAATTTGGAAACACTGATAGAGAGGGAAGAGCTGGCCTGGGAGGTAAGAGATCTGGGCTCAGACTTCAATTTTACTTTGACTCATTCACCTTGAGCAAATACTTTCCCCTTTCTGGACCTCAGTTTCCCTTCCTGCAACCTCTGCTACCCTCACAACACATACCACTGTCTTCTCTCCTGAACAGACCTTTAACATCTCAGAACCTCTATTCCAGCTACTCCCCTCCTCCACTGGAAATGCTATTTCCACTCATCTCTATCTGGCAGGCATGTCAACATCCAAAGCCTTGTTCCAATGCCACTCCCCTGGGAAGCCTTCCCGAGCTGTCCCTGACTCTTTCTTGGGAACTCATCTTGTAGCTGCCCAGATGTTCATATTCAATAGTCTGCCAGCTGTATCAGACCTTCTAGCCATATCAATCTGCTAGCTTCCTCCAGATCAAACCAGCCCTGGGGGCTGATTTATCTCTCATTTGTCTCTGATTTGTCTATTAATAGTATGGGACTAGACACCAAGTATTTCCTCATCAAACATTGAAATCTACTGAACTGGCTGAAAAATTAATATGTAAACAAAAGTTAAACTGAAAGATGTGATTGCAATGGATGGTAAGCTCTTCAAAAAATGAACTCCTTGTCTCATCCATATTGGCACTCTCTATGCCTTGGACTGCAAGGAGATCCAACCAGTCCATCCTGAAGGAGATCAGCCCTGGGATTTCTTTGGAAGGAATGATGCTAAAGCTGAAACTCCAGTACTTTGGCCACCTCATGCGAAGAGTTGACTCATTGGAAAAGACTCTGATGCTGGGAGGGATTGGGGGCAAGAGGAGAAGGGGACGACAGAGGATGAGATGGCTGGATGGCATCACTGACTCGATGGACGTGAGTCTGAGTGAACTCCGGAAGTTGGTGATGGACAGGGAGGCCTTGCGTGCTGCGATTCATGGGGTCTCAAAGAGTCGGACACGACTGAGCGACTGATCTGATCTGATGCCTTGAATGGAGCCTGCTACCTACTAAGTGCTCAGAAAACATTTGTCCACCAAATGTAATAACATTTTTTTTTTGGTATCTTGTCCCAACCGTGCGGCTTGCAGAATGGTTCCCCAACCAGGGATTTAACCCAGGCCTCCATAATAAAAGCACTGAATCCTAACCACTAGGCCACCAGGGAACCCCTGTAATAACATTTCCTGAGTCTACGCCATATATCAAGCACTTTACACCTCTTGGCATTTCATTTTTAAAGGAACCCTGCAATAATAGTGAGTGAAAAGCCTCCGTTTACTGAGTTCTGTTCTTAGATGGATGACTCATCTAGTTCTCACGACAATTCCATTGTGCAGATGAGAACCTAAGGCACAAAAAGATGAAGGTATCAGCATCCTCGTTTGACAAATGAAGAAAGGAAGGGTTTGGGCCTGGATCTATGTGATGCCCTTGACCACCAAGCTCACTGTTTGCTTTGTGATGTTCTGTCAGTCAGATGACCCTCATGCTGGCCCAGACCTGGCTTCTGGCTGCCTCCAGGGGCTTCCAACTCCCCACCTTCTCAATTCTCTCCAGGTGTTCTGTGACATGGAGGCCAGTGGAGGTGGGTGGACGCTCATTCAGCGCCGTGAGAATGGTAGCGTGAATTTCCAACGGAACTGGAAGGATTACAAACAGGTAACATTGCTGCCCTGGGGAGGATCTTGTCAGTCCTGAAACCTGGGGCAGGATGTGGGGTGTGGGCAGGCATCTGGTTTGCCCTCAACCCTTCTCAGGAAAAAAAGTCAGCCTGCCTAAACCAACTCCCTTCAAACAGGTTTGGCCAGCGCACATTCACTGTCAAGGACTCCAACACCCAAAATCGAACCTTCTTTTTGCAAGTCCTGACGTATATCCTAAAAACGAAAGTTTAGCTTTCATTTTATTTTAATTTTTGGAAAAGATACACGTTGCTGGAAAAATTTTACCAAAAAATGGAACAGAAAAAAGTAACCTCTGCTGCCCACCCCTGGATGCACTGCTTAAATGAATGTCTTTGTCTTAACACACATACATGACTACATCTGTAGGAGAGATTTTTTAACGCAGAATTGCTGGCTCAAAGACCCCATGCATTTTACAAGATGAGGGATAATGCCTGATTGTCTTCCAATTTTTTAATTAAATTTTGAGTAAAGGATTTTTGGCAAGCTGACTTAAAAGCTCTTAAAGTTTTTAAGAGCAAAAGAAATAGAAAAAGATACTCAAACGGAAATATAACAATACTATTTTTTGTGTGTCTGCTTGCTGTCCATTTGACAAATACTTGAAAATAAATAGCAAATTAAGCTATGACTGTTCTTAAACCAATTGGGTTTTAAAGAATTATTCAAATGGCAAAAAGAAAGAGGGTACTCAAAAGCAGAAATACACAAGAGTGCTGACTATAAACCATGAGGCTGATCAGTGGTACTAAAGTGGGGAGTGGGGCTTAGGTGTGCCCTGTCCTTAGTGCTGAATTACTGTCCTGGCTAAGGGTGCTGGATACTTGTCACCCTGGGACACTTTCCACCTCAGTGCTCTTCGTTTTACATTTCTGTTACTGAAATTTTGCAGTGGCTGCCATGTCACTGAACAAAGTTTGCTCAACCATGTATGCAGCTGATTTAAGTTTTTAGCTAGTTTTTAACTGAGATTTAATATACATGCATTTCTGTGCACAAATCCTAAGTGTAAGTAAGATTCAGTGACCTTTCACTGAATATGTATTCACCCATGTGACCACCATTCAAAGATAGATGCGCAACATTCCCAGCACCCCCAGAAAACCTCCTTGTGTCTCCTCCAAGTCAAGACACCCCCAAAGTAGTGTTTATTCTGACTTCTACCATCACAGACTTTTTTTGACCTGTTCTTGAACTTCATAGAAATGTGATTTCAATTGCTTTTAACAGGTTTTTACATTTACAAAAGTCTTAGTCATTTTACTCTAGAAGTTGGGGAGCTCCACCCTTAGGCCTGCCCACACTATTCTTTATGAACTTGGTCATTTAGCAAAGTGGCTTAGGGTGAATGTCCCCAGAGCCCGGCCCAGCCCAGATCCTTAACCAGAGGCGTAGCCTCTGTCCTCCACATGCAACCCACCCGCATTCTCCCCTTCCCTAGGGCTTTGGCAACCCAGCCGGAGAGCACTGGCTAGGCAATGAAGTGGTGCACCAGCTCACCAGTAGGGCAACCTACTCTCTGCGAGTGGAGCTGCAAGATTGGGAAGGCAACGAGGCCTACGCCCAGTATGAGCACTTCCAGCTGGGCAGCGAGGCGCAGCTGTACAGGTGGGCTCGGGGCCCAGGCTGGTGGGTGGGCGGGGGACCCTGGGCTAGTGGCTATAGAGTCTGCACCAGGGGTCAGTCCCTGGGCGTCTCCTGTTCCTGCCATCTGTCCCCCATCTGGGCGCGCGTCATGGGCTCTGGAGGCAGCTGGTTAGCACTCAGCACAGCCCGGCCACTGGGTGGGGTGGAAAGAATGCCACTGACGCTGCCGTGCCGGGAGCGGAAAGGGGCCTTCCAAGGTCAGTCAGTCATTTTGCAGAGGCCTGGAATCGCAGGGGTGATGTTCCCAGCCTGTCCTATGCTAAGAGGGGAAGTGGAAAGGTCTCCGGGCTGGGAAATGAGAGACCTAGGCTCATTCTCGCTCTCTCCAGCTCGCTGTGTGAACTCAGGCGAGTCAAGTCAGCTTCTCCTTAGCTCTGTAACACAAGATGGGCTTAAACTTATAAAATCACCAAGGTCTCCCACCATCCCCCTCAGCCTGGGTTCTTGGTCCCATTCAGAAAAAGAAATGAGCATTTCTTGAGCACCTACAATGTTCCAGGCACATAGCTCCATTGAATCCTCCCCATAATGTTTTTTTGTTGTTGTTGTTGTTGTTTGTTTTTTTTAATTTTATTTTATTTTTAAACTTTACATAACTGTATTAGTTTTGCCAAATATCAAAATGAATCCGCCACAGGTATACATGTGTTCCCCATCCTGAACCCTCCTCCCTCCTCCCTCCCCATTCCATCCCTCTGGGTCGTCCCAGTGCACCAGCCCCAAGCATCCAGTATCGTGCATCGAACCTGGACTGGCAACTCATTTCATACATGATATTTTACATGTTTCAATGCCATTCTCCCAAATCTTCCCACCCTCTCCCTCTCCCACAGAGTCCATACGACTGTTCTATACATCAGTGTCTCTTTTGCTGTCTCGTACACAGGGTTATTGTTACCATCTTTCTAAATTCCATATATATGCGTTAGTATACTGTATTGATGTTTTTCTTTCTGGCTTACTTCACTCTGTATAATAGGCTCCAGTTTCATCCACCTCATTAGAACTGATTCAAATGTATTCTTTTTAATGGCTGAATAATACTCCATTGTGTATATGTACCACAGCTTTCTTATCCATTCATGTGCTGATGGACATCTAGGTTGCTTCCATGTCCTGGCTATTATAAACAGTGCTGCGATGAACATTGGGGTACTCGTGTCTCTTTCCCTTCTGGTTTCCTCAGTGTGTATGCCCAGCAGTGGGATTGCTGGATCATAAGGCAGGTCTATTTCCAGTTTTTTAAGGAATCTCCACACTGTTCTCCATAGTGGCTGTACTAGTTTGCATTCCCACCAACAGTGTAAGAGGGCTCCCTTTTCTCCACACCCTCTCCAGCATTTATTATTTGTAGACTTTTGGATCGCAGCCATTCTGACTGGTGTGAAATGGTACCTCATAGTGGTTTTGATTTGCATTTCTCTGATAATGAGTGATGTTGAGCATCTTTTCATGTGTTTGTTAGCCATCTGGATGTCTTCTTTGGAGAAATGTCTATTTAGTTCTTTGGCCCATTTTTTGATTGGGTCATTTATTTTTCTGGAGTTGAGCTGTAGGAGTTGCTTGTATATTCTCGAGATTAGTTGTTTGTCAGTTGCTTCATTTGCTATTATCTTCTCTCATTCTGAAGGCTGTCTTTTCACCTTGCTAATAGTTTCCTTTGATGTGAAGAAGCTTTTAAGGTTAATTAGGTCCCATTTGTTTATTTTTGCTTTTATTTCCAATATTCTGGGAGGTGGGTCATAGAGGATCCTTCTGTGATGTATGTCAGAGAGTGTTTTGCCTATGTTCTCCTCTAGGAGTTTTATAGTTTCTGGTCTTACGTTTAGATCTTTAATCCATTTTGAGTTTATTTTTGTGTATGGTGTTAGAAAGTGTTCTAGTTTCATTCTTTTACAAGTGGTTGACCAGAGTTCCGTTTTTGAGGGCTTCCCTGGTGGCTCAGACGGTAAAGAATCTGCCTGCAATGCAGGAGACCTGGGTTCGATCCCTGGGGTCAGGAAGGTCCCTGGAGGAGGGCATGGCAACCCATTCTAGTATTCTTGCCTAGAGACACCCCATGGGCAGAGGAGCCTGGCAGGATACAGTCCATGGGGTCACAAAGAGTCGGACACGACTGAGTGACTAAGCACACACACACACACACATAACCTTCTGAGGTAAGTGTTGCTATACCTGCTTTAGTGATGTAGGAACTTCCCAGAGTTACAAGGTAGGGAAGGCATGGTTTTAAGCTCATTTCTGCTGCCAATACTCGTGTTTCTCCCCCATCGTGTTATGTCTCTGAGAAACTCGAGGATATTAGGATAAGCTATCTTGGAACCAGGACAGAATTGAATTCACAGATTCATGTTCCAGGGCCACAAGGGACCTCACATGTCATCTGGTTTTTCACATGATGCTAGAACCTCCTCCACAGCCACAGTCAGCATCCAACCATGCTGGAATGCTCCCATTAATGGGAAGCCATTTCCTTCCAAAGAATCGCTCATGACTCTCTGGCTCCTTGCACTATATGCATAGTTCCCTCTCTGATGGCCTCTCAGGGATGTGCCCCCAACCCCTCTCTCTGTGAAATGTTCCTGGTTCATCCAGTTGGCTGCTTCTGACATCCCTCTTTATGGGACTCAACCCAATCTGATAATGCGCTTTCGTAAAGTGTAAGGTCTAGAGCTAAATGAAACATCCCCAGGTCTGGGCTAGGCTGGCTGAGCTGAATGCCCCCTGACTCCTTGAGCTGACCAGTGAGTAGCCACAACACCTGGCTGACCTCTCTTTAAGCCACTGACCACCAAAGCCAAGGCTTAAATCCTGGCTTTATCCTTATCTCCCTGAGGGACCCTGAGCAAGTAGCTCCCTCCACTGTCTCATCTGTGAAATGGGTGCCCAAAGTGTACCCACCTCAAAGTGCTGTGAAGCTTGAATGAGATACTACACATAGAGCATTAACACTGGCACTTAGTAAATATCCAACAAATAATATTATACTATTATATTACAATTACTGTTCCCAAGCCATCCTTTCACACACTTGGCTGGCCTGTTTTGTGCGAGTTCACTGCTGTTCCCATCCCCAGTGCCTGGGACATAGTAAGTGCATAACAGGAAGTGGGGGTGCCTCCCTTTCCTACACATGTAACAGTTAAACTTCATTTCATCTCCATGACCCAGTCCTGGGGCAGCAGCTTCTGTGGCCCCAAGTCCATGATCTGCCATTTTTCTTAGGGAAGAAATATCAGGAAAGTATTATATCTCATTGTGCTAAAGAACATGGCCCTAGAGCCAGATTGCCCAGGGTATGAACCCTGACTCTTTGACTTGTTGGATTCATGACCTTAAACAAATTACTTACCTCTCTGTGCTCCAGTAAAACACACTATCTATGTCATAGCTGAGATAACCTGTGGGAAAATGCCTAGCATATGGTTAGTGTTAAGTAAATGTTAGAGATATATAAACAATATATCCAAAGACAGAAATACAATATCTCTACATCTATGCATATCTGTTATTTATGTCCATTTATACAAATATATGCATTTATGTAAAATTTGGAACCACATGCTGTGCTCTCCTATGTGAATTTGATGTGCTGCCTCTGACTTTTTATCTGAGACCTGGAGAAGCTCCCTGCCCATTACTCTCAGGTCTCAAAGGGCCCACAAAATAATAATAACAATATGTTGAACATTTGCCCTGTGCTAAGTGTGGGCTGGCCTTGGTCATTTGGAGAAGAATCAGACCTGCGCTCTACCCCTCAAAGTTGTTCGCAGTCCAGTGTGTCATGTGTATCTTGGGGTGAGTGTGTCTTCCCACACCCCCAGGAGTACAGGAGTTGCCTAAGGGGACAGCACAGGAGCACAGAGACACTAGTGCTATCAAGGAGGGCTCCCTGGAGGAGGTGATGCCTATGAAGAGTAGGCATTCTCCAGACAAAGAGAGGATAGAGAGGACACCCCAGGCAGAGACAGAAGAGTTGCCATCTAGCTGGCCACGGAAACCCTAAACTTAAGCAATGCTCTTTCAAAGGCTGCTGGGATCCTAAAGAATAAGCCCTGCTCATTCAGGAACAGCTTGGAAGATCCTGGAAAACACAGAGGGGCCTGGAAACTGCCAGAGAAGGGCTAGGGGAAAGTAACAGAAACAGACGCTGGTCCCTGGGCCCCCACTGTCCAGAGTCAGCTGCCTGACAAGATGAGGAGGATCCTCTCAGGGAGGCCCAGAGGCAGGGAAGCCTGGCAGTCAGCAGCTGGGGCATGGGCAGGAGGGGCACCCTTATATGTCAGATACAATGATGGGGACCCTCTGGAGCCCAGCTGGGGTGTATGCAGAAGCCTGCAGAGAAGTAGCCATGGAGCGGGGTGAGGTAGGCACAGACAAGGCACAGCACACACTGACAGCAGGCACAGGCCTCCCGAGGTGCCAGCCACCCAGACCCGGCACAAGCACAAGATACACTCAGAGGCACACAGGGACATGCACAGACACACATGTTCATATGGAGGGGCTCACCACACCCCTGGGGTATATCGTGGCCCTTCAGAGCACAGAGACTCATACAAGTGCCATAGCTACCCACACAAGCCCAAACACCCAACCAGGCACGTGTGCAAACATGCCTCAGAGAAGCCCTTGCAGATAAACACATGCACAATCCCAGCCACAAAGACAGATTGCAGAGCACACACCAGACCCACCATAGATAATGCCACACAAACTCAAAACACACGCACACATACACACGCAGGCACAAAGACGCATATCCAGATGCTCACGACCTCAGACACACAGACTCACACCCTTTCTGTATCTCACTTGGGGACGTTCAAGGACTCGTGTGTTTGTTTGGGTTCCCCAGGCCTTGGCCATGAATATGTTCAAAGTGTGTCTGAAAAATGGGTCAAGTGGGGTTTCCTGGCCTATGACTTGAGGGTCCCCTAGAGATTGCAGATCCCCCTTCTGGCTCCCAGAGGAGCAGGGAAGGGAGGCTGAGGACTTGGGCCCAGTTAAGGGGCTGATGCTGCTGAATGACCTCAGATCATTTGGCTTTGTCCAACACTGATTTCATGCGGCCCCAGACTAAACATGACCCCCAACCTCAGCCTGAGCCCCAAGCCTGGCCTTGAAGTGACATGTCTGAGCCCTTAAGGGGAGCCATCAACAGCCACAAGAAGCTGGGACCATATGAGCAGGTGGGCCGGCCAGCCTATTCCCACCCCAGGGAGGCCCTGGCTAGGTGGGCCTCTTGGAAGGGGGTTTGCAACACCAGTCATGCAAGCCCAGGGTGATGTATTTAAGGGCATAGTTGAGGCTTCATGGCTGTCTGCCCTGAGCTGGCCCTGCCCTCTCTGCAGGCAGAGTCCATGGGTGGGAGGTACCGGGACTGAGCCAGGCCACATGCCCAGGCACCACCTGCCCTCTAGATCCCTCTGGGGGCATCTCGCAGGCCCTGCTCTGGGGAACCAGAGCTCCCCTGAACTGCCCTGGCTGTACCTGGTGTCCACTTGCCTCCACCCGGAAGACCTTGATTGCTCCCAGAGTGGCTCCCGCCGCAGCTGTCGGTGGAGCCCCTCCCCCACTACAAGCCCCCAGCACTGTCTTCAGCCAGGCTCAGTGGAAGCCTGTGCCAGCCGCGCGCCCCGGGCTGGGAACACACGGGCAGGACAGGACGGATAACAACAAGCCCTGAACGTGCTGGGCACTTAGCACGCGCCAGCACTGCTCCACACTCGTCACATGCTGAGGTCACCCCCTCACACTGACGGTTAATATGCTATCATTACCATTTTTAAAAAATGAAGAAACTGAAGCTGAGAGGTGAAGCAATCTGCCCAAGGGCACGCAGCTGGCGAGCAGCAGAGCTGGGATTTGAATCCAGGCATTTTGTCCCCAAAGCTCATGGTTGCAATCACCACACAGGCCTCAAGGTGTCTGCCAGGGTCTTGTAGCCTGATAAATAGAAACCCTCCCCACCTGGCTGCAAGGGTAGAAGTCACAGGTATTGGGGTGCCTTGGGGCCCGATCCATGTGGGCTGATGTGGTCAAGGAAGTCTTCCTGGAAGTGGGGGCGGGGGGATGAGTATGAGGAGGTGTGACGGGGCTGGGGTTGCAGGATGGTCAGCTGGGGAGGGAAGGCACACAGCTCTCACACTCGGGGCAGGCTCCTTTGGCTCTCAGGAGCTCTGTTTCCTCTTCTGTAAAACAGGAGTTTTAGGGTATGCTGAAGATTAAGCAAGAATGAGTTAACTCATGTAAAGTGCTTTAAACAATGCCTGGCACATAGTCCATGTTCAAAAAGTGTTAGCCATAGCCATTATTATTATTATTATTATCATGATCACTCTCACAACTGTCCAAGACTCAGGTCCAGCTAAGAGGGGCCTGGCACACATGGGGACTCTGTCCCTGGAGGCAGCAGGCAGGGAGGGCAATCCAAGAGGGAAGATGGCCCAGCATCCAGGATGGGGCTCCCTTCCCAGGACAACCAGAGGGGAGCCCCTTCCTCAACCAGCCCCAACCTGACTCTGTGCCTCTCTCCCATTACCACCTCCGGGTGGCCTCCAGGCTTTCTCTGAGTGGGTACAGCGGCTCAGCAGGGCGCCAGAGCAGCCTGGTCCTCCAGGGCACCAACTTCAGCACGCGCGACGCAGACAATGACAACTGCCTCTGCAAGTGCGCCCAGATGCTGTCTGGAGGTGGGTGCAAGATGAGGTGGACCCACGCCTCTGCACAGGCTCACCTGGCTGAACACCCTCATCGCCTCCCCACTTGGGTCTTTGTGCAGCCAGGTGCCATCAAGAAGTGGGTACAGGTCAGGGTCTCACTCACTTGCGGGCTGGCCTGGCTGTACCTCATCCAAACTTCCCTACTTCCACTGAGTCCTTAAGGTCCCCTCCAGGGTCTCACTGCCCCCTAAAGCTGGCACCTCCAGTTCTCCCCTGAGACCTCAGAGCAGCACTGATGCTGGGGACCAGGGTGCACCCTAGGGGGGTAAAATGCCTAATCTGCTCCAACCCCAGATCTGAGACTCCCACGCAACCCTCCTCCAGGCCAAGCAGGATCAGGAGGAGGGAGACCTGGGTTGGGGGCAGAGGGGCAGCTGCCCACCAACTCTGACTCAGGCAGTGTTTTCTGCAGAGAGCGACGTCAGAGAGTGGGAGATGGGATGTGAGAGACAGAATGAGAGGGACAGAGATCGGAGGGGACCTCAGGAGACACAGAGACAGGGACAGACGGAAATGAGAGAAACACCAGGATGAACAGACAGAGAGGTGGACACAGAGCTGCATGGGGACAGGGGCAGGTACAGAGGGAAAGGTGGAGAGAGAATCACAGATCATGTTTCATCCATGAAAGACAGATGGAAACAGGGTGAGAGGCAGAGAGAGCCAGAAAGGCAGGGTCATAGGGAGCAAAGAGACAGACATCAGAGAGACAGACCCAAGCTCCCAGCCTCTGGAGGCCCCAGGCTGAGGAGAGGGTCTGGGAATCTCCCACCCATTCCCACCCAACCCCATCCTCAGCAAGCTGGCTTCTCTCAGGGGCCAGCAGCCCTGATTCACCTTTGGGGTAGGGGGCTGCCCTCACCCTACTGACTGCATCCCCACTTCCCTAAAGCCTCTTTCTCTCGCCTCCACCAGGGTGGTGGTTTGACGCCTGTGGCCTCTCAAACCTCAATGGCATCTACTACCCGGCCCGTCACCACGTGCGCAAGCTCAACGGCATCCGCTGGCACTACTTCCAGGGCCCCAGCTACTCGCTGCGCGCCACTCGCATGATGGTGCGCCCCTCGGGCATCTAAGGGGCAGCCACGCCTGGAGGCTGGTCCCAAGGGAGGACATGGCCATGGTATCCCCTGGACAAGCCGGACTCGAACACAGGACACAATGCCAGGACCTTGTCCCGGACAGCCTGGGGGTCCCCTGAGCCAGCCCTCCTTGCCCCAGGAGTCCAGAAGAGTCGCCTCTGGCCCTTTTCCCCTCAAGTTGTGAAATGGTGGATGTTTGGGGGTTCCTGCCTCTTCAGTGTCCCTTTTTCCTCTTCCCTCTTGCCTCCTTCAGGGGCCTCCTGCCCACCTGAGGGTTGCAGTATCCTGAACAAGTGGAGAGCAGATTTAACTGGGCTCTGCAAAGGAATATGCAGCTAGTGGTGGAATTTCAGGCAAGTGGGAAGGTATTTACAGGAGGAAACCATGCAGGTGGAGGCCCAGATTCTGTCCCCGGGTTGTTGGGAAGGCCATCTCTTATTCCAAGCTTTCTCACATCCTTGAACTTTCTGTTCAAGACTGAAGGAGCTGTGTCCCCCTATAATGGGAATCGCCATTTGCACCCACACTGTCCATCACTCCTAGGCCCCAGCATCTAAAGCTCAGACATGGCTTCTCAGGGGCTCCAGGAGATCCAAGAGGTACTCCTTTACCCCTAGAATGTTCTAGAATATGTTCCAGAGAGAATAAAGGTGCCTGTGGTCTAATGAGGGAGGAAACACCAGGTTAAACCAATGTAGACACATTGTCAGAGCCATCACTGTGGTCATGAAAGGGCTAGAGTGGGCCACTTTCCCCAAATTTACTTATTTGAAAATGGGACCTGATTATCTCAGAGCATCTCCTGGGGCTGTGGATGCCTTTGGAGAAAATTGGTTCTCCCGAGTCATGAGTTAAACCCCAGGCCCCATGCCCATCCCCAGCTGTTTTCACCATTTTCAGCGATGAGGGCCACCATGACATTTTCAGACAGCCTCTAAAAACAACTGGAAGGAGGCTTTGGGTTGAAACAGACATGCTGTCACTGAAGAAGAGTCTAGAACTAAGTCTTTGGTCTTAGAACTAAGCGCTCCAAGGCTTCTCTGACCCTAGGAAGCCAGTTTTCTGGCTGGGGCTGCCGTCCACCCTTCTTGTGTCCCCAACTCAGGCCAGCTCTCAAGTTTAGGGACTCTTGGGGACTGCCCACTCTGTCTTGAGCAGGAAACCAATCGCTAGGTCCAGATCCTTCCTGCCTCCAAACCAGAACTCCTAGTCTCCTCTCTCATCCAAGAGCGATGCTGCAGTTATCCATGGAGACTGGGCTTTGCTGAGTCTGGGCAACCAGGGGCTCCTCATGAGCTTCTTTCAGAGGAGAGGAGCTGAGAGGGGCCATGGCCACTCTGCCACCCACTCCCATTACTGTGTCACTGGCCTGAATCCTGATGAGGCCACTGAAGCCCTGTCGTCCTCAGCCGACACCTGGGCCCAGCCAGGACCGATCTGCCCTCCCGCCCGGACACCCCTCTTTCTTCAGAAGGTTTTCTCCTGCATAAGGCTGTGGGGTGGAAACAGAGCACCTTGGTTTTGCCTGGCTCTGCCCCACCTCCTGAGTCCCACCTCTGCCAATCCCCTGAGTCAGTCCAGCACAAATTAGTGCTGATCTTCTGGGAAACCAAAGGGTGTGGTTGCTAAAGGTGGCATTTCAGGCAGGAGGGAAAAGTACCTAGGGGCAGGTTGCTGCCCAGAAGGCTGACACCACCTTATCCAGCATTTGCTAGGCGAGCCTTCATTTAGCATCTACTGTATGCAGCGTGGTGCCGTGGGCAGGACTTTGGAGTCAGACAGACCTGCTGCGGCTCTTGAGCTTGAAACCAGTGGTCCTGCATCTCAAGGTCTATCGTCTGGTCTGTGAGATGGAGATGGTGATTCTCCCTCCTCACTGTGCTGGGGCAGGAGGAAATGAGACTGTCTTTCAGCCTCTTAGCAGAGCCCAGCAGGAAGCAGGTGCCTAATAAATGTTAGTTCCCAAAGAAGTGAATGGGGTGGAGAAATCAGCCCTAGTAGTACATACCATCCCTTCTCCTGGACCTAGGGAAGTTAAGTGCTTTATCTTTGTAGCTGCAGCATTTTTTTTTTTTTTTTCACTGCAAGTGTATAGGCACTGCTGGGAGCCCCAGGAACAGAGCTCCTCTGGGTGGGGCGAAGGCTCCAATCTCTACCTGCATTCCAGTTGTCTAAAAACACCAAGAACCCAATTGGGGTAACCCTCACATATCTCTTCTTTAAAATGTCCATCCTTCCTTTTTAAATTTCCTTCCTTCTCTGTGCCAGGATTCTCAAGTGCAAGGGACAGAAAACTTATCCTGAGGAGTGGACTGACTCACATACAGGGAGTCTAGAGATAGATTCAGGTGTGGTTAGATCTGGGTGCTCAAATGATGTCACTCCTCACCTCTCAGGCCTGCCATCCATCATGCTGACCTCATTCTCCATCAGGTTCTCTCCTGACGATGGCTCCAGCAACCGCAGGCTCGTGTTCTGCCTGCTTAACATCCCTCAGCCAGAAAGCTCCCCTGTCCCAGTGATTCCAACAAGAGCAGGATTCTTTCCAGCCAGGACTCGTCCTATGTCCATCCTTGCATTTACCACTGTGATTCTGATTGACTGGACCTGGGTCATATGATCATGCCTAGAACCAGGGACTGAGGTCAGTCCCCTCCAAGGCGTTGGATTGGCCTTGGAGAAAATGAGGAGCCGCTTCAGGAAGCAGGGATGCTGGGCAGTTGAGAACAGGGGTTCACTTTTTCTCCTTCCCTCTTGCAGATTCCTGGCTCTCATCTCTATCCCTGCCCCTTCTCCTAGCCTCCATGCCCCCAAGGCCTGTCCCTCAGGCTCTAGCTAATCCCTGGTTTGCCCCAGACTATCAAGGACACTGCTGTGTCCTGCCCAGAGGTGTCACATCCTAATTCACAGTCCCGGCTCTGCCCCTGGAGCAGCACCCCTGGCCCTCTCTGAGCCTTTACAGTTCCCATCTGTGCTATAAGGACAGAGCACCTGCGGATGCCTAAAAGACAGCAACACTGACTCACCACAGCTGTAGACATGAACAGATAAAGGACTTTGAGCGCACAGGGCCCTGGGGCCTAGCTGGCATGTCCTTGGCCTTGGCTGGGTCTCCTGAAGCCACTGCTTGCAGAAACTGCAAGGATACCTACATCTGCAGGTGCCTACCTAGAAGCCTTGTCACCTCTCTCTGCATCAGACCAGCACTCTCCCCATCTTAGCAATGAAGAAATTAGAGCTCAGAGAGGGGAAAGAGTTTCATCCAAGTAGCTGAGCCAACACCACCTCCAGTGCACTTGCATCTTTTAGTTGCCTCCCTCGTCGAGAGCTCTCTGGAGGCATCTTGGCATCAACCACAAAAAGGCTGGATTGGTGTCCTCTCCACCTATATCAAGGGCTGAACGAACCTTCTGGAAAGTTTTCCAAGACTACTCTGTATTTCCCACTGGTGTCTGGTAAATCCCAGTGGAGCCAGGCAGGGAGAACACATTGTTCCTGAGATCTCTGCATGTTTCCAGCAAAGGCAGTTTCCACACTGGGGAAGAGTTCACTGTGCACAGCCCAGAAACAGCAACCATGGGTGGGGTACGAGGTGGCCCTTTGCAGGGGGCAGGGGAGCAGCCAGCATCAGGATGGTTTGTCTCAGTAGAAAAGGGTATTTGTCTCCTTTTTCCGGACTGTCCCCCCTCCACAGTGTCCATGTGGGCCTTCACCTCTCTCATGAAAGATGCTTTGGAAAGCTAACAGTGTTGCCTTGGCAACAGCAGCATCAGCATCTTTTGATGGAGCAGCCCTTCAGAGAATGGAGTCTGATTCAGGCCACAACCAGCATGAATGTGTTACTTCTTGTGTTAGATTAATGTGTAACGTATCCTATGAGCTGCTGTTGGATGTGTCCAGAGGGCAGGGAAGTCCAATGGCCTTTAGCATCCCATACTTTCCTACCCTCCCCTGTAAGACCTCTCTGAGCCTCACTTTCCTCATCTGTACAATTGGGAGACTGTGATCTAGTCACAGGGAAGTCGTGCAGATTCAGGGCAGTGGTGAATGTCCAGGTTTGGCACGTTCACTCGGGAATTTATTCATTCATGCACATATCCATGCATTCATATAGCGGGTATGTACTGAGGACCTGCCTGGGCCAGAGCCTGCCTCAGTGACGGGGAGGGAGCAGCAAACAAGACAGACAGAAAGACAGACAGCCACAGTCCAGACATCATGGTGCTTAAGAGACTAAAGGGAAAGACTCACCAAAATCAAAATTTTTTAAATTTAAATTAACTGATTCGTTAATATATTATAAGTGAAGAAAATAAATAGGAGCTATAGGTAAAAGATTTCAGATGGTCCAACTGGGCAGGATAATCAGGGAAAGACTCTGAAGAAAGTCACTTAAGTCAAGGACCAAAAGTGAGAAACAGGCTGTCAGGTGAGGAGCTGTGGGAAGAGCTCTCCCACTGGAGGGAACAGCACGTGCCAAGGCCCTGGGGTGGTCATGAGGAACGGTCAAGAAGTTAGTGCGGAGGAGGAGTGATGCCACTGAGTCAGTACTGCCACTTCCCAGTGAGCTGGGGAGAGGGGGGAGAAGGTGCCCCCAGCACCTTTATCAGAGATCAACTCCTTGCCCAGTGCCCACCAAAAGCTGGATTCAGCAGCACTCTGAATGGACCTGCGGAGCTGAGACAAATCCCTGCCCCTCTCTGGACCTCAGTTTCCTGATCTGTAAAATGCAGGCGAGGGATCACCTCTATCTGAAAGTCTTTCAGATCCTGGGTCAAGGGCCCTGGAGGGCCCTGTGTCCACTTCCCTGAGCCACCAAGGGAATCAAAAGGAGGCAGAGAAAATAAAAGGCTTGCCCTTGGGCTAAACGGGAGTTAGGGGGTCAGCCAGAGGGGGCTTGTGTGGGAATGAGGGGCTTTAACCACGTGCCTCCTTGTTAGTTCTACACACGTCATTTCTGAATGTTAGCAGGTTCTATTGTCGCCCCCAATTTACAAATGTGGAAATTGAGGCTCAGAGAAGTAAAGTTCCTTGCCTGAGGTCAAACAGTGAGTTCTGGTTCAGGCTAAGTGGCTGTAGCAGAAAGACTCTAAAACTCAGTGAGTTAAATGTTTCTCTTTTGTGTGAGTCTGGAGTTGAGTAGTCTGTGTCTAGTGGGCGGCTCTGCCATCCTCGACCACAGCTGCCTTCTCTGGGACCAGGGCAGCTGTACTCAAAGGTGACACTTCCCAGCTGGCAGGAAGGGAGGCAGGACATCCGGCACCACTTCCCCTCCAGCACCTGCCCTCTCACCCCAGCCTCATGTTTTGCCTGGAAGATCCCAGCAGCCTCCTCATGGGGCCCCATCTCCAGGTGTGCTCCCTCCTGGCCTATAGTCATGGCACTTCCCCTGTCTAGAACCTTCAGTGGCTCCCGAGTACCCTGAGCTCAGCCTGTAAACAGGACTTTATCACTCAGCTCAACCCTTCCCCAGCTCCACCCCTGCTCCAGGGATTCTTAACACTGGAGTTCAGAGGCTTCCGGTAGAAAGCATTCCTCCTGAAGAAAGGGTCCCAGATGGCCACCAGGTATCCTGGAAGAATTGTCCATTTCCACTTGACCTTTATGTCCCTATTGCATGGAAGGCAGGGCCCAACATGCAGCAGCTACTCTTTCTAAGTAACACAGTTCATTGGTTCAGCCCTCTGATATCTGCAGAGAGCTGGGTCCCCATCCCACCTCTGCCCCTTTCAAGCATCACGCTGGAGCCTCCGAAATCCCCATGAAGTTGTAGTAAATTGCGGACCCCTATAACTGGGCCTGTACATAGTAAGTTCTCTGTGATGCTGTCTCCAATTATTTCTCTATACCAGGCACACCATGGAGAATTTCCCTTAGAATATCTGGGGAAGCCCTGTAATGACCATGGAAGATAGGTACAATTATCATCTTCCCATTTTACAGATGGGGGAACTGAGGCCCAGAGAAGCCAAGACACACAGTGAGGAGACAGTTTTGGACCCCAATGACCTGCTCCAGAGCGTGTTCACGCTATGACCAAGGTTAAAGGAAAATAAATATATACATAAGCAATTGCTGAGTTCAAGCTGGCCAGCGCTTGAAACACACAGGAAGACAAAGGCCCACCGTCTCCGCTGGATCCCCCTGGGGCAGGGATGTGAGCTTCCTTCCTGCTTCTGACTTCCTGACTCCCCTGCCCTGGCTTCGGAACACATGACCACAGCCCCGCCACCCCCAGCTCTTCTGCGAGTAGGACTTAGCTTTTTTCCTTGTCAATTTCCTTGGCCTTCTCCCCATCCCCTCGCCCCCCTCCCCGACTTCCCCCTGCCCAGCACATCCTGAGCAAGGGGGGAGGCAGAGACAGGTCACACTTGCCAATTCTAAGCTGGAGAGCAGGGGAGGGCCATGGGAGGCTGGGAAGCCCCCTGGCTGGCTGAGGCCTTCCTCTCAGTCTGGGAGAGGTGTCAGGACCACGGTCACCCAGGCCTGGCTGGTCACAGGTCACAGGGGACTGGACCCCTTCCCTCGCTGGGCCTCACTCTCCTCATCCATAGCATGAGAGTGAGCAGCCCAGCCCTGCTAGATGCACGGAATTGTTGTGAGACTCAAGTAAGATCGTTCCTTCCCTCAACAAATGCCTACTGAAATACCAGCTGTGTGCCAACAACTAGGCAATGCCAACACAGCCATGAACAAGACAGACACACCTGCTCTAAAGTGCCTACAGTCTAGGGTGGGTGGGAGGAGACAGAAACACAATAACCAAACAGCAAAAACAGCACAGTGACTGTGACAGGTGAACTACACGGTGCTCTTGGAGCAAGCCTGGCAACCCAGGGAAGGCATCCTTGAAGGACAGGAGGTTAGGTGAAAGACAAGAAAGAGGGTTCCCGGCAGAGGGAACAGCATGTGCAAAGGCCCAGGGGCTGGTTCAGGGGAAAGCTTCAGAATATTCAGGGAGGGAAGGAAGAGGCTGGAACTCTGACAGAGGCAGAGATAGGTAGAGCCATGGGTGCCAGACAGAGAAGACAGGAAGATGCAGTCTAAATCCAAGGAAGCCAGGGCTGTCAGGGAGCCCAGAGCCTCCAGCCTCTCCCATCCTTCAGTATGAGCAGGGAACCTTGACCAAGTTACTTCCCCACTCAGAGCTTGGGTTTTCACTCCCCGTGAAAGAGGGATCACAGTACCTATTTCACCAAGACTTTTGAAGATGAGAGAAAATCTATCTACTATACATAAAAGGGCTTCCCAGGTGGCACTATTGGTAAAGAACCTGCATGCCAACGCAGGAGACATAAGAGACATGGGTTCAATCCCTGGGTCGGGAAGATCCCCTGGAGGTGGGCATGGTAACCCACTCCAGTATTCTTGCCTGGAGAATCCGATGGACAGAGGAGCTTGGAGGGCTACAGTCCATGGGGTGGCAAAGAGTCAGACACGAGTGAAGTGACTTAGCACACACATACATCGAAGTCCTGTCCCAGTGCAAATGACTTCTTCACAGAGGATGACCACTTTTATTCTCAGCGCAGCTCATGGCATCTCTGGGTTTCCCCCTGTTTCTTGAACATCTGTCATTGTTAACACTTGGTAGCAGACAAGTGGGAATGAACCCCAAATGTTTTAGGGAAATGTTTGCATGTAGAAGAGCTAATCCATGCATTTGTTCTTTTTCCTGTCATTTGAGAAAGGACCCCAGGGTTCCACAGGAACCTAGTTTGAGAACAATAACCCAACAGACTGGCAGAACCACAGAGGAGGATCTAACAAAGCTGACATCTGTGTAACAGGTTTTGATGACTGTAATAAAAGCCAAAGAGCATAACATGTATTAGCCCGTAACTGAAAACACCAAAAGGAAATCGGATACCATGGAAGGGAGCTGGGAAGGGGGACTAGGGCGGCTTTCAGAGGGCCAGGAATGTTTGTTTCTTGACCTGGGTGAGGATTACACGCATATGTTCAGTTTCACCGGGAATTTGTCAAGCTGTACCTCTACTTGTGCATTTTTCTCTATGTATGTTTCTCTGTAGTTATGTTGGAGAGGGAAATTATACATGTACAAATATATTGTAAGTACAAAGAAAGTTGTTTAGAGAGGAATTTGGCAATAGCTAACAAAATTGTGTATGCATTTTACCCTTTGACACAGTAATCCTCATTTCTAGGAATCTAAATATACACAAACTATGCACAAAGTTATTCATTGCAGCTTCATTTGTATTAACAAAAGATTGGAATCAACCCGAATGAATAAACAAGGATACATTTCCTTCTGCATATCAAATGACCCCAATCTGGTGAAACACAACCACGACGGGTTTTATTTTGCTCACGGATTCTGTAGGGCAGGAACTCAGGCAGGGTATTACAGGAATGACTTGTCTCTGTTCCATGAGGGGTGGGTGTTGGCTGGAAGACCCAGATGGACGAAGGTGTCTGGAAGTTAAGCTGGGGCCAGGGGAAGGTTAGGAGAGGTGGGAATGCAATCATCTGGAGGCTTTATTTCTGTCACCTGGTCTGAGACACCCCAAAGGCTAGGCTTGGGCAGGACTACTGACTGGAGAACCTAACATGCTCTTTCTACTGCTTGGGGTTCCTCCCAACATGGCAACTGGGTTCTGAGAGGAAGAGTCCTGACAGCAGGCATTCCAAACAGGGCCAACAACATGATTTGCAGCGTGCTAGATCATTTCAGTCGTGTTTGACTCTTTGCAACCCCATGGACTGCAGCCCACCAGGATCCTCTGTCCATGGGATTCTCCGGGCAAGAATACTGGAGTGGATTACCATGCCCCCATCCAGATGACTTGCAGGGCTCAATGCAAAGTGAAAATGTGGGATCCCTTGTTAAAAAACTAGAAAAAACGTGCCAGTAGGGGTACCAAAATATAAAATTTTTTCTTCTAGTCTCTCTCAACTTGTCATGATGTCTTTTATTTGCTACTAAATGTTGTTCCAAGTAAAGGAATATTAAAATTTTATATTAGTAGCATAAATTTTACCATTAATTTTTACATTGTGCAATGACAGTAAAGAATCTTCCAGCAATACAGGAGACAGACTCAGGTTCAATCCCTGGGTCAGGAAGATCCCCTGGAGAAGGGAATGTCTACCCACTCCAGTGTTCTTGCCTGGAGAATCCCATGGACAGAAGAGCCAGGCAGGCTACAGTCCATGGGGTCATAAAGAATAGTACACATCTGTGCAGCTCACTTTCACTTTTCACTTAACAGAAAACTCAACAGATTTTTAAAAGAAAGTGACTTGCATAGCAGTTAGCTTTTGCTGCATAATAAACTTCCCCACAAGCTAGGGGCTTAAACTGACCACTGCTGTGCTCATGACCCTGTGGGTGGGCAGTGTGGCCCGGGCTCAGGGGGACAGCTTGCCTCTGGGTCCGTCATTCATCTGCAGTCAGCTGTGAATGAAGGCTTCCAGCACCTGGCTGTTACCTGGCTGTTGGCAAGGGTAGGGCAGGTGACTGGGCCACACCACTTCTCCTCCTCTGCAGGCTAGCGCCACTTTCTCACTGGGTGGTCTTAGGGTCCTGAGTACAACAGCCCAATGCACAAGCCCCTTTCACACCTTGGTCTCTTCCCATTGGCCAAAGCAAGTCGCACGGCCCAGCCCAGACTCCAGGGATCCAGAGAGAGGGCCAGGTCTTTCTTGATGCCAGAAGCTATAATAAAGTCACATTGTGAAGGCACGAGAATGGAGGAATGGGAGGAATTTGAAACCATTGTTGTGAAAAATCTATCTCAGTTTGTTTTACTCGGGTGAAGAAGTGTGGGGAGCCAGCAGGGCAGGATCCCGAAGAGCAAAGATGGAACAATTTAAGCAAAAAAATAAAATAAAATTGTACTGGATTATACCCCAAAGAATAAAATAAATATCCATGAGCCCATACAGATATAAATAAATAAATAGAAGAGATAACACTCCTAAGAATTCCAAATATGTATGTAGATACTCCACCCTTAAGGAGGGAAAGTAACTCCCACTTCTAGCCTGTGGGTTGTGCATAGTGACATTAATCCAAAGAACACAGCATGGAAAGAGAGGGAAAAGGGTAGCTTTGCAGAGAGAGCCAGACAGTGATCAAAGTTCACCCCCACGCCAATAAAGAATATTGCCAGTGTCTACCCTTGACAAAAGTGAAGAGGCTGCCACTTCACCTCTGCGACCTCCCTCCCCAAACACATCGCCCGGTCCAACTATAAGAAAATCATCAGACAAATCCCAATTGAGGGACATTTTACAAAATACCTGACCAGAACTCTTCAAAATTGTCAAGGTCATAAAAAACAAGAAAAGTCTGAGACACTGTCACAGCCGAGAGGAAGCCTCAGGAGACATGATGATAAATGTAATCTTGGTGTCCTGGGTGGGAACCTGGCATATAAAAGGGATATTAGGGGAAAACTGAGGAAATCTGAATGGAGTGAACTTTTTAGTTAATTATAAGGTAACAATATTGGTTCATTAATTGTGACAAATGTACCATACTAATATAAGATGTTAATAATAAGGGAAACTGGGTCTGGAGTATATAGGAGCTCTCTGTATTATCTTTGTAATAGGCCTGTAAATCTAAAAGAATTATTTTTAAAAAGAAGTCTGAAAAGATCAACCTGAGCCGGAGCTGGTGCAGCCTCCACAGTGTTCATCAATGTCTCAGGTTCCTTCCAGCTTCATGCTGCTCATACTGTTCATGTTCGTTCTTACCACGTATGGTTTCATCCTCCAGGTCCTTTCTGACCCAAGATGGCTGCTGGGGCTCCTGCCTTAATGCCTGCTTTCCATGTAGGAAGATGAAAGAGGACACATTGTTTTCCTTCTCACGTGCATCCGAGTCTTCTAAAGATATTTCTCATAAACCTCACCTAACAACTTCCACTCATTGGCTACAGGTAGCTGTAAGAGAAGCTAGGTGGCATTTTGGCTGGGTACACTGGCACCAGAAATAAAATCAGGGTTTGGCCAACAAAGAAAAAGAAGAGAAGGGAATGGCATAGGAAACCAGCAGTCTATCAGGCACTATTATAGCTCCATTTTAGAGACGAGAACACCGAGGCTCAGAGAGGTTCAGTGACTTGCCCATAGTCTGAGGACAAGACAAGGAGGAAGATGGATTTGAACTCAGAAATCATGTCTCTTTAGCCCTAACCACCAAGTTATGCTGCCACAGCATCGATGTAACAATGTTAATTTCAGTGATATAGATGATACTGCTTTGCTAAACCTGAATTATCACTAGCAGTGTGCATGTGGGACACTCGTCATGCTACCATTTCTTTTGGGTGTGTCACACACTTCCACCCACCCCTGTGTGCTGCTGACTCTTCTCCCACCACTTGGCTCTATTTTTTCCCCTGGCGAAACCTCCTTCCCACTCTCTACCTTTGCATCATGTAGCCTTTCGCTTAGCAGGAATTGATTATACATATCAAGGCTATATCTGCCCTTTTCTCAGCCCTCCAAGCAGGTGATGGTGGTAAAGCGTTGTGGTCAAGATCACAGACTCTGAAGTCAGCCTGGGTTCGAATCTTGGCTGCACCCCATCACTCGCTGTTGATTATGTTGCAATTTACTTAACCTCTCTTTGCCTCAACATCCTCTGTGAAATGGGGATGATAATAATACCTATCATGA
This sequence comes from Bubalus kerabau, assembly GCF_029407905.1. Classification (NCBI taxonomy): domain Eukaryota; kingdom Metazoa; phylum Chordata; class Mammalia; order Artiodactyla; family Bovidae; genus Bubalus; species Bubalus kerabau. Next base: position 60,856,195 of record NC_073636.1, read on the forward strand.
GGGTTAAATGAATACTACGTGAAAAATACAAAGCACAGTGCCTGGCCCATGGTTAGTTCTCAATAAATGTTATTCTTTCTTTAAAAATATTTTTCATGAGGACCATTTTTAAAGCCTTTATTGAATTTGTTACAGTATTGCTTCTATTGTTTATGTTCTGATTTTTTGGCCAGGAGGCATGTGGGATCTTAGCTGCATGACCTGGGATTGAGCCAGCACTCCCTTCCCAGTGGACTGTCAGGGAAGTCCCAAATGTTATTCTTTGATGCCAGTGTGACCCCAGATCCAAATACAATCCCAAGTAGACCTTATCTGTGGTGATGCAGATGGTTCAGAATATATCTGAGTTACTTTTTTAAGATTACCATCAGAATAAAAGCAAGCAACTTAACAAGTCTTATGGGGAGCTCATTAACCACTACCCTCAATGCATTCTCAAATACCAGCCTGGGAAACATTCACTTAAAACAAAAAGCCCAGATTTTTCAAATCTGGCTCAAACTGCAGTGAACTTGGGGTGTGACCATCTTGGGGCTCGCTGGGGTTCATTTGCTCAATCTTTGAGGCAATGTTGATAATATTGCCAGGACAAATGTGACAACTGTTTGGGAAAGGAATTTGTGATCTTCCACGTGCTTGGAGCCTGAGGGTCATCTAGGGAAAACCAGTCTCACCACTAATTGGAGACACACTCCCTGCTCCAGGGACTATCTCATCTCCAGAGCTGGGATTTTTAGCAGACACGAGAGCTCTCCAGGGTCTGTCCTAAACTTTCTGTGTGGCTTTAAGGAAAGCCCTCCTCTTTCTGGGATTCATTTTCCCCATCAGCTGATTGAGGTCCCCTCTCGTCCCATCCCACTGGACCACACAGAAAGGCTGAGTGATTTGCCGAAGGTCACACAGCCAGTATGTTTCTAGAGAACCAGAATTTGAGTCCAGTGCTCTTTCTAGCCAGAAGCATCCCCCAGCTGCCTGCATGAACCAGAGGATCACTGCTCCATCCCACAGTTGGTCCTTAACTCCTCACAATGTTCTGTCCCCCCAGTCGCCATGTCAGCTAAGGTGAAGTGGGTGGCAAACACCAGAAAGTGACTAACCAAGAGTCTGGCAGTGGATTTATGGGAGGGCCCCTCCATTCAAGTTTCAGATTCCTGAGAGAGACTCTGGCCTGGCCAGCCTGCAGTCAGGTATCTGGAAACACCTGCAGGTTAGCTGTGCTCAGAGGATGGACACCATAGAGATGCCTACCCACGTTTGTGTCTATGATACACATCCCTGCCTCCAAGTATTTGCACAAGCTACTGGCATCCCTCTAGAGAAAAGCAGGAGGCGGTTCTCAGAACTGGGAACAGAAATAAATGCATATTTTTGTTTCCCAAAGCCTGCCTGTAGGGTTATCGTTTATAAGCACTGGGATCCTGGCTCTAGATGAGTGCAGGACCTAATGGCTGGGGAAAAGTTTGGATTTCCCAGAAATGCTTGTAGGCCCAACCCACAAACATTATCTCCAAGGATACCGAACTTACCCACCCTGGGAGGCTCTGCCCTATTGCCCTCGTCTGCTGGCACTACCTAATTCATATGTTTGGAACTATGATAATGATGACAGTAATAAAACTAGCTGACATGTTTTGAGACACTAGACTAGGTATCTGACCTGCATTTCTCATATAATGACAGGTACTGCTTTTTTTTAATTGGCGTATAGTTGATTTGCAATGTTATGTCAATGCTGTACAGCAAAGTGATCCAGTTATACACATACATCCATTCTTTTTCATATTCTTTTCCATTATGGTTTATCGCAGGATAGTGAATATAGTTCCCTGTGCTATACAGTAGGACCTAGTTGTTTATCCTGTCTAAATGTAATCGTTTGCATCTACCAACCCCAAACTCCCAAGCTATCCCCTTCCCTACCTGCCTCCCCCTTGGCAACCACAAGCCTGTTCTCTATATCTATGAGTCTGATTCTGATTTGTAGATAGGTTCATTTGTGTCATATTTTAGACTTCACAAATAAGCGATATCATAGGATATTTGTTCTTTCTTTTCCTGACTCACTTCACTTAGTATGATGATCTGTAGTTACATGTTGCTGCAAATGGCATTATTTTGTTCTTTTTATGACTGAATAGTATTCCATTGTAAATATGTACCACACCTTCTTTATCCACTCATATGTCGATGTATATTTCCATGTCCTGGTTATTGTGAACAGTGCTGCTATGAACATAGGGGTGCACATATCTTTTTGAATTATAGTTTTCTCCCAGGTATATTCTTGGATCATATGGTATTTCTATTTTTAGTTTTATTAAGGAATCTCCACACTCTTTTCCATAGTGGCTGTACCAACTTAAATTCCTACCAACAATGTAGGAGGGTTCACTTTTCTCCACTTCTCCAGCATTTGTTATTTGTAGACTTTTTAATGATGGCCTTTCTAAATGGTGTGATGTAGTACCTCACTGTCATTTTGATTTGTATTTCTGTAATAATTAGTGATGTTGAATATCTTTTCATGTGCCTACTTGCCACCTGTATGATTTTTTTGAAGAAATGTTTATTAAGGTCTTCTGCCCATTTTTCTTGGGTTGTTTGTTTTTTTGTTGTTGAGTTATATGAGCTGTTTGTATATTTTAGAAATTAAGCCCTTGTCTGATACATCATTTGCAAATATTTTCTCCCATTCTGCAGGTAGCCTTTTCATATTTTTTAATAGCTTCTTTTGCTGTGCAAATGCTTGTAAGTTTGATTAGGTCCTACTTGTTTATTGCCTTGGGAGACTGACCTAAGAAAACATTGGTAGAATCTAATGTCAGAGAAAGTTTTTCCTATATGATAGGCATTATTAATAGCCCATTTTACAAGTTAAGAAATGTAGGCTCAGAGAGACTAAATTACTTATCCAAGGTCGCACAGCTGATAACAAGCAGAGCCATAATCTGAACCCTAAAATGGTCAACTGTTAGAGCTAAAAGGACCCCCAAAGCATATCTAAAGCATGAGATCAATTAGCAGATGGGGAAACTGAGGCCCACATGAAGGAAAATGTTGGGGATGTGCATTCATGCATTTACAGAACTCCCACCGATAGTTTCATGTACCTGAGCTCACTGGCCACCTGGAGAACAGCAATCCTGGTCCCATTTCACAGATTGGACCCTGCAGCTCAGCAAAGGGTTGTCCCTTGGCCAGAGTCCTACAGCCAGTGAGCAGTAGAGCTGGATTCTAGGCACAGTCCCTCCCTGCTGGGCTTTCAGATTCAGGTGTGGCTCCTCTGCCCATGGGCCCTGCTCTGTTGTGGGGACGAGGATGCTACCTCCCTCCTGGTCACTGGGCCTGGCCTAGTGGGGAAACTGCCCAAGCTTGCTGGCCCGGGAGCTGAGGGTATTCAGTGGATACCCAGAAGCTGGATGTCTAGGGGACCAGTGCCCAGACGAAGGAGGGGTTGGCAGAGGAGCTGGTACTTCCTAGGAGATGAGGGGCTGGGCCTGGCAGGACGTCCAGCTTCTGCCTGATGCTGCCTACCTGTTGGGACCAGGGTTTGAGGCCTGTCTTCTCTCTGGACCCTAGTCTCTCCAGCTGTAGACGAGGAGGTTGGACTCGAAAGTTGCCAAGGAACTCTATAGTTCTGATGCTGTAGGATTCTAGGATGTCTGTATTAGTCACCTATTGCTGAGTAAAACATTATCACAAACTTAGTGACTGAAAACATCTGACAGTTACTATGGATCAGGCTCTGGGTGTGGCACAGCTAGGTTGTTTATTCAGGGTCTCACCAGGCTGAATCAAGCTCTTAGCTGGGCTGTGTTCCTTTGGGGAGGTTCAGGGTCTTCTAAGTTCATTCAGGTAATTCACAGAATCCAGTTCCTTGGGGTTGCCGGCCTGAGGTACATGTTACCTTGCTAGCTGTTGGCTAGGAGTCACTCTCAGCTCCTAGAGGCCACCTCAGGTCCTGGCCATCCTTCATATCTCTTTCCCTCGCCTCCCATGTCCAATGCTTCCCCTCTGGCTCCACCTTCAGAGTAGACCCAGAATCTGACACTCCTCACCCTCCACCACCTCAACCCCAGTCAGCTAGCTCCTGCATCTCCCACCAGGACCGTTGTAGCAGCCGCCTCGCTGGCCTCCCTGCTCCCTGCCCAACAGCGCATTCTCCATTTAGCAATCCAGGAGGTGGCTGTTAAAATACAAGCTCAATCCTGTCCCAGCTCTTGATCAGAACCCTCCTGCGGCTTCTCAAAGTAAAAGCCAATGCCTTCACCATGACCTCAGGGCCGGACAGCATCCAGCCCTGTCACACACTGACCTCACCTCCTAGGCAGGCCTGTCCTGCTCACTCACTCTAATCCTGCCACATTGGCCTCCGTGCTGTTCTGCTGACACCTGATCCCCCAATTCCCTCTGCCTAGAACACTCTTCCCCACAGACACTCCCCTTGCCTCTGTCTGGCCTCTGTTGAAATGTCACCTGGTAGGTGAAGCCTGCTCTCACCACCCTATTTAGGGGCACAGTCCTCCTTTCTAATAAAATTACACATATACTTCCTACTAGGCCCAGCAACTCCACTCCCAGGTATTTACCCAAGAGAAATGAAAATATATATGCACACAGAGGTGTACATGAATGTCCATAGTGGGTTTATCTGTAACAGCCAAAAAGCGGAAACCCCCACCCAGATGACCATCAAGAGGTTGAATAAATAAACAACATGGAGAGCCATACCGTGGGATGCAGTTGAAAGGAACCAACACGCAACAGCATGCATGAATCACGAATGTATTATGCCGAGTGAAAGAAGCCAGATTTCACTTGTAGGAACTCCAGAAAAGACAAATTCAATCCACAGTGGAAGGAGACTGATCAGCAGCTCTCTAGATGGGTAGTGGGGTGGGAGCAAGAAATTGACTACAAAGGTACACGTGGGAACTTTACAGGATGCATGGAAATGTCCATACCTTGTCTGGAGTGGTGGGTACGCAGATGTATACAACTTCAACTCACTGAACCATACACCTGAAATGGGTTGATTTTATTGTATATCAATTCTACATCCCTAGAGAAGGAAATGGCAACCCACTCCAGTATTCTGACCTGAGAATTCCATGGACAGAGGAGCCTAATGGGCTACAGTCCATGGGGTCTCAAAGAGTCAGACACGACTAAGCAACTAACACAATTCTACATCAGTAAAAATGGACAAACCTGAGAGCCCCACTCCCTTCCCCTGTTTCTTCTTCCTCCACAGAACTTTCACTCCCTGGTAGGTATTACCTGTCCCTACACCAGAGGGCATGAGGGTTTTATTTGGTTTGTTCCCTGGTAGGTCAGTGGTAAAGAATCCACCTGCCAATGCAGGAGATGCAGGTGTGATCCCTGGATAGGGAAGATCCCCTGGTGGAGGAGACAGCAACCCACTCCAGTATTCTTGCCTGGAAAATCCCATGGACAGAGAAGCTTGGCGGGCTGCAGTCCATAGCATCACATAATAGTTGGACGTGGCTGAGCACACATGCATGCTGCTGTTTCTTTAGTGCCTAGGAGAGGATTTGGTACGTGTTGTTGTTGTTTAACCACTAAGTCATGCCCAACTTTTGGCCAACCCCAAACCCACCAGGCTCCCCTGTCCATGGGATTCTCCGGGCAAGAATACTGGAGTGGGTTCCCATTTCCTTCTCCAACTTGGCACATAGTAAGTGCTTAATGAATATTGGATGGGTGGATGAATTCAGTCCCTAAAGGCTCAGAGCTAGTTAATGGAGATGGTTGTTTTGGTGTCAACACACCCACCTAGATGTTGCAAGACAAACCCCAGACCAGCCCGGCCTGTGGGACTGTGGGAAGTGTTACCATTCCACGGGGGGCCGCATCATCACTCAGGCACTTGGATGATGCCATTAACAGGGATGTGTCATGCCCACCACCAGGCGGTCCAGCCCAGAACCTGATGCCCATTGGCTGGGGTTTCCTGTGGGTGCTGTGCCTGTGGAAACCAAAATATTACTGTAGGGTGGAACAACAAAGCCAAGCTGGGCAGAGCCAGAATTTGCCCCTGGTTGCCTGCCGCAGGGGAGGTTGGGAGCCGACTGGGCCTACAAACCTGATGTCTGTCTGTCTTTCTCTTTCAGGTTTCTTGCCATCTACTATGTGTTACTTTATTTTACATTTGTTTTTATTTTTTCTGCATAGGTAATACATTCACAAGGTTCGACATTCAAACGGTACAAAGCGGAGGAAGTGAGTTCCCCCTCACCGCTGGCTCCAGCCAGCCAGTATCCACAGGCCACCACTGTGTCAGGTTCCCCGTGTAGCTCTCCGGGGAAACTGAAGGCCGGAACAAGAGGGTTTGGGCACAGGGCGCATGGTCTCACACCGTGCTCTGCTCACAGAACCAGGTGCCCTGCCAGTCCACACCAGTGCCTGCAGGCCATTTTTCCAGGGCCGTGTGCGCTGCTGGTGCAAGGCTAGACTGAGCTGATTTAACCATTTCTCATTAAGGGACATTTTTAATTGTTTGCTATTACAAACTATGGTGTGATAAATACCTATAGCTTTTGTATGGGGTGTTTTTACATTTAAATAATACTTTTATGTTTAAGGTATTTTTACAGTAAGCCTACCTGATGCAACTCATTGAAAAAGACCCTGATGCTGGGAAGGATTGAAGGCAGGAGGAGAAGGGGACAGCAAAAGATGAGAGAGTTGGATCCATCAGCAACTCAATGGACATGAGTTTGAGCAAACTCCAGGAGACGGCAAAGGACAGGAAAGCCTGGGGTGCTGCAGTCCATGGGGTCGTAAGGAGTCTGACACTACTAAGCAACTGAACAACAACAGCATTAAGCTCACATTTAAATCGCAAGAGAATAACATACTAAACATTTCTGAGGTCTCATTTTTCATGAGAACCCAGAAGCTTTGGGCCCACCGAACTCCCGTTCTCAGGGAGGAGGCAAGGCTGGGCCAGACCTGTGTCTCACCAGTAACTGCACTAGGTCCTGGCTATGTAACCTCCAATGAGACAGCTGTCCTCTCCGAGGCTTTATGTTCCCCCTGGTAATGCAGCTAGCCTGCAGAGTGAAATTAGACACAGACCAAGGAAGAGTTTTGCAAGCTGCAAAGGCTGCAGGCATGTAGGGGATTAAGGGATTTACCTTGCCAATGGACACTGATAAAGGAGAGGGGAGTAGGGAGGGAAGTGGGGGGCATCCAACCAGCCCAGTTTGCCCTTAAGTACCTCCCAGGGCTGCCTGGCCCAGCTGTCAGGAGGCCCGATTCCAGCCCAACGCAAGGCTGGCAGGCTCCAGACAGAGCCCCCTGGCTCCAGCTGAATGCCATAGTGAGCGTAGGGGGCCAACCCTGGGGGCTGGGCTAGGCTATTTTCATCCCTAGGAAGGCCAGGGAGAGGGCCCCAGATCCCTTTCTCCCCGACAAGCCCTAACCCTCCATAGCCTGGAGTCTTCCTTTCCAAACCCAGAACCAACCTAGAGGCCACAAATACCTCACAGCACAGCTAGGGAAACCAGGAACCAAAAGGTGAATGGTTTATCTAGCTCACCCAGCTGGGGGCTTAAAGCCAGACCTCCTAATATTCAGGAATCAGTTCTTTCCAGCATTCCATTCACTCACTTGTTTTCACTCATTCCTTCATCCAACAAATGGCTATGAGATACCGCCTATTCCCCAGGGGATGGGGACTGAGCCTAAACAAAGCAAACCCCCCTGCCTCATGGAACTGCATTCTAGTGAGAGACACACACAAGAAACATAATGTGGCCTTTGTTTACTGTAAGTGGTGATAGGAGGTGGAGGATAGGAGTATTTTTCTAGTAAGAAAAATAAACCAGGGTAGAGAACTAATAGTTATTGGAAGCTGATGGTTTAGCAGGGAAAGGGCAGTGAGTGGGTGGGTCAGAGAAGGTCTCTCTGAGAAGGTGACATGTGGGCACAGACCTGAATGAAGAGAGGGAGTGAGTCATGTGAATATCTGGGGTAGGATAGATACTGGCAGTGGAAATAGCAAGTACAAAGGCCCTGAGGTAGAAATGTGTCTAGTGTGTTTCTGGAATATCAAGGAAGCAGCAGGCTGTGTCAGGGTAGGTAAAGGGGAGGAGGAGGAGGAACAAGGATCCTGGTCATGAGGGCTTGTAGAATACTGTGAGAACTTTGGTGTTTTTGTTGTTGTTGTTGTTTTTCTTTTTCAGGATGCCTGGCAAGATGGACCCTCACATTGTTCAAAGGCTCTGATAGCCTCACACAGTCAGGCCCTTATGTTTCCGGTTTGGCCTCACCTACCCTCTTTGTTCCAATAATCTACTCCTCCCACCACAGGACCTTTGCACAGGTCCTGGTCCTTCATTCTGGAATCCTTTTCCACTCCTAGGCCCACCTCTCCTGGTTAACTTCTACTTATCCTTCACATCTCAGCTCAAATATGTCAGGCTTCCCAGACCTCCTTGGTCAGGTCAAGAACCTCTCCTTCCTTTAGGATGTAATCTTGGTGATCATAAAATTATTGAGATGATCAAATAGTATCTAGACTAAGTCTCCCAAGGGAGGTGTTTGGTTCATTTTGTTTGCTACAATCTCTCCAGGGTGTGCCTAGGACTTGGTATGCAGTAGACCCAAATAAATATATACTTTATGAATGAACACATGAGTGGAACAAGCACTTACGAAGACCACAGCATGTCATTCAGTTTTATCCAGTTTACAGAGCTCAGAGAGGTGAGGCAACTTGACTAAGATCAGACAACAGGTGGTAGCACCAAAAAGTCCAAGTTTTTCTGATTTCAAAGCTGGGAAATTTCCCCAACACTTTACCTACCATACACACATGTGTGAGTATGTTAGTCGCTCAGTCATATCCGACTCTTTGTGACCCCATGGACTGTAGCCTCCTGGGCTCCCCTGTCCATGGAATTCTCCAGGAAAGCATACTGGAGTGGTTTGCCTTTCTTTTCTCCAGGGGGTCTTCCCAACACAATGATCGAACCCAGGTCTCCTGCATTACAGGCAGGTTCTTTACTGTCTGAGCCACCAGGGAAGCCCATCCAGCACACATAGGCTGTGATAAACTGAAAACTGACTGCAAAAATTCCTCCATGCCTGTACTCATACCCTTTGCAATAAGACTAAGAGATGGTGTCTATTTCTCTACCACTTAAATCTGACTTGACCACGTCAATTTGGCCAGTGGAACATTAGTAATCATAACCCAATAAGAGGCTTTAAAAAACACTTGTGCAATGGAGCTGAACACAAAACCTTAAGATCACCATGTGAATGAGCCCACGCTAGTCTCATGGAGGTGAACTGAAGCACCCTAGTAAACAGCTTGCCAACTGCCAGATATATGAGCAAGGCTCTCCAAGACCACCCAGCCCCAGCTTATTGCAGCCATGTGAGTGAGCCCAAGTAAGATCAGAACTGCCCAGCTGAGCCCAAACCAGATTTCCAGTTCACAGAATCATGAATTAATAATTTGTTGTTTAGGGTCTAGGGTGACCTGTTACACAGCAAGGGCTTCCTGATGTGAACACAATCACTAGTGACAATACACCTAGTGAACACACACTGTCAATGTCTATACACACAAGTACATGCACATAAATGCACACAGATGAGCTTTCATAGCAAGTTTGTTTGCACCCACATAAACACTCACATGCCCCTACAGGTCTCACACACACACACAGCCATCATCTAACCCCACACACACTCTCCTGGCTGCCAATGCAATGTAATGTGCAGTGTAAATGCCAATCTGGGAACAGATGGGTTGACACTGCCAAAGCTCTATGTTGCTGGCACTGCCCAGTACAGTTCCAAGGTGAATAGAAGTAGACTTTGGTTAAATGAATAAAGCCAAGGGCACAGGACAAGCCAGAGGTTGGCAGCAGTGAGCAGACATGTTCAGTGGATAAATGGAGAGGCCTTTTATTCCTCTTCGAGACCCACGTGAGTAGGGACAGAAAGTGGATGCTCACAAGTGCTTATCTTACAAATTGTATTTGTGCCTAAAACTGCATTTTAAAAAAATTGGTTCCATTGTTGTTTTTAAAGGGCTGTGAGGATTGTTATAAAGCCCTTGAAGGGTTTCAGGAAGAAAATTGGAACCAATAAATTATCCTCTATGTGTAACTATGGGGAAATTGAAGATGTCAGAGAATCAAATATGAATAAAGAGGAAATTAAGCAAATGAAAAACAAAGCAGGTAATAACTCCAGGAAGAACAGAGTTGCACACAAAAAAAGGAAATCTAACTGTAATATGCATCTTGGCAAGAAAATATTTATATGGTCACAATATAAATATTAATTAATCATTTAATGAAAAATTGTGATGAATGTTGATTTTGAAAGAAAAGTGGGTAAGAAAAGTTGTCTTTCTTGATAATAATAACTACAAAAAGAAACAGTTTTGACCACTTACTGGGTGATATGCCTTATTCTAGGCACTTCACATGCTGAATCCTCATAATAGTCCAATATCTTCAATATTCTTATTACTCATTTTACAAATGAGGAATCTAAGGCACAAGGTAGTTAAGTCTTAAGGTGGTTAAGTCTAAGAGGACTTGCCAGGTCATCTGGCCAGCAAAGGAAAGGGCTAGAATTCAAACACAGACAGTCAGGCTGCAGAAGCCACGTGCTGGGGACATCAGACCTTAGGAAAGTCAACATTTGCCTAAAATTAATCAAGAAAATGGCAGGAAAAGAATGTTATTTAGAAATATGGAGGAAAATGTCAGAAGAAATAGTTTAAAAAGTTGAATGTGTTTACTTTGGGGAGCAGGGTTGGGAGTGGGAAGGGAAGGCAAGGGAATGTTGTTTTTAGTAATATTTAATTTACATAGAATCATATACATCCATGAGCGGGGGACAAGAACTGACTGGGAAGGAATGTGAGGGAAGTGTTCATGGCTCTGTGTTCTGATTGGGGTTTGGGGTACAGTATGTACTTGTCTAAATTCGGCAAATGGTACTTTTAAGATCTATGCATTTCACTGTATATAAATTTTACCTCCCACCCTCAAGAATAACCATAAACAAATATTTAATATTAAACTCTAGTTGATTATATACATGCTGAAGTGTCTTTGAGAGGAAGGGTACTGACGCTTGCAGTTTACTTTGCAAAGTTTCCAAAAATCCAATTGTCTTACTGGATGGATAGAGGAATGGATAGATGCCTGATAGAGCAAATATAGCAAAATATTAACAACTGTGCATCTAGTAGGTGATACATGTATTCAATGCATAATTCTATCAAATTTTAAGTTTGAACATTTTAATAAAATTTGGGGGGAAATATATAAATGTATCATCTGAAAAATAATATTAAATTTTTTTTTAAACCTGGATGGGGCTTCTGTCTTGGGCCAGGATGGATCTGCAGACTCCCCTGGACACCGGATGTCAGACAGGATGCGGGGTCTCCTCCCCCCGGCCCCTTTCAGCAACTCATTAGCAAAGGCAGAACCATTTCATCAGGGCAGGGACAATACCCTCTCACTATATCCCTTCCTCTGTCAAGATAAACTGAGGTCCTGCAGGTGGGGATGGGTACTTTCCCAGGGGGCCCATCACACCTTCATGACATAAGTGAGCAGCCAGGTTGCCACTCTCCCAAGCCCAAGTGTGTATAATTAGCTGGTGAGAAATAGATCAGGGAGCAAATCTCATCTTTGCCTAATTAGGGGCTAGGCAGCTGGGGCCAGTCTGGCCTGGGGAAGCTGCTATGGAGGCCCAGCAGCCCCAGGGGACAAGGCAGCAGCTGCAGGCCCTCACAAGGGCTGAAACACAGCGGCTGCCAATCACTGCCCCTCACACTCCAACTGGAGGCTAAACAATAGAGGGCCTGTTTCTGTGGATCCCCAAGGCTTGGTAGGCTGGGGGTAAGGGGAATGGCAGAAGCCGCTAGCCTCTCCATCCACAGAATCCTGGCCGAGGGGAACCCCTGTCAGACAAGTCAAGGCTCAACCTGTCTCACCTTCCTCATTTCCAAGAATCCCTCCCTGCTCTCTTGCATCAGACCCTCCCAATGCCCCTCTCGGCTCCCCCCATCACAGCTTCTAAGAACAGCTCTGGTCTTAGGGCAGAAGTCCCTGAGTGCATTTGTTCCAAATTATATGACTAGGTTCTACTTAGCGGCTCCTTCCCTCCCCTGAGACCTGGAGGGGCCCATGGCTGTCTTGCCAACTGCTGGGCATCCAGTAGATGTTCAATAGTGACTAGGAGGAAAGGCTGCCAGGATGGGGAAGAGAGGTGAGGCATGTGTCAGGAGAATCGAGGAACCAGAGAGCCGGTGACTGGGATGCCTAGGAGGCTGGGATGTGACCCCAGGCTGGAGTGCAGACCCACTCTGTGACAGCCCAAAAGCCACTACCCCTCCCTGCTCTAAGACAAGAGGTGATCTTCTCAGGTGACCCTCAAAAAGTCACCTTGAGGATTCAGTGACAGGTTTAGTATGAATGGTCTGAGTCCAGCACTTAAACTTCCTCCAGGAACAAGGGGTTTCCCAGATCATCACCAGCAGTCCTGTGACCCAAACCTTGATTTCTTCACATGTAAAATGCAATCAATGCTCCCTCCTTGTGTTTCTAGAGAACTGACAGCTCACGGCAAGGGGCAACCCTTAGCACAGAATTGAGGCTGAGTTGCCTTGGAGGTAAAGGTTTTGACACCTCAAAAGACTCCACCTCTGCAGAGCTGACACAGATTATCAGCCCAACCCCATCACTCCTTTAACATGGGGATTGGGGGGTTGGGGGGGGGCCAGCTCCTGCATTGCCAAACCTGCTGGGAGCCTACAGCATGTCATCCCCGGCTTGTGCCTCAGTCTCCCGATCTGTATCATGAGGGGTGAACTCCCCTCAATGATTTGAACACCATCCTCTTCTACAACCTGATTTCCCCTATTTCCCCAAATGGCTCAAGCCCATTCAAGTCCTCTGGGGACTGGTGGTGGACTGTCAGACAGCTGGGCTGACCTGGATGTTTGTCAACAGTCCAACGGAAATCTCCTCTTTATGCTTAAAATAAAACCTACATCAAATCTGTCACCAAGGGCCCCCATTAGAGCTTCCTGTTCCTGAGTGTTGTAGCCCAGGCAGCAAGTAGGAGAGGAAGTGCATCCCAGCCCTGCCCCCCTCCCTCGGGAAAGCAGGGATGCAGAGCCCATCCAGGTTCTCACCCTTTATGTGCCCGGCCCTAGTTGCTCCATCAGCCAAGGGTGGGGTCTCCTAGCAGGTAATTAACCTGGAGGGAGACAGGAAGGAGCCGAGATCTCAAACCCCAGTGCCAGCCACCTCCTTCCCTTTCCCCAAGCCCAAATAAGACCATGCTGCCAACTCATCCACCAAGGCCCAAAGAGGGAGACTGGCCTGACCAGGGTCACTCAGAGTTAGAGGCAAGGCCACTCATTTTTCTCTATCCATCTCAAGTCCTGCTTCCTCTTAGAATTCCACTTCCAGTCTATGGACTGTGTGACCTCAAGTTCAGGGTTTGCCCTCTCTGAGCTTCCTGCCCTCTTGGGAACTGGGCTGGGATGGGAAAGGGCACATAACTTATGGTTGAGGAGGGTCCATATACCTGTCAGCCTTTCCCTGCAGGTCCCCTTCCCAGTGCTCTTCCCAGTTCTATCCCAAATTCTATGAAGAAGGCCCAACAGCGAGCCTCCCAGAGGGCTTTTGAGGATGCCCTGTGAGGCAAGTCTCAGGCCAGGCCAGCAGCCACTGAACTCATGTTCCCCCAGATCCTGGGGTGTCCACAATCACTGACTTTTGAAGGCCCCATCCCAAGACTTTCCACCCTTCCCCCTTGTAAACACAGAAGAATCTGATGACCCAGCCTTTGAAAAACAAGCATTTGTGTTTATTAACCAAAAGGAGGGAAGTCAGAGCAGTGCAGACTCCTACCAGTCCCTTCTGTAGTCTACCCACCTAGGCCCAGGCCGCCAAGGCCACTCTTCCCTGCCCCACCCCAGGGTGAGTTCCCAGGTAACCAAGGCCCATGGGCTAAAG